>NC_066583.1:556667450-556978700 GCF_024323335.1 Lathyrus oleraceus | reverse complement strand
TTGATTCCTTCTTAGGTTTAGAACCTCTCTATAAATAGAAGTGGAAAGGCATGGGCTTCGGTCTTGATTTGCACCTGATCCAAAATCTCTGCTCAATCTTCTGAAGATATGATCTCAATCAAATTAGATGTTTCCTAAAATGTCTTGACATCGTTACTTTGTAAATAAGTTAAGACACAATAGTCTTAGGTTTTATGGAAAATGCTCAACAATATACGTGAACTAAATCTTTAGAGAATCACCAGATAAAACATTAAAGAAACTAAATCTCACAAGATACTTAAGTTAGGTCACGCTGCAATGCTGAAACAACATGTCAGGACATCTTGTTTAACATTTGTAAAAAATACTTGTTTTTCCAAAATGCAACTGTAACACCCCAAAATTTTCCCTCCTCATTCATGCTTTCATTTTTCATTTCATTTAACATCTCATATTGCATTTCATCATGTCGATCAGAATCGGATCCTAGAAGCTTGAACATCATCCAAGACTTTGTGGGTTCTATCCGGGTGATCAGTCAACACAGGGGAAAGACTCGAATTACTTCCAATAGGTTCAAATGGGGTCTATTCATCATGCAAAACGCTAATATTGAAGGAGCAAGGACCTGTCCCTGAGCTGTCGTGCTCGCTAGGCGAGCAGCATGGTTCGCTTAGCGAAGAGAACTGTCATGCTCGCTAAGCGAGCAGATCCTTCGCTAGGCGAAGCGCACGCGTTTTCAGAATATAACAGAAACTCATGGGCTTGAGTTGCCCTCATCTGAGCCCACCAGGCCACGAAACCAGCTTATAAATACTAGAGTTTCAGTTGAAACAATACCCTGGAGAAAAGGAGAGAAAGAGAGAGAGAGAACAGAGACCTAGGAACAAATCTGCAGCAACCTCCAGACAGCTCTGAAAGGTTCACTCTGACTCACACACTTTTTCACCTCCATCTCACGCAAACCCTAACATTGTTTTGCAAACCCATCCGTGCCATTCGATTTCAATCGATCTCCCCGATCAGGGTTTGGGTTGCCGAGATCGGACTGTTATCAATGAAGAACCCAGAACCCGCAGGCGCTCGCTAGCATCATCGCTAGGCGAGCCTGCAGCGAAGCTTCGCTAAGCCTTCGCTAGGCGAAGCAGTAGCGAGCGTGACAGAAATTGATCTTTTATGTTTGCTCTAATCTGTCTTGTGTTTGTCATGGCATTGTTTTCTCCTGATTCCATCCTATTACTCTAACCTGTTTTTCGAGTTTTTGTAAGGGCTCGCATGATTTTTGAAGGGATAGCTTGCTTGGTATTCCACTTTATTTGTGGGACACCACCTGGTGGTTTATTCCGATTACCTGTACTGACTCGCTTTCTTTGATGGTGCCAGCTTGAGGGATCTCTGGGTTTCTTGTTTTCTCTATTCGCTATTACTTCGGATTTTTTATCCGCGCGGTAGATCTCTTAATCCCTTTATTTTTCCTGCATTTTACTGTTTTCTTAGCTGGAAGACCTCGATAGGAGGCAATGTTTTTGTGTGTTTACTTTTGTGCCTAAAGACCTCCAGAAGAGGCACCAGTGCTAAAGACCTCCACGGAGAGACAATTGACGGATAAAAGGGATTAGTAGTCAATCCCCTGTTATTCAGTGCGTCGTTCTTTAAGATCATACTACGTGTCGATACTTCAGAACAAAAGCCCAAGATCTTTTGTCCGGTCAGCCAGTGGAGAGGGTTCCATCTTTCTGAACCTCCACGCTTTGTCATAAGCTCGCCCCATCCAGGGTTAAGAGCTATGAGGTCCTATCCTCATTACCCTTTTGATCTGCTCACCCTGACGTTCAATGTTAATGGTTAAGAGCCCGTCTGATTACCCTTCCATGGCTTGTTTGTCGAGGTTGATATGACCCCTCTTGACTAAAGCCCTACCCATATATGTTTGAGCCCCCTTGTTGGCGTGTTTATTCTATGCATGTTTATTTTGTATGGTGCGATCGTCTCCCCATAGGATTGCTAGGCTTCGTATAGTCTCCCGTTTGCATGTCAATTAAGGTAGCGCGGTTCCTTCGTCTAGGACTGCCTTTTTGCATGAGCATCCCTAAAACACCAACAACTCATTGATTTTTCTTCTCCTAAGAACACGTTAACTCCTTCTACTACAGGCGAGTAAGTCTCCAAAGGTCGAGCATCCGGTAGATTACGTAGTAACGTCGTTCACCCCCACACAAACCCGTAGTTAGCCGAACTACGTTTTGCTCTGATTCTCATTCCAGATGAGATACGTAGGCATAAGACGCGACGTCTTACTGAGCACACACACCCTTCACCCCTAGGTAACCGAGCTACGAAGACTCTGATTCTCATATTCAGATGAGATACGTATACAGTGGATGCGACATCCGTGCGAGTCATTTTCTTTTAACCCCCCTTTTAGTAAATAGTACATTAGATAAACCTACACCCTTTAGACAAGAATAACAAAAGTGGATCCCGTAGAGTACTACGGATGCGTAGGGGTGCTAATACCTTCCCTTTGCATAATCGACTCCCGAACCCAAGATTTGGTTGCGAGACCTTGTCTTTTCCTTTCCTTTTTCCAGGTTTACTTCGAGCGTTTCCTCTCCCTCCTTTGGGATAAATAACGGACGGTGGCGACTCTTCTGTCATTTCTTTTTCGCCGGTTATTTTTTTCGCAGGTTGTGACAGCTGGCGACTCTGTTGGGGATGAGGTTTCCCTAAGCGAGTCCCTCCTAGCTTTTGTAGGTTGCTTGTTTGTTGGGTGTTTATTCTTTTGTACAGTTATTTATCTTTCAGCATTTACCTGCTTTATTGCATTGTGTACATATGACTGCCGTATCTGCTGGTTCTGTTTATTGGGATGGGATGTTCTAAGAGAGATAGGCCCAATACACAGGCTATGAGTGAACTTTAGGACACCTAAGAATAGAGTGATTCATGGGAAGCGGGTGGTATGGCGCCACTTAGTGGAACATGGTATCACGGGCAGTTCAGATTCTGATGGGGTATTATCGTTGCATACACCTGGTGTGCATATGATGATATTCTTGAAAGGATTGTTTATCCTGCGTTTCTCTTGACCTTACCCTGACCTAGATTACACCCGTGAGTGGGCGGGAATGAATCATTTACAGGTACTGATGGTGACTTGTTGTATTGGTGACTATTGTTCGGTTCTTGTTGGTGACCGTTGGTTCTGAAGTATGAGTTCTGAGTTGATGACTGTGTTCTATGGTTCCCGGTTCCGAATTCATGCCGAAGTGCTGATCCGGTATTATATTCCTCAGTGGGTTTCTCTCCAGGCAGTGCAACCTGACAGATATTCAAGCGGATCCAGCAATTCTGATTGACATGCCTTTGCATTGCATAACATCATCCGCATATTTGCATCCAACATCTCATGCTCATTCATTTGCAGGGTATTCCCTTTTTAAGGGGGGTGCCTTAAAATTGAATAAGCAGCGCATCGCATACCATGCATATTAACCTTTGTTTGTTTTGCAGGTGTCACCGCAGTGTCTAATGTTTGTTCCCTGTCTCAGGAATTATTGGTCCCAAGCGAGTCCATAGGTACCCGACAAAGGAAAATCGTCCGCTTCTAGCAATGGACCAGGTACAGAAAGAGCTGGCTGATATGCGTGAAAGGGTGGATCAGTTCATGACAATGATGACTGGTATGGCAGAAGGCCAGGAAAAGCTGAGGGAATTGGTTGAGCAACCGAGGCCCGGTCCATAGGTAGAGATACCAAATGTTGAGGGAAACCCTGGTAACGCAAATGCTGATGGAAACCCGGGTAATGTTGGCAACACAGGGAATATTGGAAATGGCATTGGCGGAAGGTACAATATGAATCAAGGAATTCGGATTAACGGGCGCCCCGTTACTGAAGATTATCAGTATGATCAGTTCTCTTTGCACGACGAAGCTCATGAGACCACTCGCCGTATGGATGAGCTTGCTGAGAACCTCAAATCTCTGGAGTCTCAAAATTCCTTAGGTTTTGATGTCACAAATCTTGGTCTGGTTCAGGGAGTAAGGATTCCTCACAAGTTCAAACCCCCTACTTTTGAGAAATACAACGGGGCTTCTTGCCCACGCACTCATCTCCCATCTTATCTAGGAAGGTTGGGAGCTCACACTGAAGATGAAAAGCTGTGGATGTACTATTTTGAAGACAGTCTAACTGGAGCTTCTCGTGAATGGTACTCTCATTTGTCTCGTACTACCATCAAGAGCTGGAAAGACTTGGCAGAGGCTTTTGTCAAGCAATATCAATACAACTTGGACATGGCTCCAAATCGGACCTTGTTGCAAGGAATGTCTCAGACTGCCAAGGAGACCTTTAGAGAATATGCTCAGCGTTGGAGACAAATTGTTGCGTCCGTCCAACCCCCTATGTCTGAAAGGGAGATGGCGGACATGTTCATGAACACTCTTCAAAATAATTATATTGAGAGATTGGATGCTTGCCCGTCAATCAGCTTTGCAGAGATAGTAATTGCTAGAGAAAGAATCGAGAGTCTATTGAAGATGGGCCGAATTCAAGACAATAGTGCTTCCAAGAAACCGTTTGCTGGTAACGGTCAGCGAAGAAGAGAAGGCGAGACAAGCATTGTGTATGCCGGCAAAGGCAGGGGCAGAGGACGCCCTAATTATTATCAAGATCAAGTGGCTGCAGTCACTATTCCAACACCTGCTCCTCAACAGCAACAACAACCGCAGTATCATCCGCAACAGCAACCCATATACAACAATCAACAACAAGGAGGTAATCCGGGTCAGCAGAGACCCTATCAACAACGTCCAAGGCAGACGGACCGGGTCATTGAGCCAATCCCAATGCCTTATTCTGTATTGCTTCGCAGGCTGATTGACCTGAATCTGGTTACGTTAAGAACTCTGGCCCCACCAATCGATCCCAATAATTTGCCTAGAGGTTATGATGTCAACGCCAGATGTGCTTTTCACTCCAACGTACCTGGCCATTCTACAGATAATTGCAAGGCTCTCCAGCTAAAGGTACAAGATTTGAGAGATGCCCAGGCTATCAATTTTTCGCCGGTGCCTAATGTTATCCAAAACCCGATGCCAACCCACGGCGGGCAGAGGATTAATGTTGTTGATAGTGAGGAAACTTTGAATTTGGTTTCTGATGTGACTAAAGTGAAGACTCCGCTATCGGTGGTTAAAGACCGAGTTTTGAAAGAACAGATTTTCCCGGGCTGTGGGGAAGAGTGCAGAAATTGTCAAGCTGTCGAGAACGGATGTGACATTTTGAGAAGGGGTATTCAGCAACTAATAGATGAAGTTTGTCTTTAGTTCGATCAGACCCGTCCAGTGAAGAATGATGTGTCGACAATGACGATTTATTTCACTCCTGAAGAAATATATGTTCCCGAGAGACCCGCTCCGACAACGATATATTTTCCAGAACCAGCAACGGTGAACATCGAAAGTCCAGCACCAGTTACAATTTACTCTGACAGCCCTCAACCGGCTTTGGTTAGTCCGGTCACCATCACGGTGCCAGGACCTATTCCATATGAGAAAGACAGTGATATCCCGTGGCACTATGGGGCCGATATCTACTGCCAAGGGAAGAAAGTTAACGAAGAAGACAAGTTTGGATTGGGGTATACTCCGGGGTCTCAGAAGAATGAAGCCAGTGCTTTCTCCAACGGGGGTTTGGTTTCTCCCCACATCGTCAATGTTGCAGATGAAGACAAGGCTGACAGTGACTGTGACTTAGATAGCTGGATTCGCCCGTGTGTCCCGGGAGAAGAGCTCAACAATTGGTTGTCTGAAAAAGTCGTTCGGGTTACTCTACTGAAAGAGTGATTTTTATTGTTTTCCTTTTATTACATGCATAATAAAGTCTTACACTTTGCCCAAGGTGTAATGACTCATCTGTAGGGCCATCCATTTAGTCGCATTCCGCAATTATTTTCATCATCAATAAAGGACAGCTTTCGCAAACAATTTTGTGTTCTCTTTCTTTCAATTATTTTTACTTTTACAATAAAAATGGCAATGCTTCTTTTTCGTATCGTTTCTGTTTTTTCTTTCCAAAAAAATAAATCTCGTTCTAAGGTAAAGCATGATCCTCCATCATGCAGAGATGACCACCCGGATCTCACTGCTAACGACACTGCTATGGCCAAGTATGACTTCGACAATCCTATCTATCAAGCCGGAGAAGGGGTTGAGGAAGATTGTGAATTGCCTGAAGAGTTAGCCAGGTTGTTGAAACAGGAGGACCGAGCTATTACACCTTATCAGGAGGTGATTGAGACCGTCAACATTGGTACCGAAGACGACAAGAAAGAGATGAAGATCGGGGCCAATCTACAAGCCGAGGTGAAAGAACAGTTGATCAGTTCGCTTCGTGAGTACGTCGACATCTTTGCTTGGTCCTATCAAGATATGTCAGGTTTAGATACAGACATCGTTGTGCATAGGTTACCATTGAATGAAGATATGCCGCCGGTGAAGCAGAAGTTACGCCGAACTCATCCTGACATGGCAATGAAAATCAAAGAAGAAGTTCAGAAACAGTGGGACCCAGGGTTTCTCGTTGTGGCCAGTTACCCACCATGGGTTGCCAATATCGTACCAGTACCTAAGAAGGATGGCAAAGTACGGATGTGCGTCGATTACAGAGATCTGAATAGAGCTAGTCCGAAAGACGACTTCCCATTACCTTACATCGATGTTTTGGTTGATAACATAGCTCAGTTCTCCGTATATTCTTTCATGGATGGTCTCTCCGGTTATAATCAAATCAGGATGGCACTGGAAGACATGGAGAAAACGACATTCATCACACCATGGGGTGCCTTCTGTTACAAGGTCATGCCTTTTGGGTTGAAGAATGCAGGGGCAAATGGACAGCGAACTATGAGGGTCCATACGTGGTTAAAAGGGTTTTCTCTGGCGAAGCTTTAATGCTAACAACCATGGATGGCGAAGACTTCCCATCCCCTGTCAACTCAGACGCGGTTAAAAAATACTTCGCATAAATTGACCCGCTGGACAAAAGAAAAAGAGTCCATGCAAAAAAGGGCATCCCAACGAACCAAAAAAACAAAGAAAAAGGTTCGGGCAAAAATTAGGGATATAAAAATAAAAAAAATGTACACCCGGTGAGTCGAAAACCCGAAAGGGAGGCTCAGGCAAAAAAGGGTATCCCGGTGGATTGAAAACCCAAAAGGGCGGTCCACGCAAAAGAGGGAATAAGCGAATGACTGCAATCTGAGTTCATCCGTGTTATATCACCGTTTCGTTCAATCCAGCAATCTTCGAAGGTTAAAGATCAACTAATCATCCACTTCAGAAAGCAAGATGAGCAGAGTGTCTTGAGGTCATACGAGCCATAGCAGAGTCGAAACTCAGTGGGACCCCGTATCCACATTGCCATTAGGATAGTTTCTTTTGTTCAATTTATAGTGATCGCCTCTTTTCAGGGATCAGCTTCCTGAGGTACTCGCCTATTCCTGGCACATTTCTTTTCAACCAATAAAAGTCGAATAATTCAGTTAAAGAGACTCTTTATTTTTCGTTTATCAGTTTGTTTGCAAAAGATGTTTAAATTCTTGATGAAACATATTGCATCTGAACATAATGGTGGCTTTTGCAGATGATTTGCACAGGAAAACATTTAAAATTGCTTTGAATGTGTTTGATCCCGGATGGTGAATTCAAACCGAGTAATTCCCCCGGGGCATACGTGTGTGATTGCAGGTCACAGGAACCGGATGCCAAGTCATGAATCCTTATCCTCAAGCGGTTGACGAAGTCTCTCCTCAGCAGAGCATGTCCCCCAGTAGAGTTGTGCTTTGTATCCCCGGCAACAACGGAGTAGTTGCATACGCAACAGATAAGAGGGTGGTGTTCCCAGTGTTCATCTCTTCCCCCAGCAGATTATTTTTAACAGATTTGTTTTGATCCCCAGCCTGAGGACGATTAGCAAGTTCATATCCCCAGCAAAGGTCGATTCCTACGGCATTTCCCCAGGAAGTGCTATCCCCACAGGCTCTCCTCACAGAGCCTCGCCAAGCAAAGTTCTCATGGTTGATACTCCCCCAGCAAGGTCAACTTTCCAAAAAAAAGCCGATTTATTTTCAGTGGCTCCCCGGTCCCAGCAGACGGATCATTCCCCACAGAGCATTCAAGGATTGATACAGCGATCCGTTCCCTACCAAAGTTTGCTTCTCCAAGCAGATTCCCTTTTGGCACCATGCATAACATTTGCATCTGCATGCATATCAAGCATACACATAAGCTGATAAACAGGTTCTTCAAAGCAGACTGAAGAATTACTTTACAACCAAAGTCATGAGATTCGGCCAGAGGATCAAGTGTGTGTGATCCAGCATGAGGGTCCTTTCGAAGATTCAGCCTGAGAATCGTTTTCAGATAAGTCAGCCTAAGGTTCAATTTGAAGATTCAGCCAGAGAGTCGACTACGAGCCTTATTTCCCCAACAAGCCAGTTAGAGGAATAGATTGACAGCTCAACAGAAAATCAACCTACAAGAGGATCCAGCCTGCGGATCGCATTTAAAAACGAAAGTCTAATTGAAGGGTCGTTACAACATGTTCTAGCCTAAAGAATATGTACGGAGTCCAGAAGTGGAACATTCTCGAAGCTGCATGTCTAACATGAAGATTAGGTGTAGATTTCGAAAGAGGGTCAACCAGCGCATGCCTCAGATGCGAGATCCTGATGATGGGAATTTATCATCAAAACAATCCAGATCTAGCCAGAAGATCGAAGTCAGGTCTAGCCAGAAGACCGAAAATAGATTCAGCTAGAGAATCAAAGAAAATAGATTCAGCCAGAGAATTGAAACCAAGAAGATCTAGCCAGAAGATCGAAGAAGATTCAGCTAGAGAATCAATCAATCCAGATCTAGCCAGAAGATCGAAGTCAGGTCTAGCCAGAAGACCGAAAATAGATTCAGCCAGAGAATCGAAACAAAGAAGATTCAGCCAGAGAATCGCAACAAAATTGATCTAGCCAGAAGATCGAAGTGGATCTAGCCAGAAGATCAAAGTCAGGTATAGCCCGAAGACCGAGAATAGATTCAGCCAGAGAATCGAAGCAAAGTAGATCTAGCCAGAAGATCGAAATAGATTCAACCGGAGAATCAGAGAAAATAGATTCAGCCAGAGAATCCACGAAAGAAGATCCAGCCAAAAGATCGAAGTAGATCTAGCCAGAAGATCGAAGTAGATCTAGCCAGAAGATCGAAGTAGATCTAGCCCGAAGATCAAAATCATATCCAGCCCGAGGATCGAAATTAATATCCAAACAGAGGACTAAATTGAGTATAGATTCAGCCAGAGGATCGAAACCCCAGATTAAGTCAGAAGACTGATTCAGATTCAGCCAGAGGATCGGAAGAAAAATAAACAGCATTTTTGTGGTGTTCTTAGAACGCAAATTTTCGGTCTGTCTTTGGTATTCAATCACAGCTCACCCTGTTTGTCTGATAAACTGTTCGCTTTCATCCTGCTCGGGTTAACTGATGATTGAATAGGGGCAGCTGTAACACCCCAAAATTTGCCCTCCTCATTCATGCTTTCATTTTTCATTTCATTTAACATCTCATATTGCATTTCATCATGTCGATCAGAATCGGATCCTAGAAGCTTGAACATCATCCAAGACTTTGTGGGTTCTATCCGGGTGATCAATCAACACAAGGGAAAGACTCGAGTTACTTCCAATAGGTTCAAATGGGGTCTATTCATCATGCAAAACGCTAATATTGAAGGAGCAAGGACCTGTCCCTGAGCTGTCGTGCTCGCTAGGCGAGCAACATGGTTCGCTTAGCGAAGAGAATTGTCATGCTCGCTAAGCGAGCAGATCCTTCGCTAGGCGAAGCACACGCATTTTCAGAATATAACAGAAAGTCATGGGCTTGAGTTGCCCTCATCTGAGCCCACCAGGCCACAAAATCAGCTTATAAAAACTAGAGTTTCAGTTGAAACAAAACCCTGGAGAAAAGGAGAGAAAGAGAGAGAGAGAACAGAGACCTAGGAACTAATCTGCAGCAACCTCCAGACAGCTCTGAAAGGTTCACTCTGATTCACACACTTTTTCACCTCCATCTCACGCAAACCCTAACATTGCTTTGCAAACCCAGCCGTGCCATTCGATTTTAATCGATCTCCCCGATCAGGGTTTGGGTTGCCGAGATCGGACTGTTATCAATGAAGAACCCAGAACCCGCAGGCGCTCGCTAGCATCATCGCTAGGCGAGCCTGCAGCGAAGCTTCGCTAAGCCTTCGCTTGGCGAAGCAGTAGCGAGCGTGACAGTAATTGATCTTTTCTGTTTGCTCTAATCTGTCTTGTGTTTGTCATGGCATTGTTTTCTCCTGATTCCATCCTGTTACTCTAACCTGTTTGTCGAGTTTTTGTAACGGCTCGCATGATTTTTGAAGGGATAGCTTGCTTGGTATTCCACTTTATTTGTGGGACACCACCTAGAGGTTTATTCCGATTACCTGTACTGACTCGCTTTCTTTGATGGTGCCAGCTTGAGGGATCTCTGGGTTTCTTGTTTTCTCTATTCGCTATTACTTCGGATTTTTTATCCGCGCGGTAGATCTCTTAATCCCTTTATTTTTCCTGCATTTTACTGTTTTCTTAGCTGGAAGACCTCGATAGGAGGCAATGTTTTTGTGTGTTTACTTTTGTGCCTAAAGACCTCCAAGAAGAGGCACGAGTGCTAAAGACCTCCACGGAGAGACAATTGACGGATAAAAGGGATTAGTAGTCAATCCCCCGTTATTTAGTGCGTCGTTCTTTAAGATTACACTACGTGTCGATACTTCAGAACAAAAGCCCAAGATCTTTTGTCTGGTCAGTCAGTGGAGAGGGTTCCATCTTTCTGAACCCCCACGCTTTGTCATAAGCTCGCCCCATCCAGGGTTAAGAGCTATGAGGTCTTATCCTCATTACCCTTTTGATTTGCTCACCCTGACGTTCAATGTTAATGGTTAAGAGCCCGTCTGATTACCCTTCCATGGCTTATTTGTCGAGGTTGATATGACCCCTCTTGACTAAAGCCCTACCCATATATGTTTGAGCCCCCTTGTTGGCGTGTTTATTCTATGCATGTTTGTTTTGTATGGTGCGATCGTCTCCCCATAGGATTGCTAGGCTTCGTATAGTCTCCCGTTTGCATGTCAATTAATGTAGCGCGGTTCCTTCGTCTAGGACTGCCTTTTTGCATGAGCATCCCTAAAACACCAACAACTCATTGATTTTTCTTCTCCTAAGAACACGTTAACTCCTTCTACTACAGGCGAGTAAGTCTCCAAAGGTCGAACATCCGGTAGATTGGGTAGTAACGTCGTTCACCCCCACACAAACCCGTAGTTAGCTGAACTACGTTTTGCTCTGATTCTCATTCCAGATGAGATACGTAGGCATAAGACGCGACGTCTTACCGAGCACACACCCCCTTCACCCCTAGGTAGCCGAGCTACTAAGAATCTGATTCTCATATTCAGATGAGATACGTATGCAGTGGATGCGACATCCGTGCGGGTCATTTTCTTTTAACCCCCCTTTTAGTAAATAGTACATTAGATAAACCTACATCCTTTAGACAAGAACAACAAAAGTGGATCCCGTAGAGTTCTACGGATGCGTAGGGGTGCTAATACCTTCCCTTCGCATAATCGACTCCCGAACCCAAGATTTGGTTGCGAGACCTTGTCTTTTCCTTTCCTTTTTCCAGGTTTACTTCGAGAGTTTCCTCTCCCTCCTTTGGGATAAATAACGCACGGTGGCGACTCTTCTGTCATTTCTTTTTCTCCAATTGTTTTTTTTCGCAGGTTGCGACAGCAACCAATCCCAATATGTCAGACCTAACAATCTCCCCCTTTGGAAAATTTTGGCTAAAACAATCTTTTCATAGACCAATAGGAATGAGGGTTAGAATCAGGATTTAAACCAGCAAGAAAACACTTGAAATCTTTTTTCATAGGAACACCAGAGGCGGGCGCAGCGAACAACAAGCCTCATACTGTTTTACTCAAAGTTCCTAAGAGGAAAACATAAATTTCCTTTTAGACAGGATGTCAAGACATTGTTCCTTACATCATGAACATTAGTAACCCCTTCATAACAAACGCACTCCCCCCGAGTATCAATACCAGGGGCTGAGGTACCCCAATGGTTACTCCCCTTCCATACATGCACATGCTCCCCCTCAAGGAGCAAGAAGGACTAAAAAACAGAAGAACATGGAACAACATCACACCATTACCCATCATTACCTACTCCCCCTTTTTTTTCCATAAAGTTGACAAAAAAACCACACTTATCAAACAAGAAATGTTAGTAAAACATAGTCAAGAGACTTTACAAACCAAACATAACCAAGTGCACTTTTAAAGTTCATAAAAAAAAATATTCATGGCATAACCCACAAAAGAAACAGAAGCATAATCAACACGCAAAAGAACTAGAGATCTTCAATCCTCATCATTGCTGGTAGCATTTTCATCATCACTTGCATCAGACCAATCTTCATTTTCCTCTTCTTCATCTATTCTATCCTCTTTCAAACCTCCTTCTTCTTCAGACAGAGCCTTTATCAACATTTCAATCTTTATTTTCCTTTTAGTACAACTTTTTTTAGTTTCATCCAAGATCTTGCAGGTATCTTTTAGCTCAGCAAGGATGTTTGTTCTATTAGTAGGCCTGGAAGATGTATGCCTAGATGTCATGACAATGTCTGGGACATGTTTCCCAGTGAACAACCTATAATGCAATGAGAGAGGAGGGTCCCTTTTGCATGTGTTGTTATATCTAATTAAGATACTAGGGTGTTGACTCGGGATAACCCCACAGATCAAGGATGGAAAAGTTGTTGGCATTTTTACAACATAATAAGCAGCATGCTTCATAGTTTGATCAAAAACATAGGATCCAAAATCAAAATTTGACTTGGCCCTAACAATATAGATAAACTTACCTAGTCTTGTATCTATATTGGAAGTGTGATTGGTAGGAACCTAATTAGAAGCTCCAATTCTATGGAGAATAACAGACTTGACACTCAAGGCACTAGCAGACAGTTTCCCTTTCCTTGGCCATTCCTTCACTTGCTTAGCAGTAATATTTGCATATGACATTGTCAGAGACTTCAATTTTAGCTTGTTCTTCTTCATTTCAGCCCAAGAACCTGTTGATTAGTTCATGAGAAAAATCCACACATCTACCTCTGACATACACTTTCCTAAACTCCTTCCTCCTCTTGTTGTCACATTCCTTGGAGATGTTCACAATAAATTATTTGGCAAGCATCTCATAGCACTTGCCAAAACCAGTTACCGTTTTCATTAATTGAGCCTCTTGAATCATACTTGTCACCTCTTTACATTCAAAAGCATCTTTCCCCAATTTCCTTTCCAGAACTAATCTTCTTTGATAAACAAAATTCATTTTTTTCAACATTATCCACAGTGTACAATGAAATATTGTCAATTGGAACTTCAAGGATATTAGTTGGTATCTTCTTCCTAGAGGCTTACTTTTTGGAGGTAGACATGATGTTCTGAACATCGTGTTCGACATCATGGTCAGATTCACTGGACTCAGAAAGAACTTCCTTTTCAGGGATTTCTTCTTGGACACAGGAGTAACCACCTTGCTCCAACTTTTTGTGGGACCAACACTAGCTCTTTTCCTGACAGATTTGGAGGGTGTGTTGGAGGATTAAATAGCTTGACCTTTTCTATTCTTCAACCTTTTAGCTATACCACGAGCCATTCTTAGGCCAATAGGAACATCATCAGAGTTCAGTTCCTCAACATTTACTATGTCAGTGGGTTGATCATTTTTCTAAACAGGGCTTATATCTTTGTCATCCATATCGCCAGTCATTTCTTCAGACCTTTATGTGTCTTTCGATTTCTCAAGAAACATAGTAGGTACATTCACATCATATTTATCCATGGGGCTCTCATTATTGTTATCAGGTTGGGCCAAGGATGTGGAGACATTTGGTACGACATTAGTCTTGGGGTCAATACCTAACACTTGAGAGATCAAAACATGAATATTCTTATCTACGTCGTCTCTGTCAGTAAAGATCATGCTGGATTTACTCAAGGTAGTTACAGATCTGGGTATATTACTGGTTTCAGAGACTTCAACATCTTCCACAACATTTGTCACAATTGGACAGTCTTTAGACATATCAACATTAGGTTCAATGTTGGGATTGAGATACAGTCTAGTCAAAGAATGGAGTTTCTTCATAGTAGTAGGGGGTTTAGGGGCATTCGTATTTCTAGCAGTCATGAAAGGAATGGAAGAGGTACTTACTTTAGAAGTCTTTCCTTTCCTTGAAGAAGTTCTAGCCTTTCTCATAGGAGTCGCATGGACAAGAATGATTGAGAGGGGAACAACATCAGTAATGACATCAGAGAGATCTATTTCAGTACCAATGTTTTTAGGGTTTGATTGCTCTTTAGAGTGTTTTCTCATAGTAGAGATAGAAGGTTAAGACATTTTGGAGGTTTTCGGTATGAACTGTAGTAAGAAGATGGAGAGATGAGAGTGTTTGAGAGCAAGGTTGAGAAAGATAATGCGGGAGGTAGCGTGAGAGTGACTAGGGTGCAGTGTTGGAAAAGTAAAGAAAAGTTGTAATGATAGTCCTTGAGTTTTGTGCATAATTAAGTGAAGGGAAGAGAAATTTTGATTTTCATATCTCCACTTGAGTGATTGCTATAATTCTTCAAGCATGCAAATGCCCAATTCGCCCCTTAATTTTTCAAACTGATTTGCATCTAAAGCTTTAGTAAAAATGTTTGCCAGTTTCTCCTCAGTAGTTACATGCTCAAGAGTAACAATTTTATCTTCCACCAGATCCCTAATGAAGTGATGACGGGTGTCAATATGCTTAGTTCTGCTGTTTTGAATAGGGTTCTTGGAAATGTTAATTGCACTTAGGTTGTCAAAGTATAATGTCATGACATCTTGTTGGACATTGTATTCTTCTAGCATTTGTTTCATCCAAATTAATTTAGAGCAACTACTTTCTATTGCAATATATTCAGCCTCAACTGTAGATAAGGACACACTATTTTGTTTCTTAGTGAACCAAGATATAAGATTATTTCCCAAGAAGACACATCCTCCATAAGTGCTTTTTCTATTATCATCACTGCCTGCCCAATATGCATCACAGTATCCTGTAAGCAAGGAGTTTACCATGTGAGAATACAACATTCCATATTCACTAGTTCCATTGATATTGTAAGACCCCAATTTTGACCCTAATATCCCTCATGCAATTTCATCATATGCATTAGCATTGGGATCATACCTTGGCATTCTCCTTACCCCTTTGTTCATTGGGTTTATTTTGGGAGAGATCACCAAGCACCATGTGATTGTATCATACTTGTACATTATCATTTTACTAACCAAAATACCAAAAATATGTCTTTGCATTTGCCTAACTCTTTTGTAGGTAGGGCATGATCCTCATTGATCTATCAAGTTCATATCTAGGGTTTGAGACCCTCATGGCTAAGAGCACAATCAAAGATTTATCCACAATGTCTCAAAGCATCATATATGAGTCCCCATGATCTCTAAATATTATTTTTATCAAGTATTCTTCAAGAGTTTGGAGTTGGTTTGCCTTGGAAACCCTAGTTTGTTTGGGTATCTTGAGTAACTTCTTCAACAAGCTATCTCACTAATTGATCAAATTTTCCAAGGGAAAATTTAAAAATTCATCATCTTATGCATATATGATCTACCTTGAGCCTAGAAAGTCAAGAGAATTGGAGGCTATCAAGTTGGTTGATGGTGGTTGGCCAGATGAATTCATCTGATCAAAACTGGGTCTCCCTAGACCCTATCTCCTACAATTTTCACCATACGAAAATGATTCCAAGAGCAACGTTACTCTAAATGACATTCCAAACAACTTTCATGTTGAGACCTAGAGCTAGTTTTTCTTGGCAAATCATTTTCTATGTTGAAACATTATAGGTCATTTTGTCTAAACCCTAATTTGAAAGTCAACTTCCCAAGAATATAACTTGCTCAATTTTTATGAGATGAAAGATTTCCAAGTTGAAAAATAAAATTCAAGATGCCTACTTCAACTTTGATGTTTGGAGTGGGAGGTAATTCAACTTTTATGAGCATGTGATATGAGGATACATTATAGGCCAATTTTGCCCTATACCATTGAACAAGTGATTTTCCTCGACTTCAAAAATGCATAACTCTATCATTTTAAATCCAAATGACATGAAATTTGTGACCATTTTGAAGTTATTTGAAAGATATACAACTTTTATGAATACACTTTTCTCATTTGAAGCTCACATAAAAAGTTAAGCAAGGTGGAATATTAAGATATATGGCTTAACACTTAGAAAAAATTTCAACATGTTGAAATTCCCAAACTTCCACCTCAAAATTCACCATGATCCAAGTTCCAAATGAAAAAGTGTCCAACATCAAAGTTGTTCCCCTTGATCTAAGTTTTCCAAAGAATCCAATTTCATGAATTTTGGATGAGATTTGCTAGGGATGCGCATGGTCTTAACGGGGTTGTATCATTGGAAGAAATCAAATGCTCAAAATCCCATTTCACATTGCCTTGACATCCAAGCTTCATTTGAACTTCAGAACAGTTGTACATGGATCAAATTGGATTGCTTTATGGGCCTATACACGCCCATGCAAGCTTGTGCATCACATTTCCAAATTTAGCAATTTTTCTAGTGTGCAAATATCACTCTCAAATACTATAAATACAGGCCCTTGGAGCTCAATTCAAACACACCTTACGCGCCAGCTTTGCCCCCTAATTGAAACCCTTACCATTCAAAGGAAAACCTGAGAATTTTCAACTTGAAAATTGAGTTTGAATCTCACTGTTTGGAGATTCAAAAACTTCAGGATCCAAAGCTTTGCATCATTGCCAAACCTCTTCTACAAGCTTCTCAAGTGTGATCAGGTCAAGTTTGAAGCAAGCAAGATCCATTTCTGCACAGCATTGAAGGTAAATTTCAGAAAACTTCTTCTATTCGATTCTCACTCAATTATCATCAATTCTCTTGGATCTTTGGTTGTCTGAAGTCCTACCAATGTAGGCAAGAAGATTGAGTTGCTTTGAGGTCAAATCGAAGCAACTCAGTTGGCACACCTCAAAATTCAACTCCTCATATCTTTCTATATGTGTGGAGTTAGTTAAAATTAAGGTCAGATTCGTGCTCTACGCCATTTTTTCTTTCAGATGATGTCCTCTTTTTTCATTTTATTGATGGTGATGAGTGAACCAGTCTGGTGGACCTCGCCTGAGAAGGTGACCGAAGGTCCAGCGCCGGTGGTGTGCTGGACAGGTTCTGAGCCATTGATCTTATTTAAATTGTTTTAATCTTGGGTGTTGGTTAAGATTACCATGCGTGTGGCGCGCTGACTAAGTTCCACCATGGAACGCGCGTTTCCATCAACTTGATCTGCCACCTCAATTAATGAGGGAGATCAAGTGTTCCACGTTTTTTTGATTTTCTGATTTTCATTTTATTTCATTTGATTTTCATTAATTCATATTAATTTTAATATTGATCCAAAAAATATGAGAGTTTCACCAAAAAAAATTAAATAAATTCCTCTTTCATATTTTGAATTAAAATTATTTTTTGGATCCTTATTAATATTTTTCATGATTTTATTGATTTCGTGAATATTTTTAATTGCTTAAAAATACTTTTAAGTCTCTAAAAATTCTGAAAATTTTTCTCCATGGTCCTTTGACCTTGTTTGACCTATGATAAATCTCATGGCCATTTCTTTGGTGTTTTGATGAGGTTTTAGGAATTTGACAAACCATATTTAATTTTATGCTTTATTTTTAGTATTTTAAATTGAATAAATGCCAAATAATTGTGTTGAGCTATTTTGATGGTTTGTATAAGTTTGACTTGTGTTGTTGGGCCTTGGTCAAGGTTGATTTGACTTTGCTAGGTTAAGATCATTGGATTTAGGGGATTGATGGAATGTACATTCCATCTCCCAAAATGAATGAATGATCTTAATTTGAGAAAAGTCCTCCTTTGATCAATTTGAGTTTTGATTCATTCCCCTCCCTCTTCATCTAATTCCCCTTCTTTATGCATTCATTTCATTTGGTCTATGATGTCTCTAAATCCTAAGACTAGTTGATTGAAAAATTAACATAAGTATGGATGAGATTATGCCACCTCTTTTGCGTATTCTTTTTGTGTGTGGTATGTTTCATTAGCATAGTCCATTATACTATGTCTCTAACATGCATTAACACCAAAATTCTATTGTCCAATCTCAAATAGTTGTGACTTCTACATAAGCTCAATTACAATTGCTTAACATAGCGCTAAATTTTTGATACAATAGACATAGCATTCTAGTTAGTGAGATTGCAAGTCTCCCCTCTTTCATGGTATTGTGTGGAAACTTGGCCTTTTTTCCTTCCTTTGGAAGATGTCTTGGTTCAAGGATCCATGCTTGTGATAAGTGGGTTGAGTGTTCTCCAAAGAATGACTTAAAATGAAAAGCAAAAGCAAAAACAATACTAGCTTCTAATTCACTAACCACTAACATTTAATTTCAAGCCATTTACTTTTAATGCACTTTAATTTTTAAGTTCTATTCATTTGCCATTATTCATACCATTCTAATTGTTTATATTAATGCCTTTCTACTTTGTCCACTTGGACCATATTGTGTGATATATCTTGTTTGTGTATATTTTGTTTGCTTGTGTGGTCTTTGGCCATTAATGTACATAATAAGAAACAAAAACCCTAAAAAAACTATTGTGTGGAATGTTGGTTTGATCTTGGACAATTGGACTTAGAATCTAGGCAACATCCCTATGCAAAAGTACTTGGCCAATGCCAACTTTCATGTAACCAAGTGCTTGCAATTTGAAACTTCATCTGATACATCATTGAAGATTCCTTTGAGTTCATCTGCTACATGATCATTGTGAAGTTGTTATTTTGAACCTATAACTTGTGGAATTCATTTGTTACATGAGAAAATTTAAAGGAGATCATGGAGTGGCTAAACCTTGGATGGGACTATCTTTATTTGATGCCTTACTCTTCAAGATATTATTGTATGCATCGTTTGTTGCTTGATTCTAATATCCAAGGGAATTTGGGGTTTCTATATGGCATTCTTGCCTATTGGATTGCAGCCCATTGGTCAGATCTTTTCAACTCTTAACTTTTAAATTTATGCTTAGGATTAGTCTCTTCATCTCCTCCCTATCTGTTTAATTTCAAAATCTCTCCCTCCTTTTAAAAACTTCTTTGATTGAACTTGTTTTTTCTAAACTTAGACATTTTGCAAATTAGAAACTTTGGCCTTATGCCATTGCATTTTCAAACTTCTTTTCTTAAATCAAACTTGTAAATATACTTAACTATACTTGACTTAAAAATTTCAAAATCCAAGAAGAACTAACTCATTCAAACCATTTTCTAGGCCCTTGTGCCTTTCAAACATGATTTTTGATTAAAAGCAATGCATCTACTTTGAAATTTGTACCACGAACTACGAGGTTTTGATCCCTCATTTTTATGTTGGTACGTAGGCACAAGTCCGAAGGTCTTGTCAAACACAAAAATATAATCAATGAATTCTTTTCTCATCCCCCCATTCTATTTGTTTGTAAACATTACTTAGTCCAAAATACATATGCACACAAGAAAGGGCTCCCTAAGAGTACCTAGGACACTTTGGGTGCTAACACCTTCCCTCTGTGCAACCAACCCCCTTACCTGAAATCTCAAGCATTTTATTCGTTACCATTAGAGATATCGACTAAGTCTAAGGTAAACCATACAAGTCGAGTCGCCACCGCACTTCTATTTATCCAAAGGAATGGTTAGAAAGCGAACAAAAACCTAAAAGTTTGATCGAATCAAAAACTAGTAAAAATGTCAGAGATCTGGGTAAGGGGGTTGGTTATGCAATGGGAAGGATTTAAGCACCCAAAACATCCTAGGTACTCCTAGGGAGCCCTTTTCATACTTGTTGTAAGGTTGGTATTTTGTGACAATTTATTTGTGCAAACATGATTGAAGAGATGAGAAGAGAATATACAAGTTATTTACATTTTTTGTGTTTGAATGGATGAACCCATTGCCTACGTACCATCTTAAAAAAGATTAGGATCAAAACCTCGTATTTCGGGGTAAAAATCTCAAAATGAGTTGGTGAATAGATTGGTCCAAAAGCCTTAAGGTCTTTTGTTATCCAAGGGAGAAAACTCAACCTAAAACCACAAATCCACCATGTAAGGATAGCTTCAACATGCTAGTGAGGGGTTAACCCTATAATAAGCATGGAAGACTCATTGTCCATCACTAAGGATACAGGTGAGTATTATATCTACCTCAAGGATAACTCAAACCTAATAGCTAAGGGTTATGAAAAAGTTTTTGATTAAGAGAGTGGCCATTTAAACCACAAAAAGTATTTGAATGGGTTATATTTCATAATGAAAAGTATTTACAAAGTAAGGTCAAAGTTGACTTAGAGGTTCAATTCAAAATAAGTGTTAAGAAAAGAAAGTTTGAAAATCAAAAGCATAAGGCTTAGGTTTCTAATGTTTAAAAATAAGTGTTAATGTTTGCACAAAAAGTTTTGACTTGGGTTAGAGTGGAGGGAAAAAGAAGAATGGCTAAAGTCCTAGACATACAAGAGATAAGAGATAAGAAAACAAGACCACAAATGGAGTTCCTCTCTTGAGATCATATCAATGATCCAAGTAGCTCCCATCCTTTGGAATATGCAAGCAAAATAATAGTAAGCTCAAGCAACAATCAAACAAGTCTCTTAAGAGATCCTCAATGCATCTTGTATCTTTCACTTTGGATGAACATGGCAATGGTTCTTCAATTTGAGCTCTCATAGAATTCCCTAGCACAAGAACACACACATCAAGAGTTCTATGAAGTAAATCAAGAATGGACAAGAGTGAGTTTAGAGGTTTGGTCCTTCTAATCCATCTTCAACATTAAGGCCCTTTTACTCCAATTTTGCATAGGGAATATCCTAGAAACTAAGTCCATTTGTCCACTTCTTTGCATTTAGTCCACAACAATCAAAACAAAACACAAGCACAATAATATATACACAATTATATGCTCAAGTGAGCAAAACGCAAATTGCATTAACAAAAACATGTGCTCAAATGAGCAAAGGAAAAAGCAAATGAATAATATGTACAAGAATAGTAAATTGCATAAAAATAAAGCGAAAAAAGTAAATGTTAATTGTTAATGGTTAAGGTTAGTAGTTAGTATGCCATAAGGCAAATTTAGCGCTATGTTAAGCAATCGTAATTGGACTTATGTAGAAGTCACAACTATCTGAGGCCGGTCAATAATAATGTAGGCAACAACACAAGTTAGAAGTCTTGATTGGTGAAACAAGTTCCAACAACTTGTCATTCCAAAAAGAGGAAGAGAAATGAGCTTGTATTGGTTTAAGTCCTTTGCATGATTTAGGAAGCAATCTATCCTTGATGCAAAGCCATTCACTTGATCATTTGATCAAGATGAATTAGATTTGAATCAAGAAAGATCAAACCTCCCTAATCAATGCTAACTTATCAACCTTTAACTCATTGATCAAAAAAGAAAAGAAGAAGAAGAAGAAGATGGATAATGGAAATGAAGAAAGTAAAGTGCATCAAATGAAAAGGAATGTACCAATCCATAAATGTTGACCAAAAATAGGGAAGATCAAGGTCAAACCATAAAAATCATAAATGAGATGAAGATTGGAAGTCAAGAAATAAACAAAATATTTTTGGCATTTTTAATATTTGAGAATAAACTTGAATTAAAATATTAAAGAAAGGTCAAACTTCAAAATCACTTCAAATCAACTTTGAAAAGTCCAAGTGAATTATCCCAAGTTCAACAAGGTCAAACAAAGTTTGACAAAAAATTTCAGCATTTTTAAAAGTCAGAAACTATTTTTAATCAATTAAAAATGAGGACAAATAACCTAATTGAACTAAAATCTCAAATAAATCTCAAATCAATTAATAAATTGATGAGAATATTTTTCATAGATCCATCATCATTCAAATAGGTTAAGAAAATACTTTTGTATTTTTTGAATATCAAAAACTATTTAAAATGAATTAAAAATAACCAGAAAAGAGGAAATTCACAAAAAATATCAAATGATAACATAAAAAATATTAAAAATCATTTTTAGAAACTAGAATTAAAAAGAGAAATAATGCAATTGGTCCCATATAATGCCTCTATAGAGAGGACTTCAGACAACACAAAGGCAAGTCCAAAGGATCAAAGTATAAGGAGATTCGAAGAAAAAAACAGTTGATCAAAACCTTTGGATTATGAAGATTTGAGTCCCTTTCCTTGGTTCCTTTTGCAAAACAAAACTTCAATAGATCAAATGATGAAGGTCTAGGAACTTTAGATCTGAAAATTCAACCAAATGCAATTGAATTTCAGATCTGAACTTTTTTAGAAAAATGAACTTTGTTCCTTTGGTATGGTTAGGGATTCACTCTTAAAGCATTTCAGGCGCCTTCGGGTTGGAGAATTATGAAGCATAGCACATGTATTTATAGCTGAAACGGATGCAAGTGAGGAACTCGTGTGCATGGAAAATGGATTTTTCATTGCATGGGCTTGTGTGATCATGTGGAAGGCCCAATGAAGACTAAAATGACCTGCTAAGTTCATGTGAATTGCAAATGGACGTGCACATTAAGTGTAAACAACTCATGCATGGTAATTTGAATGGAATCTCACAAAATGCACTTAATCTTCATGCCTTCGAAAATGGTGCTTCTAAACTCCCAATGCTACCTCATGAGTAATGGTTATAGAGCTCGTTGCATAAGGAACAGATGATATGTCGTTCAAAATTTCAATTGGGCCTTGGAAATTAGTGAATTTTGAGTTTAAAGTGTAGGGTGCAAAACATGCATGAGTGAGGTTTCCAAATTTGGCCAATGTTCAAGCCCTTATGTCTCAATGATGCAAGCTCCAAATGATAAAACCTTCAACAAAAAAGTTGTATATCTTTTCAAGATAATCAATTTGGAATTAAATTTTGCATCATTTGGATTTTTAATGAAGAAGTTATGGGCACTTGAAGTTGGACTTTTTTCCATCTCAATGCATTTGGCCCAAAGTGACCTATAATGTTTTGTATTATCACATATATTTATTTTGAGATTTTGAAATTTTGCTCAACATAACATTTGAAGTAGACACAATAAGCTTTCCAATGCACTTGGTTCCACCTCAAAATCATAAAAAATGAATGACTTATGTTCTTGGGAAGTTGACCTAAAATTAGGGTTTTAGTCAAAATGACCTATAATGTCTTGGAATGGAAGATGATTTTCCAAGGTCAGGGAGGGTTGAAGGCCCAACCACTACCAAAGGTGTAGGTCTCGGATACTCGTAAGGCATGAGGCATTCGGCAACTCTCCTCCTAACCCAAGAAGTATAAGGTTCCAAAGCAATACAATTCTTCGGACCCAACTTTCTCCTTCCTTTCTTATGGATCTTGTGCCATGCACGGACCATCCTACCCTTCAAGCCTTGGGGATATTTACCCTCCTGAAAGAACACACCCTCTAACAGAATGTTATTGGGTTTATCCTTTAGGGGGAACCCAAGTTGACGACGTGCCAAAATAGGGTTGTAGTTAATCCCACCACAGGTACCAAGAAGAGGCACATTGGATAATTCACCACAAGAGTCGATAATCTGCGCACCATCATACACGCGGTTGTACCAAAAGATATCATCATTAGTGAGAGACATAAGTCTCGTGGACCATCGTATACATCCTTTATTTTCCTTGAAGGCGACCGTCTGCGGCAAGTGAGAAATAAACCACTTGTATAACAAAGGCAAACAGCACACAATGGTACCTCCACCCTTTGCATTCCTCATATGCAAAGAAAAGTAAGTGTCACCCAACAGAGTCGGAACGGGATTAAGAGTAGAGAAAATCCTAATAGCGTTCACATCCACAAACTTGTCGATGTTGGGGAACAATTCTAGCCCATAGATGAGAAGTACAAATATGGCCTCAAAGACGTCCTCACTCATGGCCTTCCCATACATAGTAGCTTGAGCAATGAGGAACTCAGAAGGGAGACCTTGAATTCCACCTTTGGTAGTCCTATGAGCACCAACCAGAGATTCATCTATATGTAACATATCAGCTATCTCTTGAGAAGTAGGAATACTCTTTAAGCCACTGAACGACAACTGGTCTAGAATAGGTATACCCATGAGGTAGGCATACTCCTCAAGTGTAGGCAAAAGCTGGAAATCCGGAAAAGTGAAGCAACGGTACAAGGGATCATAAAACTGCACCAATACACTCATCAATCCTTTGTCCACTTGAGTAGTCAAAAGAGAAAGAAGCTTTCCAAAACGAGCCTTGAAACCCAAGGGATCTAGTACATAGGATGTCAAATTCCTTAGCTCTTACAAGTCGGGCTGTCTGAAGCTGTACTTCTTTGTATTCCTTCTTATAGCTGAAATGGATGCAAGCAAGTGAGGAACTCGTGTGCATGGCAAATGGTTTTTCATTACATGGGCTTGTGTGATCATGTGGAAGGCCCAATGAAGACTGAAATGACCTTCTGAGTTCATGTGAATTGCAAATGGACGTGCACATTAAGTGTAAATAGCTCATGCATGGTAATTTGAATGGAATCTCACAAAATGCACTTAATCTTCATGCCTTCGAAAATGGTGCTTCTAAACTCCCAATGTTACCTCATGAGTAATGGTTAGATAGCTTGTTGCATAAGGAACAAATGATATGTTCATCAAAATTTCAATTGGGCCTTGGAAATTAGTGAATTTTGAGTTTAAAGTGTAGGGTGCAAAACATGCATGAGTGAGGTTTCCAAATTTGGCCAATGTTCAAGCCCTTATGTCTTAATGATGCAAGCTCCAAATAATAAAACCTTCAACATAAACGTTGTATATCTTTTCAATACAATCAATTTGGACTTAAATTTTTCATCATTTGGATTTGTAATGAAGAAGTTATGGGCACTTGAAGTTGGACTTTTTTCCATCTCAATGCATTCGGCCCAAAGTGACCTATAATGTTTTGTATTATCACATGTATTTCTTTTGAGATTTTGAACTTTTTCTAAACATAACATTTGAAGTAGACACAATAAGCTTTCTAATGAACTTGGTTCCACCTCAAAATCAAAAAAAATGAATGAGTTATATTCTTGGGAAGTTGACCCAAAATTAGGGTTTCAGTCAAAATGACCTATAATGTCTTGGAATGGAAGATGACTTTCAAGGCCTCAAATCAAATTTTTATGAACATGAAAGTTGTTCATATTGTCCTTAATAACATTTTTTCTCTTGGGATCATCTCCATTTGACCAACACATAAAAAGTTTGCTCTCAGTGTATTTCAAAATAGTCAGATGAATTGACTGACCAACTTCTCAAGTCCATGCCTCAAATCTTGATGAATTGATGATTGAGGGCACTAAAATAAGTTCAAATATGCATGGAATAGTGGATTAAAGAACTTCCCTTGATTGTATTTGACCATGGGCTGAGGTTGCTTCATGAGCAAGGCATTTTTGGTGATCAGATGAATTAGGGTTTCCTTGGGAGACAAACCTCAAACCCCTTGACTTGCTTTGACCAAAATAATGAATTGAGATACTAGGGAGGCATATTTGATGTATGAGAGCTTTGGGAACCATTGCCATGCTTGCTTTCATCTTCTCTTGAATTTATCATTGCACAAAGGATCTCCTAGAAGCTTTTAAACCTTGTGATTGCTCAAGTTGCAAACAAGAAATGTTAGTGACATATTTTTGTGGTTTTGGTTAGTAAATAGAAATAAGAAAAGCAATGATGTACAATTCAAGCATGCTTGGTGATCTCAAGCCACTCACAAGAGGTCCCACCCAAAGGCAAGGGGAACCAAGATGCTTATGATCCTTAAGGCTTTGCAAATGCAATGTTATGATGCCATGAGGGATCTTAGGGTCAAAATTGGGGTCTTACAGCTACCATGCCAGGAAGGAAATTCACTAAAATAGAATCAGTTCAAAGACTCCCCGTACACTTCAACAAGTTACAGTCTTTCTCACCTAATCTCTACCCGTGCAATTTCTACCTAAGCACTCTTAGATATGAGAACCCACTCACTTCCCTACAATCACACCTGTGATCTTAAACAACAATCCCTTGAGAAAAGAAAACACTTTTCAATAACACACTCTTGATTTTACTTCACAGTTTCAATCAAGAAGACACACACTTGATCTTGCTTCACAGCTTTGATCAAGTAGACACACACTTGATCTTGCTTCAAAGCTTTGATCAAGTAGACACACACTCTTGCTTAACAGCTTTAGAGTGACAAATTACTACCACAAATCAGTCTAATTCAATCATCAAAAGATTACTTGAATGGCTTACAAGTCTCACGACTAAACAGACACAAACCCTAGCTCTCTCTCTATATTTTGCTCAGTATTGGTTGTGTTCTAAAACAGGTTTTCTAAGTCCCTTTTTATAGAAGCTTTCAGCTGGGCTTGGACATCTTGAAAACCCTAAATCTATTTTCCAATTAAATCTTCTCATGACAGCTGGTTAGATCTCCTTGGAAAATAAGTAAATCAGGTTGTAATCCATGATTGAATGCGCCTGCAAATCAGATCTTCAATCATACATAGATTGCCATTAATTGTGCAATCACAAAACACCAGACATTCACACTGAATGTTCTGTGTACATGATGTCATGACATCGGGTCTGATATCCTGGAACAATCCTGCATAATTCCATAATTCCTTTAATAATTTCCAGCAGGTACAAAACATCAGATGTCATGACATCGTGTATGACATCCTGATACAATCCTGCATAATTATGTTTTTCATTTCAACTCCAGCAGGAACACATTATCAGAAGCCGTGGCATTGTATATGACATTCTGAAACAATCCTGCATGATTATGTTCTTGAACTCCAACAGGTACATAGGATATCTTATGTTAAGACATCACACATAACATCTTGTGAACACTCTTTGTTTTACCAAAATTGCTGCCAACACTTAGAACCAACAAACTCCCCCTTTGGCAAATTTTGGCTAAAACATATATCTATCCTTTTTGTTCACAAGAAAACTATCAGCAGTTAAACAACAGTTTAAACAGCAGTAGAAGCAAACACAATTACTAGATATAGCTACTAGTAATACACACATGCACAAGGGTACTTCTCCTCCCCCTAAATTTGTGCAACAGAAACAGAATTACTAGTTATGGATGCAACTAGTAAGACACACAAATGCAAAAGGGTACTCCTTCTCCCCCTAAATCTGTGCACACATCTTCCATGAAAATAACAGCTACTATAACCACAGCACTTGTACCAGCCAGAATGTCATTCTGACATTTGCTTCAACATCAACACCTGTGCACCACATCAGACATCCCCTTTGACATCTGTAAACAGAACAACATTTTGTTTTAACAACAAGCACATCTCCTTCAATAATAGTTGTCTTTCTATTCAGCTACATACATCTCACAGCTCCACAACTTTAACTGCTTCCACATCAACACTTATCCCCCTTTTTAGTCAAAATTGACCAAAGGTGACCAATTAGACAAAATAAATGTCAATTAGCCTAGCAGAGAATGTCAGATCAGATGTTATAACATTAAAAATGTTAAAACATAATAGTTAGGAAGTACAAACCATCATCATACACAACTGTGATAGCTGAGATAATGAACAAATCTAAGGAACTCATTAAGATCCCAAAATATTACACACTTGCATCAATGAGGACTGCCACAAATTATACATATTTCAAAAAAAAAACAGTAAAAACTTCAGCATCCAAACATCATCAACACATCAGCCACACAGTCTTCAATCTTCAGTCTTTAACACATAGGGGGAACCATCAATCAGAGGAAGAAGTATCACCTTCACCTTCAGAGCCTTTAGAGCTTTCAGAGCTGCCACTGGATTGAGCTTTTGACCTCTCTCTTGAGGTATTGGTATCTGAATCTTTACCAGCCTTCTCCATTTCTTCCTGGTCTAGGCTCCTAATAAGAACTTCCAGAGCTTCTTTTCTTGCCTTGGCTACCCTTATACCATTATCCATTTCCTTGCAGGTATCTTTTAGTTGATCAATTAAGCTTCCTTGAGATGCAGGCTCCCTTCTGGCAGATGTCATGACAACATCATTTACATGACTTCCCTCAAACAGCTTATAATGAATGGATAGTGGGGGCTTTCTTCTGCTTGGAATGTCATTTGTATTGAGTATGACTGGTTTTTGACTCAAGATAATACCACAAATAATGGATGGGAAGGCAATGGGCAGCTTCACAGCATTTGTTGAGGCATGTCTGATAGTTTGATCAAATACAAACCTTCCAAAGTCATAGTTTATCCTGGTTCCAATTACATAAATGATTCTTCCAAGACCAATGGAGATGGTAGAGATATGATTAGTAGGCACCCAGTTGGTTGAACCAATCTTGTGTAAGATGGCATATTTGACAGTGAGCTTGCCAGCTGATAGGTCATTCCTACTAGGACATTCCTTAACTTGGCCAGCTGTAATAATCCTACAGACCTCATTGTCTGTAGTCTCTAGATCCACTCCTCCATCAGTTCCTCTTCCTAGGAACTTGTTGATAATGCTTGGTGAGAATTTTACACATTTACCCCTTACAAACACCTTGCAGAACTCCCTACTGCTCCTTTCATAAATATCCTCAAGGATATTCACAATAAACTCTTTTACTAACCCCTCATAACATTGGGGTAGAGCAACCACAGTCTTCATTAGTCCAACATTTTTTATCAAATCAATTACTTCCTTTACCTCTACAACCTCTTTTCCAAGCTCTCTTTCAATAGCTACCCTCCTCTGAATGACAAATTTCCATTTTGCAGCACCATCTTCTAAATGGAAGGAGATATTGTCTAGGTTCACAGCAGCAGCTTTTCCAGGAGACTTCTTAACAGCCTGCCTTTTTGCAGGGGAGATGTATGGGACATCGTCTTCGACATCCTCATCAGAGTCAGAACTCTCTTTCTTTCCTTTTCCTAACCTCAACTTTACTCCAAGATTTGGAGGGTCCTACACCAACAGCCTTTTTCACTCTTCTTATTGTTCTCATTTTAGCCACACTTTTCCCTTTTCTAGTCCTCAGTTTCTCAGCTACACTTGGGTTTACAAGATGGACCAAATTATCATCCTCTTCTTCAGAGCTTTCTTCCTCTAGGTCAACAATATTCTCCTGAGACATATTTGTTGGTTTCTTGCTAGGTAGGGTTTTACCTAGAGAACATATCCCCTCAGCAGCCACTTCCTTTTCTGATCTAGATGAGTCATCATCTTTCTTAGCTTGGGGTTCCTCCTCAGGTGAGGGGTCCCTTATGGACAGGGGGGTAGAAACACCCTTGACTTCATGCCCTTCACTTAGAATCCTAGTAGCTAGGTTTCTAATGGCACGATCAGCATAATGCATGTCACTTGGAAGAGGAGATTTATCAGGGATATTACCTTGCTTATTTCCAGCCATGGAAGAGGGACCTGGGGCGTCACCTGGTATCACACAAAGAGGAGTAACGTCCAACACGTCTTCATCTAGAAACTCCATGGAGGGAGTCTTTGCATGATGAGAGGGTTTTGAACCAGAAGATGATGGATGTTGAGACATGTTGTAGAACTTTTGAAAGAAATTTCTTTGCCCTAGCTGAGTTTCTCTGAGAAGTTGAATGGAGATGGAAATTGTTGTGTTTAGGTAGCGTGTGCTAATGGCATAGATACTATTTTCAATGCTAGGGAATGATTTATCATTAATGTGGCTCTTTCTCTTAAGTGGGAAGACACTATTTTTATTTCCTTTTCTTTTCAACTTTAATTGCCATAATTTCACAAAAGTCCAAATCCCTAATTTCCCTCTTTCATATTCAAATTGAATATCACCCAAATTCCTTGCAACCTTGTTAGCTAGTTCCATTTCATGCTTTAGACCTATGAATTTGTCTTCCACGAATTTTCTAATGGAGTGATGATAGCAAAAGTTGTACTTGGTCCACCTGTGCTGAATATGATTTTTGGACCTAGTTGCAGCATTCAGATTGTCATAATACAATGTCATGACATCGTGTGTGACATTGTATGCAATCATCAGTAGTTTCATCCAACCCAGTTGAGACCAACTGCTTCCATCTTCTATATATTCATTATGAACACCATTTTCACCTTCCACATGTGTAGGAGCCGGTGTCATCCCAATCTTCTCCACATTGTTCTTGGCATTTTTGCTTTGAGATAGGCACATAGTACCTTGTGGCCTAGTTCCAACAATGCTCTATCCAGTTCCAGACTGTATATGACTGGTCACATGTCCACTTATTTGATCTAACCTCTCAGTTGTTTGGGCCATCATGACCTTTTCTCCTTTGGAAGTGAGGTTAAGTCTGAGCTTCTTGTGTGACATCCTTGTCTGACATTTCCCACAGACTTGTCTATCATTACTCTTGAGGGTTCTTCTAGCAGCTATATTCATCTTCATCTCTTCCTCTTTGACATAGGAACACTTTGAGGAATAACCCATTTGAGAGCTCCACATGTAACAGTTGTCTTTGGTCCTGATTCCTTTCATAATCACTTCACTATCTTTGTTAAAAATTAGACATTCAGTTTTAGTGAAGTTAACATTCAGACCTTGATGACATAGTTGACTGATGCTTATTAGATTTGCAGTCAAGCCCTTAACAAGTAGAACCTTGTCAAGTTTAGGAACTCCAAGACAATCAAGCTTACATGTTCCCTTGATTTCATCTTTTGCTCCATCTCCAAAGGTTACGTGGCTTATGGTATGATGATGCAGGTCAGTTAGCAGGTCTTGGTTTCCAGTCATGTGTCTGGAACATCCACTATCAAAATACCACTCTTCTTTGGCTGAGATTCTGAGGGGAATGTGAGCTATTAGACTTGTAACATTAGCCTTAGGAACCCATTGCTTCTTGATGATAGGCCTGTGTTGTTTGGGTTTGGGTTGATAGTGATTCTGATGATGAACAGGGCTAGGATAACCATACATCTTATAGCAGAAAGGCTTCATATGACCAAATTTCCCACAGTAATGGCATCTCCATCTTTGGTGTTTCCCCTTCTGCTGTTTTCTCCTCTGGTGTTGTGACATATGATGTGACATCACACGTTTACTTTTACTATGGATGCACTTAGGTTTGGCTTGAGGTTTGGCACTAGTGTAACTGTTCTCAGCCTTTGAGTCATTATACCCAATGCCAGATTTGTCTCCTGTTATTTGTCCAATTTGGAGAATCTTGTCTAAGGAGTCAGATCCATTGCTTAACATCCTTACATACTTGGTCATCTCTTCTAGTTTAGAATTTAGGAACATGGCTTCAATTTTCAACTTAGAGATGGTTTTCACATGATCTGCCTTCTCACTCTCCAGTTGTGCTATCTTCTGACTTTCAGCTTGTTGATTTTCATCTAGCTTGGCATTCAGAACCACTGCTTCTGCTTGTAATTTGGAGATGGTTTCCAAGTATTCTACCTTCTCATCCTCAAGTTGAGTTATTTCCTTCTTCTGGCTTTCAACCTGTTTGCACAGCTCTACACTTTTATGACACAACTTTCTGTAGGTAGAGGCCAATTCTTCAAAGGTTACTTCATCATCACTTAAGTCTTCATCAAATCCCCATCTTCCTGTCAAAGCAGTCACAAGATTTGCAGCTTCCTCTGTTTCACTCTCATCAGACCATGTGGCAGTAAGACTCATCTTCTGCTTCTTGAGGTAGGTTCCACATTCAGTCCTGATGTGTTCATACCCATCACATTCATAGCATTGTACCTCTTTTCCTTCTTTGAGCTTCTCATCTGATCTTGCTCTTCTTCCAGCATTGTTGGATTTACTGATGTCAGATGAGATGTTCTTGACATTTGCCTTAGATATTACATCCATCTTTTTCAACAGTTTATTGAACTGTCTTCCCAGCATTGCTACTCCATTGACCAAATCTTCATTAACCTCCTGACTCTTTTCCTCTTCTGTGTTTGACATAAAGCATCATTTAATCCCATCTAAATTTTTTGGAGGGAACCAATTAGCTCATCAACCCTCATGTTGGAAATGTCTTGAGACTCTTCTATGGCAGTCACCTTCATAGCAAATCTCTTAGGGAATGACCTGAGTATTTTTCTTACCAGTTTTTCATCTGTCATCTTCTCTCCCAGGGCTCCTGAGGCATTAGCAATTTCAAGGATACTCATGTGAAATTCATGAATGTTTTCATCTTCTTTCATCCTTAAATTTTCAAACTTGGAGGTGAGCAACTAAAGTCTAGACATCTTTACCCTAGAGGTGCCTTCATGAGTGGTCTTGAGAATGTCCCAAGCATCTTTGGCCACTTCACAGTTGTTTACCAATCTGAAAATATTCTTGTCTACTCCATTGACTATTGCATTCAATGCTTTAGAATTTCCAAGGGCTAGATCATCCTCCTCCTTGGACCATTGTTCTTCAGGCTTCTTCTCAGTAGTGGCTTCTCCTTCTTTAGTAATTACAAGATGCATCCAGCCTGTTAACACAGCCTTCCAAGCCTTGTTATCAAGAGATTTTAAAAAGGCTACCATTCGAGGTTTCCAATAGTCATAATTAGAACCATCCAAAATTGGTGGCCTGTAAACAGATCCTCCATCTCTCTCCATTGTACTAGAAAGTATTGTCCCTAGATCTCACCCAGAACCAGAGCAGGATGCCTGCTCTGATACCAATTGAAATTCTGGTATCAGATATGAGATGTCGAAGGTAATGTTACGACACTAATATCTGAGTTACACTAACAGAAGAAAGATATAGAATTGTAATGCAAATGACACAAGCAATTGTTAACCCAGTTCGGTGCAACTCACCTACGTCTAGGGGCTACCAAGCCAGGAAGGAAATTTACTAAAATAGAATCAGTTCAAAGACTCCCCCGTACACTTCAACAAGTTACAATCTTTCTCACCTAATCTCTACCCGTGCAATTTCTACCTAAGCACTCTTAGATATGAGAACCCACTCACTTCCCTACAATCACACCTGTGATCTTAAACAACAATCCCTTGAGAAAAGAAAACACTTTTCAATAACACACTCTTGATTTTACTTCACAGTTTCAATCAAGAAGACACACACTTGATCTTGCTTCACAGCTTTGATCAAGTAGACACACACTTGATCTTGCTTCACAGCTTTGATCAAGTAGACACACACTCTTGCTTAACACCTTTAGAGTGACAAATTATAACCACATATGAGTCCAATTCAATCATCAAAAGATTACTTGAATGGCTTACAAGTCTCACGACTAAACAGACACAAACCCTAGCTCTCTCTCTATATTTCGCTCAGTATTGGTTGTGTTCTAAAACAGGTTTTCTAAGTCCCTTTTTATATAAGCTTTCAGCTGGGCTTGGACATCTTGAAAACCCTAAATCTATTTTCCAATTAAATCTTCTCATGACAGTTGGTTAGATCTCCTTGGAAAATAAGTAAATCAGGTTGTAATCCATGATTGAATGCGCCTGCAAATCAGATCTTCAATCATACATAGATTGCCATTAATTGTGCAATCATAAAACACCAGACATTCACACTGAATATTCTGTGTACAGGATGTCATGACATCGGGTCTGACATCCTAGAACAATCCTGCATAATTCCATAATTTCTTTTATAATTTCCCGCAGGTACAAAACATCAGATGTCATGACATCGTATATGACATCCTGATACAATCCTGCATAATTATGTTTTTCATTTCAACTCCAGCAGGAACACATTATCAGAAGCCATGGCATTGTATATGACATTCTGAAACAATCCTGCATGATTATGTTCTTGAACTCCAGCAGGTACATAGGATATCTTATGTTAAGACATCACACATAACATCTTGTGAACACTCTTTGTTTTACCAAAATTGCTGCCAACACTTAGAACCAACACAAACATTTGTTGAGCAGAAACAAATAAGAGTGCAAAGAATTGTATAAAGACTCAAATTTATTTGATGGAATGGTAGTCCGCAAATGGCGAGACTCCATGGATCTTTACAAATTTGAAATTGGTGATATATATTGGAAAAAGGCTACATTGAACATAATGACCATTTCTCCACCAACTCTAAATCCAATGTATCTGAAGCTTTAGTTGACGATGACTGAGCCAGAATCTTTGACAGATGACAGTTGTAGAACAAAGTCTTGTCAGGATGCAGTTACTTGCCAAATCCCTAATTTTTGCCTAGATTGCCCCAGGGTGAGGTACTCAATCTAGCGGGATATATATATTCATTTTTTTTATGTCTCTAACTTTTTCCTGGATTGCCCTTTCGGGTTTTCAATCCACCGAGACGCTCATTTTTGCCTAAGTTGCCCTTTCGGGTTTTCAACTTAGCGAGCTACTCTGTTTTTATTTTAGGCGAAGTATTTCTTGACTGCATCTGAATTCACAGGACGAGTGAAGTCCTCCCCATCCATAGTTGCAAGTATCAAAGCACCGCCTGAAAAGGCTCTCTTAACAACATATGGACCTTCATAGTTTGGAGTCCACTTGCCCCTGTAATCGGGCGCGAAAGATAAAACTTTCTTGAGCACGAGGTCACCTTCTCGGAACACACGAGGCTTTACCTTTTTATCAAAGGCTTTCTTCATCCTTTGTTGATACAACTGACCATGGCACATGGCAGTCAATCTCTTCTCATCTATTAAATTCAGTTGGTCATAACGAATCTAAACCCATTCATCATCTGTCAACTTGGCTTCCATCAAGACTCTCATTGATGGGATCTCAACCTCCACGGGGAGCACAACCTCCACGCCTTTAACAAGGGAGAAAGGGGTTGCCTCTGTTGAAGTGCGGACAGATGTACGATAGCCGTGCAAGGCAAATGGCAGCATCTCATGCCAATCTTTGTACGTAACAACCATCTTCTGGATAATCTTCTTGATGTTCTTGTTAGAAGCTTCAACAGCCCCATTCATCTTGGGTCTATAAGGAGAAGAATTATGATGTGCAATCTTGAACTCACTACACAGATCTCTCATCATCTTATTGTTCAAGTTAGATCCATTATCAGTAATGATCTTGTCTGGCATACCATAACGGCATATGAGTTGATTCTTGATAAACCTCACAACCACCTTCCTGGTCACGTTTGCATATGATGCCGCTTCAACCCACTTGGTGAAGTAATCAATTGCTACGAGAATAAACATGTGACCGTTCGATGCCTTCGGCTCTATCATGCCAATTATGTCGATTCCCCACATGGAGAAAGGCCATGGTGATGAAATAACATTCAGAAGTGTCGTGGGAATATGAATCTTATCCGCATAAATCTGACACTTGTGGCATTTCTTCACATATTTGCAGCAGTCAAACTCCATTGTCAGCCAATAGTAGCCTGCTCTCAACATCTTCTTTGCCATGGCATGTCCATTAGAATGAGTACCAAATGAACCCTCATGGACTTCAGTCATCAACAGGTCTACTTCGTGTCTATCCACGCATCTGAGTAGAACCATGTCAAAATTTCTCTTATAAAGCACATCACCATTGAGGTAGAAACTGCCAGATAATCTCCTCAAAGTCTTCTTATCTTTAACAGATGCCCCAGGCGGGTAAATCTGACTCTGAAGAAAACACTTGATGTCATAATACCATGGCTTATCATATTTCACTTCTTCCACTGCAAATACATGAGTTGGTCTGTCCAAGCGCATCACTGTAATATTGGGGACTTTATTCCAGAATTTCACCACAATCATCGAAGCAAGCGTAGCAAGAGCATCTGCCATCCGATTCTCATCTCGAGGAATATGATGGAAGTCCACCTCAGTAAAGAAAGTTGAAATCCTCCTCGCATAATCTCTATATGGGATGAGGCCAGACTGATTCGTCTCCCATTCACCCTTAATTTGATTAACAACAAGGGTTGAATCACCTTAAACATCAAGATGTTTGATCCTAAGATCAATACACTCTTCCAAACCCATAATACAATCCTCATATTTCTCCATATTATTCGTGCATTTGAAAGTTAGCCTTGCTATAAAAGGAAAATGTGTGCCCTGAGGAGTAATAATCACTGCCCCAATACCATTTCCATATTGATTAACAGCGCCATCGAATACCATACCCCATCGGGAACCAGGCTTTGGCCCTTCATCGAGTGTAGGCTCATCGCAATCTTTCATTTTCAAATACAAAATCTCCTCATCTGGGAAGTTGTACTGAACAGACTGATAATCCTCAATTGGTTGATGTGCCAAGTGGTCAGCCAAGATACTACCTTTAACAACTTTCTGAGCCTGATACTCAATATCATACTCAGACAACAGCATCTGCCAACGGGCAATTCTCCCAGTTAAAGCAGGCTTCTCAAAGATATACTTAATTGGATCCATTTTGGATATCAACCAAGTCGTATGATTTAACATATACTGGCGTAAGCGCTTAGCAGCCCAAGCCAAAGCACAGCATGTTTTCTCAAGCATTGAGTATTGAGACTCACAATCAGTGAACTTCTTACTTAGATAGTATATAACATACTCTTTCTTCCCTGATTCATCTTGCTGTCCCAATACACAACCCATAGAGTCTTCAAGAATGGTCAAGTACATAATCAAGGGTCTCCCTTCCACAGACGGAGACAGAATCGGAGGCTTAGACAGATACTCTTTGACACTGTCAAAGGCCTTCTGGAAATCCTCGGTCCAATCATGACGCTGATCTTTCCGGAGGAGCTTGAATGTTGGCGCACATGTGGCAGTCATGTGGGATATGAATCTGGAAATATATTTCAAGCGGCCAAGAAAACCTCGGACTTGCTTCTCAGTTTTGGGCGCATGCATCTCTTGTATTGCTTTAACCTTGGCAGGATCAACTTCAATACCTCTTTCACTGACAATAAAGCCCAATAACTTTCCAGAACGGACTCCAAATGTACACTTGTTAGGATTCATACGGAGTTTATACTTCCTCAGATGCTGAAAAAGCTTCAACAAGTGCTCTACATGTTCAACTTCCATTCTCGACTTCGCAATCATATCATCAACATACACCTCGATCTCCTTGTGCATCATATCATGAAACAAGGTGGTCATAGCACGTTGATACGTGGCTCCGGCATTCTTCAAACCGAAGGGCATCACTCGATAACAGAATGTTCCCCAAGGTGTGATGAATGTTGTCTTCTCCATATCCTCGGGTGCCATTTTGATTTGGTTATAACCGGAAAATCCGTCCATAAATGAGAAGACATTGAATTTAGATGTATTATCTACCAACATATCAATATGTGGTAGAGGAAAATCATCTTTCGGACTAGCTTTATTCAAGTCTCTATAGTCCACACACATTCAGACTTTTCCATATTTCTTAGGCACGGGCACAATATTGGCCACCCATTGAGGATATGTAGAAGTCAGCAGAAACCCCGCATCAATTTGCTTCTGAACTTCTTCTTTGATCTTCACTGCCATATCAGGATGAGTTCTTCTGAGCTTCTGCTTCACAGGCACACACTCAGGCTTCAAAGGCAGGAAATGCTGCACGATATCAGAATCTAGACGAGGCATGTCTTCATATGACCAGGCAAAGACGTCGACATATTCTCGTAGCAACTAAATCAACCCCTTCTTCACAAACTCTTCCAGGAGTGCCCCAATCTTCACTTCACGAACACAATCTTCAGATCCAAAGTTGATTGTTTCCAGATTCTCAAGATGCGGCTGAATGATCTTCTCTTCGTGCTCGAGCAGACGGGTGATCTCATCAGGAATCTCTTCAACATCATCTTCTTCGGCCTCAAATACAGAGAACTCAAAGTTGGGAGATGGTGTTGGATCATTATGTTTAATGGGTTTGATCAACCTGCATAATGATTTTGGATATAAAAGAGATTTTAGATTTCAAACAATGCAAATCATTATGCAGATGAAAAGATTGATTTTATTCTCTTTTTAGGGTTTTATGTGATCACCAATTTCATGCAAAAAGCAAAAAGTGAAGATTATTTGGAAAAACAAACATTTAACATGTAATTATTGAATGAATATCATTGTATTAATGTGTCAACAATGTAATCACTTCTCCTTTTGGCATGAGAGAAGGGTTTTTAAACAAAAGTGAACACATTAAGTGGACTTATGGACAACTGTTGGAACATCAACAGCGACCCAATTATTCTAGACTCCTCTAGGGATGACAAAGTTGTCAGAATCTTCCTCTGCATCATCTTCCATTATGGCAGCAGCCTCTTGGTCTTCAACTGTGTGGATGAAACCTCCACTCTGGAATAAACCGCGCTTGTTGAAAGTTCCTGAAGAGTACCCTATGCCAGCCCGGGATTTATTGCCTTCCAGCTTAATCATTTGTCCTAAACCAGTAGTTGCGCCATGCTCAATGGCTAACTTCGCATCATTGTAGGATGCAAATGAAGAAGTTCCTTTCCTTAAAGGCTCAGCAATAGACAAGGCTTGGAACAGAGTCCCCACCTCATCCTCAGCATCTATATAAGAAAAGGAAGACAAATGGCTTACCAAGAGAGCCTTCTCTCCCCATACCACCACCAACTTCTTATTCTTGACGAATTTCAACTTCTGGTGTAGGGTGGATGTCACGGCGCCTGCCTCGTGAATCCATGGTCTGCCAAGCAAGCAACTATATGATGGGTGGATATCCATGACCTGAAAAGTGATCTGAAAATCACTAGGTCCGATCTTGATTGGGAGCTCAACCTCGCCAATCACAATTTTCTTGGATCTATTAAAAGCTTTCACAACCACTCCACTATGCCTTATGGGAGGCCCCTGGTAAGAAAGTTTGGCCAGAGTGGATTTTGGCAACATATTTAGCGACGGTCATGTGTCTACCAGCACATTAGACAAGGTATCATCCTTGCAATTCATTGAAATGTGTAGAGCCAAATTATGGTATTTTCCCTCCTCGGGAAGATCAGCATCGCAAAAGCTCAAGTTGTTATCAAACTGTTCTACTGTGACATCGTGATCCATGTATGCCACGTCTAACACCCTCTGCAAAGCTTCGCGGTGTGGCTCAGAGTTCATCAACAAAGACAGCACAAATATCTTTGATAGAGTTCAAAGCAGCTGATCGATAAAATTATACGCGCTCCTCTTGATGAGCCTCAGCATCTCATCACAGTCCTCTTTCAATATGCCATTCTGGCCAACAGAGACAGGAGCTTTAGCAACATCGGCAGGTTTATCAACAGCAAGTGTCGGATTTGGAGAAGAAGAAGAAGTCCCCACAGGACTGGCAGAATTATCAACAGCATTAGTTCTTCTCGAGACGCTTACATGGGGTTTCGGCGGCGCCGAAAAAAAACGACCATTGTGGGTCACACCACTAACGTCTGATATGCTTGTAACAGAAGTGGAGGGCAACGGCACCTCCATCCCATCTTCTAACGCAACCGCGTTATATCTGTAGGGAACAACTCTATCTGAAGAGTACGCTGGCTTGATAACGAGAGTAGGGGAAACCTTCTTCTTGCTCCCATCATATTTGACAACAACAGGTTCGGGTATTCTGAATACAGGTGATATAACATTAACTTCATCCTCATCACGATTCTGAAGTATCTCGATCACACCCTGATCCAGCATCTCTTGGATATCTTTCCTGACTTTGCGACATCCTCTCTCATTGACAGTGCATACACGGCAGCTGTCATGGCCATGCTCGTAATGACTGTATCCACATAATAGTCTGTGCATCTCGACCAACGATTGTCTGATATGGCTGACATATCGGACTTTATACTTGCCAAGGCAACCCTGAACTATATTAACTGCAACCTTCTCATGCTCGGGCAATGGGTTCTTCTTAACATTAGGACCTATATCCTCAAAAAACAATATACTACTTCTCACAAGGTCTTGAACCTTGGTCTTGAGAGGATAACATTTCTCCACATCATGTCCGGGAGCACCGGAATGATAAACACAATGAAGCTCAGGCTTGTACCACCACTGATGGTTGGTCGGTACAGCAGGTGGGTCACGTGGAGTAATCAGCTTCCTTTCAATCAATGAAGGATATAACTCAGCGTAGGTCATGGGAATTGGATCAAAAGTGACCCTCTTCCTATCATAGCTAGTGTTGGTATTGTTGTTGTTTCGAGGCTGGTAGGCCTGCTGTTGCAAACGATGCTGTTGTTGTTGATATTGTTGATGTTGTTGTTGTTGATGCTGATAATGTTGATTTTCTCTGAAGGCAGGTGTTATATGAGCCACCTGGTACTGGTTACTGGCAGGGCGCACAGTCTTCCTCTTCATAGAGGGTCTTCGTTTAGTATGGGAAGACACAGCATGTGCCTCTCCCTCTTTCTTCTTTGCGAAAGCCCCATAACACTTTGCAGAAGAGCCTTCATCTTTGGCCAGACGTCCTTCACGGACTCCTTCCTCTAGTCGCATCCCCATGTTCACCATCTCGGTGAAGCCCGAGGGAGCACTAGCAATCATCCTCTCGTGATAAAATGAACTCAAGGTCTTTAGAAAGATCTTGGTCATTTCCTTCTCTTCGAGTGGGGGCACAATCTGTGCGGCCAATTCACGCCACCTCTGGGCGTACTCCTTAAACGTTTCCTTCTCCTTCTAGGACATAGCCCTCAGCTGGTCCCTATCGGGAGCCATATCAATGTTGTACTTGTACTACTTGATGAAAGCTTCGCCAAGGTCGTTGAAGGAGCGGATGTTCGCACTATTCAGACCCATATACCATCTGAGTGCGGCACCGGACAGGCTGTCCTAGAAATAGTGGATGAGGAGTTGATCGTTGTTAGTTTGAGTTGACATCTTACGTGCATACATCACAAGATGGCTGAGAGGGCAAGTGTTTCCCTTATACTTTTCAAAGTCAGGTACATTGAACTTGATAGGAATCTTGACATTTGGCACGAAGCACAGCTCAGCAGCAGATTTACCGAAGAGGTCTTTCCCTCTTAGAGTCTTTAGTTCCTTGCGCAGCTCAAGGAATTGGTCATTCATAGCGTCCATTTTCTCATAGACATCTGGGCCCTCGGACGGCTCAGAATGATAAATAGTGTCATCAACTCTCGGTAACGTGTGTATAACTGGAGGTAGCACGGCAAGGACCGGGCTAGATGTCGGCAGAGAAGCAAAGGTAGGGGAGAGACCCTCTGGCACAAAGTTCACGGGCATCCTCCAGGGAAACCCGGCTGGCATAGCAGATGGAGCGAAATGAGCACTGGCGGCTGGCACAATAGAGGAAGCAACCTCTGAGATGACCGTCCTCTGGGGAGGAGTTGCAGGCATTGGAGAAGACTGACTTTGGGCAGCCAGGAATGACTCCATCAAGGCAGTCAACCTAGCCACTTCCTCCTTAAGTTCCTTGTTCTCTTGCACGAGGTGATCCATTAGCTTTGAAGAATTGTCCTTGGTGTTGTACCGGTGCGTCAACTTGTCTCCAAAATAAATGAAGAACACAGAGTTAGACCACTGATCAAGAAGCCCTGAACAAAACATGCTTATGCATATGATGCATGCAATGCTTGTGCACATGATTTTATTTTTTAATCAGAGGAACTTTTAGAGATCTATTTGCAAATATTTGGAAATATTACTCTTTTAAGACATATAATGGAATAATCATATCAATAATATCTGGAAAAAATTTACACCAAAGAAGTACAGTCTTGGTAACCAAATACAATACAAGAGAGAAGGAAAATGAACATCCTATGGAACCCTAGAAGCAATCATCCAAAGCTCTCGAGACCGGAAGATAAGCTGCACGAAGCCTCTTCACCTCTCTCTCATAGGCTGCCTCCATATCTGCCTTCTCCTTCGCGAGTCGATCATACTTCCTCTTCCAAAACCTGGATGACTGAGGAAGAAGAGAAGTCACCACATCATCAGGTTCGTCGATAACCTGATGCTCCAGAAATTCTATCAAAGCATCCTTATCTCTGAGTTGCTGAAGTAGCTCCTCTCGCTCACGGACCCAAGCACGCGAACGGTCTTCATCTCTCAACTCCTTTACTCCTTGGTTAATCATAGGGCATACGGTACTCAGAAGCTCTCTTCCTCACCCACGAGGTGTAGGGTTCCAAAGCAATACAACTCTTCGGACCAAGCTCTTTCCTTCCCTTCTTATGAATCTTGCGCCAAGCGCGGACCATCCTGCCCTTCAAGTTTTGGGGATCTTTACCCTCTTGAAAGAACACACCTTCTAACAAAATGTTATTAGGTTTATCCTTTAAGGGGAACCCAAGCTGACGGCGTGCCAAAGTAGGATTGTAGTTAATCCCACCACATGTACCAAGAAGAGGCACATTGGAGAATTCACCACAAGAATCAATAATCCGCACACCATCATACATGCGGTTGTATCAAAAGATATCATCATTAGTGAGAGACATAAGTCTCGTAGACCACCGTAGATATCTTTTGCTCTCCTTGAAGGCGAGCGTCGGTGGCAAGTGCGAAATAAACCACTTGTACAATAGAGGCAAACAACACACATTGGTACCACCACCCTTTGCATTCCTCATATGCAAAGAGAAATAAGTGTCACCCAACAGAGTCGGAACGAGATTAAGAGTAGAGAAAATCCTAATAGCGTTCACATCTACAAAATTATCGATGTTGGGGAATAACACTAGCCCATAGATGAGAAGTACAAATATGGCCTCAAAGGCGTCCTCACTCATGGCCTTCCCAAACAAAGTAGCTTGGGCAATGAGAAAATCATATGGGAGACCTTGAATTCCACCTTTGGTAGTCATATGAGCACCAATATTATATTCATCTATATGCAACAGATCAGCAATCTCTTGGGAAGAAGGAACTCTCTCCAAGCCACTGAACGGAAACTGATCTAAGATAGGTATACCCACAAGATGGGCATACTCCTCAAACGTAGGCAAAAGCTGGAAATCCGGAAAGGTGAAGCAACGGTACAAGGGATCATAGAACTGCACCAACACACTCATCAGACCTTCATCAACCTGAGTAGCAAGAATAGACAGAAGCTTCCCATGGAGAGCTTTGAACTCCAAGGGATCTAATACATAGGATGTCAAACTCCTTAACTCTTTCAAGTCGGGTTGTCTGAAACTGTACTTCTTTGTATTCCTTCTTTGCTTATCCATGTCTGAAAATTTGCAAATAGACCTCTTAAGTTCCTTGAAAATTTTCTCATTGTTGATGATATGGATGTGAATGAATGCATGAATGCATGAATGCATGGATGCAACAATCACACTCAAGGATCACGCAAGTCACACCACACAAAGGTCACGGGATGGATCAAGTCATCCATTTTGGCGGATTATGGTCTGCACCTTATCAACACCCAAGTTCCATTGATATTAAGGATATACGAGAACGGATCAACCGCGAATCAAGGGTTTGTTGCAAGTCACGAGCATGGAGTCTAGGTTAAGAACCACCCAAAGGGAGTGTACTATGGTTAAACCTGACAATCATGTTCTAAAAGAGGTTCCCATAGTCAGCATCTCATCTTTCGGATATTATCGGATAAACAACTACTCGTATTCCAAAAATATTCTCAAGAGAGAATCTTATGAGTGTAGTATCGCGTAACAATCGTATCAAATCTTACACTTGAACGACCTTCGCACTATGTCCTAAAAATAGGCCAAGATGGGCTAGGTAATCTAAGGTCCTTGGCTTCTAAGGTCTATATTGGAAAGAGTAATGCCTAACCACGACTACTCGTGTGACATTATTGATCCCAATAAAACCTCCACCAAGTGAATGGACTTGCAAGTCAACTTGCTAAGGAATAACTCCACACAAGTCAACAAGACTATGCCATTATCCTATCATAAGTGCACTCGAGTTTGGGTATAGAACTCATCTCACAAGAGACCACCAAGCACACAAGCAATTGATATATATCAAGCAATTCATACATTACAAACAATACAGTCATCCCATATTTGCACAAAAATATGTCACAAGTAAATATAAACATACAATACAACAAAGGCAAAAAGTAGGCTAAACCCACTAGGAAGCAGATAAGCCTCCCCAGCAGAGTCGCAACTTTTATGTAGCGGGGTATTCATTACCTTTAGATTTATTGACTAAATCAAAAGTAAATCATACAATTCGAGCCGCCACCGCACTTCTATTTATCCAAAGGAAAGGTTAGAAAGAGAACAAAAAGCGAGAAGTTTTATCAAATCAAAAACTAATAAAAATGTCAGAGATCGGGGTAAGGGGGTTGGTTATGCAATGGGAAGGTTTTAAGCACCCAAAACATCCTTAGTACTCTAAGGGAGCCCTTTTTTAAAATATTGTATGGTAGGTTGGTATTTGTGAAAATATTTGTGCAAACATGATTGGGGAGATGAGAAAAGAATGTACAATTTATTTACAATTTTTGTTGTTTGAATGGATAAACCCATTGCCTACGTACCATCACAAAGGTAGGATCAAAACCTCGTAGTTCGGGGTAAAAATCTCAAAATAAGTTGGTGAATTAATTTGACAAGAGCCTTAAGGTATTTTGTTATCAAAGGGAAAAAACTCAACCTAAACCAACAATCCACCATGTGAGGAGAGCTTCAACATACTACTGAGGGATCCACCCTATAATAAGTATGGAAGACTTATAGTCCAATCACTAAGGATGAGGTGAGGTTTACATCAACCACTATGATAACTCAAACCTAATAGCTAATGTTTATGAAAAGCTTTGGCAAGGGTGGCCATTGGAACCACAAAAACAAATTGAGTGAGTTATATTTACAAATTAGAAGTATTCACAAAATAAAATCATAGTTGACTTAAGGTTCAATTCAAAATAAGTATTATGAAAAGAGTTTGGAAAATCAAATGCATAGTGCCTAGGTTTCTAATTTTGAAAACAATGTCAATGTTTGCACGAAGTGAGTTTGGATTGGGTTAGAGTGGAGAGAAGAAGAGAAGGGCTAGTCCTAAACATCCAAAGATGAGAGAAGAGAAATAAAACCCTTGGAGTTCCTTTCTTGAGATCATAAAGATGATCCAAGTTGCTTCTTCCCTTTGGACTTAGCAAGCAATAAGCAAATAACTCAAGCAATCAAGCAAATATTCAATCAAGCTCCTAGGATCCCCATTTGGACTTGTCTTTCTCAACTGGGATGCTCATGACAATGGTCCTTCTAATGAGCTCAAGTTTGGAATCCCTATCACAAGAACAAACAATCAAAAAGTTCCACAATACAATAGAAAGAATGGACAAGAGTGAGTTTAGAATAGGGGTCCTTTCAAGTCATCTTCAAGATTAAGCATTCTAAAGGCATGAGGCCTAATTGCTCTTTAACATATTTAGCATTCTAAAGGCATGAGGCCTAGTTGCTCTTGAAACTCCATTAAGCATAGGTAAGGTCCTAATTCTAAGTCCTTTCTCCTTTTTGCATTGGGTTCACACAAACAAAACAAAACAAGCACAAGGTAATAGTATATTTACACAATAATGTGCTCAAGTGAGCAAAAGGCAAATGGCATAAACATAAACATGAGCTCAAGTGAGCAAAGGGCAAAGACAATATGAATTAATGAGCAAGAAATTAAATTGCATTAAAGTAAATTGCAAGAATTAAATGCTTGAATTAAAAGTTAGTAATTAGTAGTTAGTGTTAGTGTGCCATAAGGCAATTTAGTGCTATGTTAAGCAATCGTAAGTGGACTAATGTAGTAGTCACACCTATCTGAGACCGATCAATAAAACTATAGGCAAATGAACACAAGTTAGAGATCATGACTAGTAAGCCAAGCTCCTACAACTTGTCATGCCAAAAGAAAAGAAGAATGACCTTGTATGGATTTCAGGTTCTTTGCTTTACCAAGAAGCAACCTATCTTAGACACAAAGCAATTCACTTGATCTTTGATCAAGATGAATTTGATTTGGATCAAAGAAGGTTAAGCCTCTCATATGTCAAGGCTAACCACAATTCATTAACACATCGGTCAAAAGAAAAAGATGAAGAAAGGAGATGAAGATAGAATGTACAAAATGAAAAGTCAAATGACATAACCAAAATACATTGATCAAACATGAATGGAATCAAAAATCAATCAACGGTAAACAGAAGTGAAATGAAGATTAGAAGTCAAGAAAGGTCAAACATATTTTTGGTATTTTTTTGGAATTAAAATAATACATAAAATAAAATGAACAAATAAAGATCAAACTTCAAATCCAATTCAAATCAACTTGGATAAGTCCAATTGGATCATCATAAGTCTAACATGGTCAAACAAGATTTGACAAATTTTCTCAACATTTTTTGAAAACAAAAACTATTTTTAAACAATTAAAAATGGAGAAAAATAACATATATGAACTAAAATCTCAAATAAATCTCAAATCAATTAAGAAATTGATGAGAATATTTTTCATAGACTTATCATCATTCATACATGTTAGGAAAATATTTTTGGCATTTTTGAATATCAAATGGTACTTTAAATGAATTAAAAACAATCATAAATGAAATAATTCACAAAAAATATTAAATGGAATCACAAAAATAATTAAAAATCATTTTATGAAACTAGAATTTAAGAGAAAAAAATTGCAATTGGTCCCATATTTTTGTGATTACGAATAAAGAAGTTATGAATTTTTTAAAATAAATGGATTAAAAGAAATTAAAATAGAAATTAAGAAATTAGAAAAATCCACAGGCGTCTGATCCAACCTCATTAATTGACGTGGGCCATCAGAAGGCGTAACACACATGATTTAAAAAAGTCAAGCAAGGCAAGGGCTGAGATTAGATCACAATGACTGGATCCAAAGGCCAAGATTCAAACGCGTGGAGACGGTGATGGAAACCACCGTATTCTCCAGTGAGAAGGCCCAGTCCGGCCACCAGTTGCAGGTTTTACAACCTCAACTAAAACACGTGATCCATACACCAAATTAAAGCTGGGGTGATGTACATCACCCCTGTGACCTTAGTTTTCACTCAAGATCCTTATGAAAGAAGAAATCTGAGGTTGAAAAACTAGGTGTTCAAACTGAATTTCACCAATTCATAAAATTAAAGCCACCATTGGCTTGCCTCTCACACGAGGACTTCAGAAATGCAAACCAACACAAGCAATGCACAATATTCAGTGAGATTCGAAGCAAAACAGTTGAGGTATAAACCTTTGTAGTGCAACTTTTATGAGCAAAATCCAATCCAATTCTTGATTGCAGCTTGATCTTGAAGTGACAATGAAGCAAGGCTTAGGAATTAGAAGCTGAAGATCAACCAGGGAAGTTGAAATTCAAGCTTGAAAAGAGAAGTGAAATTTCAGAATTCCTTTGGTGAGAGGGTGGGGAATGATTTCAGCAGGGATTCAGGTGCCTTCAAGTTGAGATTTCAATGAAGAGAGCATTCTATTTATAGATGAAAGGGCAAGGCAAGGGTGAGCAAACTCGTGTGCATGAAGTTGGGTCCTCCATGCATGGGCCTGTACAGGCGCATGTGAGGCCCAAAACCACTTGCAAATGAATGCTGAACATCAACCAAATTGAATTGGACGTGCAGATTGCATGGTATTGGATATTGCATGAAGATTTAACATGAAATGCATAATTGGTCACAATTGTTCTCCTCTTCGAAAATCACATTTGGAAAATCCAAAGATAAGCATGTGGGTAATGGTTGTAAAGGTCTTGACATAAGGAACAAAAGTTATGTTGAACAAAAATCCATTTGGAGTTTGGAAAATTGTGAAAACTAGCCATGAAGTTCAAGGTACAAAACATGTATTTGAAAATTTTGCCAAAACTGACCAACTTCAAGCCCTTCTGTCTCAATGATGCAAGCCTCAAATGGAAACACCTCCAACAGAAAAGTTGTAGATATTTTCTAGACAATAATTTTGGACTTAAATTGTGCATCATTTGGATTTTTGATGAGAAATTTATGGGCACTTAAAGTTGGACTTTTTCAAGATTCAATGGCTTTGGTCCAAAGTGACCTATAATGTTTTGTATTATCACATGTACTTATTTTAGGATTATGAAATTTTGTCCAACATAACAATTGAATTAGACATCTTAAAATTTCCAATGCACTGGGTCTCACCTCAAAATCATAAAAAATGAAGGAGTTAGGTCTTTGGGAAGTTAACCCAAAATTAGGGTTTCAGTCAAAATGACCTATAATGTTTTGAAATGAATGATAACCTTACAAGTTTAAAATTAATTTTTGATGAACATTAAAGTTTTTCATATGGTTCTTAAGAACATGTTTTATCTGAGGGGTCATCTTCATTTTACAAACACATCAAAAGTTAGGTCTCAGTGGATTTCAAAATAGTCAGATGACTTGACTGGTCAACTTCGAAAGTCCAAACTTCAAATTTTGATGAATGAATGATTGAGGATACTCACATAGGCACATATATGCATAAAATTATGAATTAAATAACTTCCCTTGATTGCATTTTATCATAGTTTGAGGTTGCTTCATGAGCAAGGCACAGTCAATGCACAGCCAAATTAGGGTTTCCTTGGGAAACAATCCTCAAGCCCTTTGGTTTATCTTGATCAAATTGGCAAATTGAGATGCTTGGGAGACATATATGATTATTGAGAGCTTTGAGAACCATTGTCATGCTTTTTTTCATCTTCATCTGGCCATATCAATAAGCATAGGGGCCTCTTAGGAGCCTTGGATCACATGACTACTTAAGCTTCAAAACACAATAAGTTAGTGACATATTTTTATGCTTTTGGTTAGTAAGAAAAGAAATAATATACAATTCAAGCATGCTTGGTGGTCTCAAACCAACTCACACAAGCCCCAACCCAAAGGGTAAAGGAGCCAAGATGCTATGATCCTTGAGGCAAATGCAATGAGCAGTGATATGATGCCATGAGGGATCTTAGGGTCAAAATTAGGGTCTTAGAGTTTGAATCATGAAATGCCTTATGCGGTTTTTTGAACTTTGGTGTTTTATAGGTGAAGGACAATGCAAAGCTGATTCTAACTTGAAGAAGTAGGTGGTGATTAGGGTTTTAGGAATGGAAAAAATTTGAGTTGACTTTGGTCAACGTGTTAACCAAAAAGTCAACAATTGACCAAAAGTCAACTTATGCCAAAATGTAATTTTCTTTGTAATACTTTCAATTTAATGTGTTATGGACAATGTAAAATTATCTTTATGAATGAAACATGCTTTTTAGTCAAAAATATTCTAATGAAACAATGAACAACATTAGAATTCATATGGCCACCTTCTTCCAAGATCCAATTTGAAATCACTTTGGAATAAATGCCTTAGATGCACCCTAAAACATGTTTGAATTAAATAATGAAATGGAAACCAATGGAACATGGATGATTTGACCAAATGGAACAATGAAACTTGAACTTTAATGACAAATTGAATCAAGGCATGAATGTTGACACACTAATGAAACATGAGACCATGAAGTCAATGAAACATGAATGCAAACATGCCTTCGATCAATCAAACAACACCATGAGTTAGAGTTTAGCTAGGTTAAAATCACAATGCCAAGCAACAACCATGAACCTAAAGCCAAGTGAGAAGTCAATGCAAGTAATGCAATAATGTCATGAACAAAACTATGGTTTCCACTACCTCAAAGCAAACCACATCATTCACAAACCTCCAAGATCAAGAACTAGGGTTTGGTGTGGAATAAACTCCAATGCCTTAAGAATCTAGCAACTAGGGTTCTGATTAATCACAAGTCCAAAAGTCAACCACCATGGCACTTAAGCACTAACTATCCTTGATGAGGGTTTCCAACAAAGCACAAAGCTCCACAAGTAACATCTTAAACCATGGGCCCACAATTAGGGTTTAGAAGTCAAGTTAATTACACACATCTCAAACCAACATCCCATAGGAGCAAATTCAAGAGTTAGGGTATAGATGCACATATGAATACCGTGGTGTAGGCTTCATGAATCAAGGTTCCAAAGAATCAAGAAATTAGGGTTTCACCCCATATGATGAGCAACACCACAATCTTCAAGCAAAACCCTGATTGTTATTAACCATAAACCTTGAATTTATGATGATTGGTAGAAAGTGGTAATCATGAGTGAATGATGCATATGAATTAGGTATGAATGAGTACAGATAAATCTAAAGTTATAGGTTAGATGAAAAGTTAAAACGGAAGGGAAAATTTTGGGGTATGATAATTCTGATTCTGACTCTTCTTCATCTGGTTCATCCGTAGAGGTGCTGATGTAGATTGTGGAATCATTTGATTAAGAAGGAGTGAGTTACAATCTCAGCTCCATAGATGAGGTGGAGATAGCTAAATTGCGGTCCTTGAAGAATGTATCTTCTACTGGGAATGAAGACAATTTTATTTTGGAACCATTTATTCCATGGGAATATGTTAGCATAGCTCGTCCTAAGGGAGTTAAAGATGAATATTTTCATTTCTATGTCAGGGTATTGGAAGATTTTAATATCCACCTTCTCTTTATTGATTTTGAATCAGATCTACTAAAAACACTAAATGTCGCCCCTTCTCAATTTTGTTCCAATAGTTAGGGGTTTATCAAGGCTTTCGAAATAGTTTGTGAGGCCATAGGTATAAAGCCCACAATAGCCTTATTTTTTCCTTTTTTGAAATCAAAGGTGTTGAGAAGGGTGGATGGATGACCATTAGTGGCCTTCCCGGTAAGAGGTTTCTTCAAGCTTAAACCACCAACTATAAAGGTTTCAAAGATCTATTTCTATAAATTAGGTGTGGACCAAGATGTCCTCAAGAAATATACGCATTAGATGGGTATTATCATTTTCCTATCTATTGGACCGGAAATCCTCTTTCGATATTTGGGTTTGATTTTGATAAGTTAAACGACCAAGAAGTTAGGTCCCTAGCCATCTTGGACTCCTTCCGTATGATGAAGGTTTGGGATCTATTGTCTTTATTCAAATATCAAATGCTTTCTTTTTTGGGTAATGTTTGATTATTTCTTTCCCATACCACTTGTAATGTCATCTTGCATCCTGCTAAATTCTCTTCTCATTTTTTTTTTGGAAAAGTTGACTGACATCTCGGTGAAGGAGAGGAAAAGGCTGATGCTAGAAGGCCGGGAGGTGAGGAGAGTAATCGGCTAGCATCTTATTAAATTGAACTTGTCTGATTTTGAAACTCGATTGTTGAAGAAAATAAAGGTATCCCCAAACAAAGCCACTTTGATTCTCTCTAAGCCTTAGCCCTCGCCTATTTCACCTACGAATGGATTTTGTCCAAGTTCTCTGAAGAAGTTGAAAACTTTAACGACTGATGAGGTCTATAGAGCTGATTGGGAAATCTCATCTCTGATGTGCGAGACCACTGGGAGCAACAACACCAGATCTTCTAATGAGTTCAAGTCTTGGAGCAACACTTTCGCTGGATTGAAATTCCTCTATGATCACCTGAATGTGACAGACGACGTGAACAAGGTGAAGACTATATGACGACAGAAACTAACCCAAAACATTAGCTCTTATTTGACAAGATGTGTTATTTTAACCCGTGAACTGTTTGAAGTCGATGGTCAAAGTGAACAGAATGAGATAAAACTGAGCCAGGAGGTTACTCAATTCAAGGAGCACTATAAAGCACAAGCAGTAAGACTATCCAATTTGGAGAAGTATTTACTGGAAGAGAAAACCAAGAGGGAGAAATTGGAGGCTACGAATCATGAGTTAAAATTTATTGTTAACCAACAATCCGAGAAAATGAAGTCGCTTCAGGATTCAAATGTCTAGTTGCAAATCCCTTTGCAGAAAGCTCAAATTGATGTCCTTGATGTCGGTGATGTTTCCTTTGATAGGGCCAAGGCTCAAACGTTGTGCCTATATCCTGACCTTGACCTATCTGAGATGGATTTCTTCAAGGTTGTGGTTAATAGTCACCTTGTGGATATGGAAGAAGTTTAGCCCTCTCCTATTGATAAGTTTATCCAGGAAGACCATGGTGTTGACAGTAACCCCTAAGCTGTGGGTGAGGATAAAGACGAAGAATATGTTTAGTCATCCATTTTGTAATGTTTTCAAGACTACTGGGTTTTTCGTTTTTGTTTTGTATTTGAGTCCTGTTATAGCCCATAGTATGACATTTTTATATTCTTTTTAATGCTTATTGGTTGTTTTTTATCTTCTTCTTATAACAAACTTTCCGAGTCTACCCTTCATAGAAGCCCCAGACGTAAAAATAAGCTTTAATGATGAACACTTTCCTGTTCAATCCTCTGACTCGTGGTGAATCGTGGAAAACCTATCTTGGTTCTCGACACGTTGTCGTTGCAAAGCTCGGCAGGTTCTAGATATATAAGTCAGAAAGCCACAGCGGGTTCTCGACTAATTTCATTTCTATTTGACTGTGTTAATACAAATTCTTGTCATCAAGATTGTGATAGGTCATGTGTGTTTTCGAATTAGAAATGATCAAATCCAAATATATTTTTAGATGATCATAGGTTTTTGGCCAATTTCGAGTATCTTCTTTACATCACCTATGTCAATTGGGGTATGAGAATCTTTGGTGTGTTCTAAACTAGAAACAATTCTCAATGGATTATCAGTTTATAATCTCTTTGCCATTGGGCATTCCTTATGGGTGTGTTTTTCTGTGTTTAGATGCCTTATGATTTCCTTTTACAATAGTATTTGTTAAGTATCTTACTTCGAACGCGGATCGGTTAACTCCAAGTAGACCATGTCAGATATTTGTCTGGTGATAAGCTATCAAAAAACCGCTTTAAGATCAGAGGTTTGTTAACTTTGTCTAATCGACGTTCACAGCCCAAGGGGGTTGACGCTAAATGAAGGTCAGAGGCTTTTATTTTGCGTGGACGGGACGAAGCTGATTATGCCAAAGGCTTCAAGTGAGCTTGGACTTCAGTTAGGCCAGAGATTTCATTAAATGTTACCCAACTAAAGTCAATTATGCCAGAGGCTTCAAGTGCGCTTGGACTTCAGTTAGGCCAGAGGTTTCATTAAATGTTACCCAACCGAAGCCTATTATGCTAGAGGCTTCAATTGCGCCTGGACTTCAGTTAGGCCAAAGGTTTTATTAAACGTTACCCGGCCGAAGCCGATTATGCCAGAGGACCTGTATTACATGCTTTACACTATATAATCTTAAACCATGGGTGCCTCATTAAAGAAATTCACTCATGCAAGGTAAAAGAGTGCATTCCCATAATTTTATTAATAATATTTATTACATAGACTAGTTATGATAAAATTTAAAACCGATTACATTCCAGACCCCGGATCCTTCCACGTCTTCAAAATCCTCCGACTTGTAAGCCTCATTATTCATCCTTTGATTTACACTAAAGGATCTTTCCCCATCCCGAGTCAGTTTAACTTTTTTCCTGAAGCACACCATCTTTATTACCATCAGGCTCGTTCTGTGACGTCCTCTTTGACAGACCTTAACCTCGAGTTTCCTGGTAATGATTTGTATTGCAGTCATGTTATCCATGTTGTCATACCCTAAAATTTTCCCCACTTAATATGTCTGGATTCATCATTCATTCCTTTGCATCCATTCTTATGTATACATTCATTTACACAAGGTTCATTAATATCTCAGATGCATTATCATATCGACTGTTTCATTTGGTCATTGGATAACATTAAGCATATGAAGTCAAAATCTTGTGCCTTTTTTATCTGATCATTTGAATAGTCAGACCATGGTATTCAATGTCAAAGCATATGTGGTATTCATTGTAAGTTTCATTAAGAGAATGTATGTTTCCCTTTGGACTTTCATTTGAGATAGTTGGATTTTTTGTCAGCTTTAAGTCCTATAAAGCTCATTTCATCCATAAGCCGCGTTTCTTAAAGCTCTTTGTTTATTAATATTTACACGCATTCATTCATTTTATTAATTAAACAAGTTTAATTCAAAATACATCACTTTGTCTTTTCCAATAGACATTCATTTGCATGAGTGTTATTTATGATTCAATTTCTTTTGCAAAATTCAATGGCGAAGGCATAAATTTCACATGTTTTGTATTACATTACTAAAAGTTTCACAAAATTGTAAAATAATAATAATAACGATCTCCATTCATTTTAATATTTTAGATTACATGTTGATATTGGTTACATAGAACAAGTTGAAAAGAAAATCCTAAAAAAACTAATCTTCAAATCTCCAAATAACTTTTTGTTTTCTTCAAACTTCAAGTTTTCCATGCCATGCCACCTTATATCATCCATGTTAGTCTTTATGCCAAATTCTTCTTGCTTTTGACCTAAGAAAGCAAAAGGAGGAAGTGAGTTCCTAAAGATGGTGTAAGCAAATGCAATAGATTCAATTGAAAATAAACCAAAATAATGTCAAAATTCAGAATTTCAAATTTTAAAAAATAGAGGGAAGAGTTCACTACCAAGCAAGATGAAAAGCATCAAGTACAACAGAGTTTGCACAATTTTGGCAATACCGTTTTAGCATCTTAGAAAGTCTCTCATTTTCATTACCATGAATAAAATTTCAGCAGTAACACACATAGAAAAAACCTAATCTTTCTACTATAAAAAGAGAGCATCAAAGAAGAGGAAGATCATCCCTAAGTAGTCACATGTCACCAAAAACCTCTAGCCATCAAAATATAATATAGAGAAACAGAATTTCTAAACTTACTGATATTAGAAGAAGAACAACAACAACAACAATGTATCAGCATCCTAAACAAAAAAACTAGTTACCAATACAGAGGAAGAAGAGCAGCAGTAGCTATCATAATAGCTCAAAAACATAATACAGTGGCAATGGAAACTAAGGGTAAAGTTTGAATCCAAATAGAGCATGCCCGACAAACGAATTCATCAGTTAAACAACATATCAATTTTCAACAAAACCTTCGAAATCACAGAAAGAAAAATCGGAAACACATCAAGCCAGTCTTACCTCAAAGAATTGGTGTTGAAGTTACACTAGTGCAGGTATGTGATTCGTTGTCTTCCTTTTTTCGTTTTTTTTTTTTTGCCATTTCATGCCATATAATCCATAACTTCAAAGCATAATGAATTAGGATTTTGGGGACGGTTTGGGGACGAGGGTCGCGATTGATTTACCTCCATCATTTTTCTGTTGTGTGTGTCTTTAATTGATGGTATGCCTCTCTCTGATATCTCCACGATAGTTATCTCAACTTGTTTTAATAATGCAATTACCTGCAATTTTCGAATCGTTATCACTTGCAGTTTCCAAATCGATATTTAGTTGATGTGCATGATGATTTATTTATGTTAGATGCTTTTTCTTCCCAATTTCCATGATGGCCATTTCTGAGAGAAGAGGAAAAGTTTTCATTTAGAATATGAACAAAGGAACTTCTTTAGAATGAAGATGTTTATGGCTAGAGCATCAGGTTTTGTCTTTTTCTCTTCCTGAATTCGTGTTTTTTTTCGTTTTCTTGAAGATTAAGGACAAGCGGCCGTGAGGTTTGGATGATTAGGTTTCCCATTGCTTTGGTATAAAGTTGAATCGGGTTACGTGATGACTCGTCTCTCCAAGCCTACGTCATTCGCCTGTATGGGCCCAATTCTTTTTTTTTTTAATTGAATAGTTTTATATATGTACTATTGAACACAAGCAAAGGTAAGCTAATCACCCATGGCCAAGTGGTTGAGGCATTTGTTGCTTGCCACAAGGCCATGGGTTTGATCCCTGGTGCTAACATTTCCTAGTTTTACTCGTTTTCTTTTTATACTTTCCATATTCCTGTAAATTTATATTATACATTAATGAGTTCATTTATTTTATGACTAATCACCCATGACCTAATGGTAGAGGCGTCTGGCGCTTCCTACTAGGTCATGGGTTCGACCCTTGAACACTCCACTTTCTACTTTTTTATTACTATTACATTTTTGTTTACTATTTTTCACCTTTTATGTTTAGTCCTATTTTTTTATACTTGTTGATTTTTTTATTGTTTCTCTGATTTCTTTTCTTGATTAAACACTGAGCTTTAACCTATGGGTTCAACAATTTCCATGGTGTTATTCCATGATTATTTTATTGATATATAGATAGTATTTCGTTGTGTTTTGATTCATCATATACGACATTTCAATTATTGACAATATGTGCAAATCGGCTTTAAGCATATTACCTAGAGTTTTGTTTGCTTCTTAATTTCCATTTGCCTTCCATGTCTTTGCATTACGTTGACCTTGATTCGCATTCTCGCATCATGATTTTGATCCATGCACGTCCCGATTTTACTCCTTTTCATTTAATTTTTGAGTGTGTTGTAAATATAACTTGTTGTTTTCTTGTTATTTCCTTCACTTGGCTTACTCTTGGGTATACTCACAATGAGCTCTTAAGCAATATCAACTTAATTTTGAATAATTTCAAACCTTTGTACATTAATAATTTTTAATTTAATTTCAAACCATTTTCATAACTAAAATTGGAAGAAAAATATTACATGGGTGAAAGGTTCAGTCGTAGTCCCAAATGTTAGGCCCAAGTTGTAAGAGCTTGTAAGCCATAAGTGTTCGTCTTCCCTCTAAAAAAACTTGTAAATATTCAAACTTATTTTCTCAATAAAATTGAAAGAAAAAGATTACCTAGATGGATGGTCTAAACGTAGTTCTGAGTATTAGACCCAAGTTGTAAGAGCTTGCAAGTCAGAAATACTCGTCTTTCAAGCCCAAAAATACATTCAACCAATCAAACTCTTTTTTTTGTTGTTATGCAATTGATCAGAAAAACCTTTTCATAAACGAAAGACATTTTGTCTTAAGCTGATGCAAAGCAATGCTTCATCCACAATTGTTAAGTTGAGATAAGTGACATTTTCCCGAATGTTGATTTGTAAATCCATTCGATATGATGCAAACGTCCGCTCCTCACCTGTTTTAGGTAAAACACTGTTCTTTGTCGATTAATAAAATGTAGCTTTCGCTAAAATCGACCAACACAAAAACATTTTTCTACCCATAACTACGTGTGCCAAGAGTTCTCTATTGAGATACGTAGGAGCGGGATTGCGAAATCTTGTCAGGCTCATTAATAAAAAACTTAGGTTTAGTCCCCTTCGTTGCAAAAAATCTAAAAACATTTTTTGTTTTCTTTTGATCATATCCTTCTTTCCCTCCTAATAACTTGAGAAACCTAATATTTCAAGCTAACGCTGACGCGCACAACTAACCTAATGGTTCCCGTTGAGTACAACGGACGCGAGGGGTGATAATACCTTCCCTTTGCGTGATCGACTCCCGAACCCTGGTATTGGTTGCGATGACCATAATCATTGTCGTTCTTTCTTGTGTTTTATCGATATTTCCCCTTTCCTTCTAGGAATAAATGAAGTTCGATGGCGACTCTGTTTAGTCCATCATATGACTGCGTGATTGCGCTTTGCTAGGTCGTGTTCTCATTTTCCGAGGTGCGACATAGGCCTACCAAGCTGATTTCTTCACTCGGAGTATGGCGTCCCCAAGTCGGTATGAAGTTCCCAACCCATATCTTTCTGATCCTTTCTTTCTCCCTCCCACTATGAACGTTATCATTTCACTTGTTGATTCTGACGCTTCCCATCTGGTGAAGTGATAGATAGCCCCTACTAGGAATTTCATTCATTCTTCACCCATGAGCAATGAACTCAGAATATTCGATATCTATTTATAAAACCTCCATGGTATGCTTAAGAGGTCATACACAAAGGGATGATGCCTTATGTTTAAGCTGACTCCAATACTTCTATCGTCATCTCTCAATATCTGACTAGCTCCGTTCTGAGTTGGATGGACTGATTGGTCGTCGCTCTGCATACTTCTGGTACTCCCACTATTTGTTAGTGGGTTCTTAGGTAGATCCTCTCTTTGATCGATATTTATTGAGTTTACTTTTAATTGATCATCCTTGAGTGGTTCGTCAACATAATGCCTTCTTTTCAATCTCAAACTATTTTTATAACATTTCCTGGCTATTCCTTTGTCACCTTTCACTATTCTAACTCAGCCATCTTCTAAGGGATACTTTAATGTAAGATACAGGTGGACAAAATTTCTTTTAGAGCATTGACTGAGGGCCTACCAATAATAATGGTATAAGGGGATGCTGCATTGGTAATTAGATATCTTACCTGGATGCTCTTCGCATGGTCTCTACTACCGAAGGTGTTCATTATGGGAAGATTCCCTAGTACTTTTACATGCTCTCTAGAGAATCCTACCAAAGTACCTTTGAACATGAGTAACTCAGTGGTATCAAAATTCATCCCTTTGAATGCATCCTAGTACAAGACATTTGTTGAGCTGTCAGGGTCTATCAAGACTCTATTTATGCTCTAATCCCATATTTGTACCTTAATCACAATGGGATCATTTTCGTGGGCCAACACTAGTCCTTTCTAAAGAAACTTATACAACTGAATCTTCTCTTCCTTCTAACAGCAACTTTTCTTCAGTATGCATTACCGACCAAGCATACCTTTTCCTAGCTGAGCTAGTTTCTCCTCCTCCCATGTATCCTCCTGCTATTATATTTAGTGTATGACAGGTTATCCTGGTGTCACGGGCTTCTTTTGTAATCTTCCTCTTCTTTTGTGTAGGATTTTCCAAATTGGGGTCTTCTCAAGGAGGCCTTCTTTTTCCAGGTTGACCTCACATGTATTTAACATACGAAAATAATCGACCTCTCTAAATTAATATCTCAATTTCTTTTTTCAGCTGGTGGCAATTTTCTGTGTGGTGTCCTCGAAGACTATGATATGCACACCATGCACTTCCCTCTTTTCCCATTATAATATGCACCCCTTTGGGACCACCGGTCTAGGGATAAATTTAAGGTGATAAACCTCATTTAAGATGTATTTACACCTAGTGTTTAATGGTGTGTAATCCTGCTCTTTTTTAAACAGTCGCTAGGATGACCTTGCTATTTTCCGGTCTCTGGGTCCTAGCTTAAAGTATTCCTTCCTATGTCATGTTCCTTCTTCTTTAGTCCTCACTTTATCTTTTGCATATCGGGATTTTTTTTCAAGTTACTTTCTTCTCCTTTGATGTAACATTCCGCTCGGGTGATAACCTCGTCCATGTTGGATGCTGACTTTTGTGCTAAAGATTCATTGAATTTCCTGGCTTTGAGACCGTGCTGAAATGCTCCGACAAACATTTCTTGATTCGGATGGGATGCCTTAATTGTTTCTTCATTGAATCTAGCCATAAATTCCTAAATAGATTTCGCGATCCCTTCTCGGACATTAAATAGACTGGTAGTCGACACTTTCATATGCTTACTTGCCGAAGAGTGGTGTACCATCATCTTGTTTAAGTTTAGGTAGTTGATGATCGAGAACCTGGGTAGACTCATATACCATCTTAAGGAACCTTCCTTAAAGGTCCTGACCATGAGCTTACATTTGAGTGAATCAAAATCTCCTACTATGGCCATTTGATTTTTAATGGAAATAATGTGCTCTTGGGGGTCAATCTTACCATTTAGAGATACTAACGATGGTGGGTTGAAGTTATTTAGGACCTGACCATCCAAATAGCTTCGGATAAAGGCTGAGAGTCTAGAGACTCCTCTTTTATATATATATATATATATATATATATATATATATATATATATATATATATATATATATATATATATATATATATATATATATATATATATATATATATATATATATATATATATATATATATATATATATATATATATATATATATATATATCTTGAAGACTTTGTGATTTCAAGACTTGGACAATGTCTTGCAAGGCTTTGTTTTGTTGACGAAGTGCTTCTACCACCGCGAGCAATTGAGTTATATTTGGAGGCGGAGGTGGGTCACTTCGACTTAGAGAAGATTCTGACATCGTCTGTCCGAAGTACTAACGCTTTGGTGATGGTTTTTGCATGGCCTGGGCAAGTTTTACTGAGGCCCCACGGTGGGCGCCAAACGTTCTTGCTAAAAACACTAAAATTTTGACTTCCTTATTCTAGTTCAAGGAGAGCCTAAAATGAATGGTTGGAGTGTCTGTTATGTGAGGTTTTCGTGTTTATTGCTTCTCTTCTACCCTCCAAGGATCCTCCTATTGATAGGTTTCATTCTCCTCTTTCCTGACTCTTCATATCCTTCATAAATTCTCATGTTAATAACGTATGTCGCCCCTTATAATTTCCTTTTAACAATTGCCTCTTTAATAATTGTACCTCCCTGCCATAATGTATCATATAGTAACCATCTCTTATGACCTTTCAAATTGCGTCCTGGCCTTATCATCGAGCCCGACCTCTACTGATGGGATCACTTTTACTCTATAGGAGATCGGGTTCGTCTTGCTTATTCTGATGTTCTAACCAAATTCTGATTAATAGGTATGATATCATACCCTGGTTCCGATTAATAGGTCTGATGTCATACATGGGTTCTGACTTGTAAATGGTAGCATGAATATCCGGCCTAATGAACTCACCCTACTCAGTTGTTATTTCAATTCAATTATAAAGAGCTCGGGTGCACGAATAGGTTCCATCGATCTCATACCTCGGTTAGTCAACTAATTTTTCGAGATGTACACTTAGTTTTTTATGCAGATTGATGTTTTTATTGCATCACCAATGAAATTAATATACATGTTCTAATTGTATCATTAATATAAAAAATTTAATTTTATTTATTCGTGTTCTTTTCTCTAACATTTGAGTTCTATTATTTTTGTAAAAATAGATGATTCAGCTTCAAAACTTTGTATGTATCTTTCAAGTCCTATTGCTACTAAAAATCTAATATTTTATTTAAAAACTTGGAACCTACCCATTGTTGATAACTTCAATTGAGGCACATATTTATTTCAAAAACTCTCATTCTTCAACTTTCACAATACCCTAATATTCATTTGTAGGTTGTTATTTGATAGGTGGGTGAAAAAACAATTATTTCATGACTAAAATAATTGGAGAAAATGAATTTTATGTTAATTTTGTTCAATCTTTGAATTTTTTCCTTTTTAAAAATCTAACATTAATGATTTTAGCTTGTACAAAATTAGAGTGTTCAAACATAGAGTGGGAGGTTTGATTTTTATGCATGAAGATAGAGAAGTAACCAAATCAATCGATATGAAGAGATGAAAATTTCAAGACAAAGAGAGTGCAAGATTCATGGGAATGTGTGTGACAAATATGATTATATAATGAAGACGAGAGTTGTCATCAATACCGCTCTCGGTCTTGATGAGTTTTTGTGAGTTTCTTAATGCAAAATGCATAAGAAATGTGGGACATCCTCCAAATTACCCATGAAGGAACTACTGAACATTTGGTTACCGAGAAAAATCGTCAAACCATAAAATATTGTCTTTCTTTTTGTTTACAAAATCGCACAAGTTAAAACATTACTCTATTCAAGAAGACTTTTCCAACAGTTCTTAGTTGATGGGTATACAATGATAGAGTCCGAACATCTTAATTGGTTGAGGAAGAAACAATCTAAGTTAAGAGTTGAAAAATATCAAAAACTACATGACCAATGTGCAAGTAGTCAACAACAGAAAAATATCAAAAGAGGAAAGCGAGTTTGTTACCATCTTCTTTTGTGGGAAACAAGCGATACATGGATCAAATTTATTTGGATGGTATGGATATTTCAAGTTCATTTGGGTTCCCTTATTTATTTAGAACTTTTACCTACAACCCTACTTGGCTTGAGATTACACGGTTGTTGTCAAAAAAGAAATTAAAGCCATGTGATAGACCTAATATCATTTTTAAAGTCTTCAAAATAAAATTTGATGAACTCATGACTAGCATAACAAAAATACATGTTCTTGGAAGATTTTTGGCATGTAAGTATTCAACCTTCAATTAGAACTTTTATTTTTAAACATATGTTATTTTAAGAACTTCTATTCATTTTGATTTATGTTTCAATTATGTATATTATTGAATTTCAAAAAAGAGGGTTACCACATGCTCACATTTTAATCTTCTTACACCCACAAAGTAAATATCCAACGCCTTCAGACATAGACAACATAATTTGTGTTATGATTCCATACCATCAACTTCATCCAACCTTATACTACTTAAAGAAGGCACATATGATCCATGGTCCACGTGGTCTATCACGGTTGTCATCATTATGCACAAAAAATAGAAAATGTTCCAAGTACTTTCCCAAAAACTTCACTAAAGATACAATTGTTGATGTTGATGGTTATCCACTTTACAAAAGAATATCCAAATCACACCACTGAATGAAATAATTGAATCAAGAATAGAAAAATCTGAGGTAAAGAATAGCCTTGGAAAAAGAGCAAGAAGATCATGAGAGGGTGGTCTGGTTATGGATGAAGTTTCAAAGGAAAAAGTTTACTTAGACATAGATATCCAACCTGGACATCTTCAACCACAGTGTGTCCGCAAGAGCTACTTTGGAAACAAATTAGACGGAAGTGAAGAAATTAATAAAGTATTAGACTTCATATATGATTTGTTCGCTATTACTGAGCCAAAGAAGATTTGGGAACCACATCATTGATTCCTCAAGTTCATGGGAATCCTGCCAAACAAGAGGAAGGAGAAGTATGATATGTTCTTTGTATCATATATGTCCTCCTAACAGAGAAGCAAATGATCAAGCTAAGGACCTTAAATAAGTGTTGCATGGGAGGTAACCCGCAATATGGTAACATATTTTATATTTAGTCGAGTTAATTTAATTTCATCTAAATTTAAATTTCAACATGTTTTGAACTTTTGGTGCTTTGATATTTTTAATGTGTGTGTTGAATGTGTATAAAATCTAAAGGGAAGTAGAATAAGCAATTAGCTTCGTGACTTTTATCGCTCGGACGATAGTTTATAACTCAACAGTCTTAGTTGTATTTTTTTTTTGTTATGTGTCTCATATGTACCAATCTGATGAAGAGGGGGAGCTCCTAAGAAATTGCTTTGTCCGAATTTTTTACTGTTTAGTTCTCTTTAATTGATGAATTTGTTTATGTATGTTTCTTTTTCAGTTTAGTTGTTGCCTTACCATTGAATAGAAAAGCAATCATAATAAAAAGTAAATCAAGTGATCTAGATTGGAGTGATCGAGCGGAGTGATGATTAATGAAGAAAAGGGACACCACTGCTTGTACTCAACCTCCAAATATCTAATAAAGTGAGGTTTGGGCCCAAATATTTCCATTGTTTACTTATTTCTTTTTCTGAGTGTATATATGCATTTGTAATATCTAGGATTTGTATTTTATCTATTTTAATTAGTTGATCTGATAAAGACATATAAAGACAGTTGTTTCTGAAAACTCTACGGCCTTGTAAACCACTCTTGCATTATGATTGATATACCTTATTAACCAATTTGAGCCTTGGCCTTTCCTTCGGTGACTTGGCCTATTATAAGCCTCTGACTTGAAAGATAAAAATCTTTCCACCCTCCTTAAAGTTAGGAAGATAGATTTTCTTTTCAGTATGAACTAATCACTAAGTTTGGGGTTTCTCTTGGAAGTTAGCAACATTTAAGTTTGGGGTTGGGGGTACTAGAGAATTTGGTCATATAAAAAGAAAAAGAAAAAAATATAAGATGTCAAAAGCATGGCATTTTCCACACACACAAAAATGATGAGAAAGAAAAGAAAGTGATGACAAATTTGAAAAATATCTAATACCCAATATGAAAGAATGGGTGATATGAAAGGAAGAAGATAACGGAAGGACAAATAAGTACATAACTCAAAGGTTTACGCCGATTATCCAAAAAGTTATCTTATCCTGACATAAGCCAAAATACAACCTTAAAAGTCTTCAAATGTGTGTTTAAATATGATCTGAGTGATTTTGCAGATGAGTTACAAATTCATTTATTTTTTACTCTTTTACGTTCATTGAGTGAACACCTTTGCAATTGAGTGCTTAATTGTGAGCACGAAGATAGGTTGAGTACTGGTTCTAGAAGAACTAATCTGAATTAGTGAAATCAAAGCAGGGAATGGACGTCTCGATCAGCAAAAACAATTGACATTCATGTGGTAAGGTTTGTAATTTATTTTTGAAAATTTTCAGTGTGCAAATAGGTTATTTAAGGACAGGCAACAATTCAAGTTTGAGATTGTGATGACGAGCTATCAGTGCACGTCATTTAGCTAGAAAAATCGACCAAATCTGATAAGAAATGAGCAAGTTAGAGGCAAAAGAGTGAAAAACACTTTTGGGCAAAGAAAAACACTTATTGAGAAAATGTGGAAAAAGGAACAAAACAAACAGATTCGCCTCTGGATTTTACTTGCCAACATTAAGCTATAAGGCATCTGTGTTGAGTTAATGATTGTGCAACGCGCCCGCGTTATCATATGGCGCATCCGTGTTGTTGCTTTTTGCTGACACGTTTTTCTGACTGCTTTATAAGGAAAAGGTGGAGAAGAAAAAATGGTTGATTCCAAGGAGTAGAAAGTGACGTTAAAGAGCGATTTTAGAGCTTTTGGAGGCCATTGAAGCCATTAGAGAGCTCATTCTTCAGTGATTTTCATGTTCTTTGAATCTACACTTATGGTATTGAATTATTTCAGCATGAGTAGCTAGATTTCTCATAGGCTAGGTTCTATTTAATAATGAACCTATTTCTACATGATTGGGACATATGATCTGATGTTGTTAATGTAATTGCTTTGAATCTTTGTTATTATTTAGTTATTGATTATGGACAATGCTTTTTGTTTGTTACAGCATTCGAATTGATCTTGATAAATAGTGACTACTGACCCTAGGGTTGTTTATCTGACATAATTTAAATGTTGAATTTGCTAATTGATTAGGGATATAATAATTAGGAATTGTGACTAAGGGATTAACGAGCTTATTTTTCTAGTCTGACGTTACAATTGGCCTGAGGAATCGGGGAGTTGACGCTTAGGTTAGTGAGCTACAAGCCAAGAGATTGGGTGTAGTGGCAGAGTTAATTCATCGTGTAACTTTGTATTCAATGCATGTCTGTTAATGCGCATTTCATTAATCAAGTAGAAATAGGGGTGTCGCATTACGCGAAAAACCGGCGGGGAAACAAAACAACAGAGCCGCCACCGTGCGTTATTTATCCCAAAAGAGGGAAAGGAAACGCTCGAAGTAAACCTGGAAAAGACATGGTCTCGCGACCAGAGAGAGATGGGATCGGGAGTCGGTTATGCGAAGGGAAGGTATTAGCACCCCTACGCATCCGTCGTACTCGACGGGATCCACGCTCAAAAGGAAGGATAAAGGTTGCTAAAACTGAACACAAACTGCACACACTGGCTGAAAGAGACACAGGAAAGACAAAAGAAACTAACTCGGCAGGATATCGCATCCTGGGCCTACGTAGTCTGTCAGGCATAGACATCAGAGTCGACGTAGTTCGGGACAGGGGAAACGTGCTCGCTAGGATGTCGCATCCTATGCATATGTATCTTCTTGGACTAGAGAAGAATCAGAGCACTCGTAGCTCGGCTAACACACGCCAAACAAAACCAACACAGGAAACCGACTGCCAATCGCTGGACTTACGTCAGACTCCACACAAAACAGGCAAACATGGAAACCGAATGCCAATCGCTGGACTTACATCAGACTCCGAACCAACAAACCCACACTGGAAACCAAATGCTAATCGCTGGACTTATATCGGACTCCAAGCACACAACAATAGGATACGGAATGCCAATCGCTGGTCTTACATTCATCTCCTAACACACACAAATGGACAAAAACAAAAGGTTGCCCGGAGAGATCAGCTCAATCTCCTGCCTACGTACCTCATCTGGTATGAGGATCAGGGCGACGTAGTTCCCCTACACAGGGAAAAAGGACTAGCCTAACCAGAAACAAAGGGAGACACAAACTACTAGGGAGACTACGACTCGAGCCTAGAAGTTATCATGCATACGATCCCTAAGTTAAAGTTTCTATCTAACTTGCACAGGGAGCAAGCTATCCTAACAGCACAAACAGATACATACAAGCACAAAGCAAGCAGACACTCTATATACAAACAGAGAGGCTCAAACAAGGTTAGGCTTTAGTCAAGGGGTCATATCAACCTCAACAAACAAGCCACTGTATCAGGATGATGTTAGCTCTTAACCCTAACATTGAGAGTTAGGGTGAAGCAGATGAAATGGGAAGTGAGGGTAAGACCTCACAGCTCTTATCCCTGGCCTGGGAGAGCTTCAGACAAATGAAAGTGTGGGAGTCCAGAAAGTGGGACTCTACTCCACATGACTGACACAACTGGATCTTGGGTTAATATCCATAATGCATCAACACAATGGTGTGAGCAAGAGGGATGACTCAACTGAATAGCAGGGGATGGATTGCACATCCCTTGTATCTGCCAATGCCTCTTCACTTAGGAGGTCTTTGATATGTACAGGAACAAAGATAAACAAACACAAGCATTGCCTCTTAAGGAGGACTTCAGACAGGTGCCTTCCCCACATAACAGGACAGGTCTTCCAGACTACATGAAGTCAGTGAGTTATACCTCAAATGGTTAAGCAACCAAGCAAAGCAAAAGCAAGTTCAAAAGAACTATAGCAACTTATGTACCTGAAAAAATCTAACTCAATCAGTATACAACTCAAAAAGTCAAACATACAGTCAATAGTCAGCAGTACACAGTCCAACAAACAATGCAACAAGGTGCAAGCCACAAGCTCAACTCAAATGAGCTAAAAGCCACCTACTAAACAACTCAAGGTTAACCAATCAAGCAAACATCAATCCAAATGAGTGAGCATCATCAACTATGGCAATGTGTCTCTTAACCTGAAATCAAAACTCAACTGTGAGTCACAAACCACTAGGGCAAGGCCTAGGGTCAAAGAGGGAGAAAAAATCCAAAACAGAACATGGAATTCAACATGAATCAAGTTCAATCAATTAAGAAAACAATCAAAAAAGTCTCATGTCAAAATCATGCACCAAATTCATTTCACAAACCAATCATGGCAAGGTATGCAAGTTGAAAGCACATTGAGGCAACAGAATGAACAAATGCACATTAATTCCAAAATGATTCAATTAATCATAAGAAAAATCATGGCTAAACAGAATACACAACATGATCACCACACCAAAAATTAGGGCATTTGGACAAGTTTAAGCATGGCAATCAAATTTCATAAGGTAAGGCAATCAAAACAAGCTCAAATAGGACACAACTTGGTGCATTAACTTAGCACAAACCTAAAACAGAATTGGAACATGGTAAAAACCTCCAATCAAAGCCAAAACAAACTTCAACATGTCTAGAAGCAATGTGCAAAATTTCATATCCATATGACAAAGCATAAGCATTTCACAAACAATTGAAATTCAGGACCATTCAAAAGTGCACAAATGGCCATCCAGAATTAAAAATCTCAAACAAATCAAAAATGAATCCAAAAATTCCACAAAACATCATGAGCATTCACAACATCCATATAAAGCATCATACAAAAAATCACATCAATTGGAATTTATTTGGCATGGCAAAGAAATTAATCAAGTTGAGCAAGCAAAGGTGTGACACACATTGTCACACCTACATTCACAAGATCATATCTCAGCAATGGCACATGATAAAATTGCAAACTCAACACCAAAATGTCCATCATGAAGTCTAGTTTAAGCATGTCAAATTTCATAGGCATTGGATTAAAACTCATCATTTCACAAGAGATATGGCAATGTATAGCACAAAATGAACATATGCACACAAACCCTAGGCCAAACAAATTTCCATCCATGCACAATTTCTGGAAAAATAATGAAAAAAACTAAAAACAATAAGGAGAACAATGCAAAAATCCACACATTTTTTGGATGATTAATCATTTAGTTATGAATTTTTAAAGTGAAAGAAAAAATAAAAAAACATGTGAAGTATGTATGAATGTAGTATGGAGGGAAAAGAGAAAATGAAAATGCAATCTGAAAAGAAGCTAGAGCCAGGATTCGAACTGTGGCCAAAATTCAAAAGTGGCGCCAGGTGCTAAACGCACCGTTTCATTTAAAATTGCCTTGGCCAATCAGAATTGAGCATGGACGCGCTCATGCACCAATCAGAAAACGCGCTTCTCACAAACACATGCAAGCGCGCTGGAAATGGTTTTGGAAGATCAAAGCAAATCTGGAAACGCAAACCCTATCATCTTCATCATGTTCATACAAGGCCAAGAACAAATTTCTCAGAAACACAAAATAATCATATCATTGTGTTCATCTTCCAACATACATCAAGGATCAATGCCTAGTTTAATCTAATTCATCGTATAACAAGCAAATCGAAGCAACTAAGTTTTGCACCTCAAACTTCAAATCACTATATCTAACACAATACTGCATGGAAATCAGTGATCTAAAGCTCAGCTTGCTCAGTGTTCAAGGATCTACAACAATCACCTAACAATTTCATGAATTATGGAAATTGATTTCTGACCTTGATGAAGATGCAGAAGTGGAACAGCTTGATTCAGACCTTGAACAGCTCAAACAGATCTTCCTCAGTGCTTGTATGGATGAATGGATGATGAATTGATGCTTAAATGAGCACGATCCTTCCAAAATTCTCAACTGCCATGGATGAGCTTCAAGTTCCAAACAGCTTCCAATTGCACGATTTCCACTGAATCTTGCTTCAATAATACTCCACAATGCTTATGGATGATGAAGGAATCAAGGAAAGTGCAATGTATTTGAAGAAAATTGATGAAAGTTTGAGAGAAGAATTTGTGAAAATGGATTTAGATCTGAAAAAGTGATGTTGTTAATGCAGAAATCTGTTATGATTTGGCTTATATACTTGCTCTTAATCATGTCCTTAATCATGCTTAGCCATATGGTAATTGGATTAGTGAGAATGGAGTGTTTAGGCAAATTTGCAATTTCACCCTTATGCATGAAGACCAATGGAACAGTGCACGAATTTTGGATCAAATTCACTCAAAAGTTCATTTTAGAGCCAATGCAAGTGTTGGAATGTGAAAACAATGCTTCATTTTTAAATTTGAAAATTCCCTCCAAAATTCAAATGAAAAACCAAATGTTCATGTAATGAGAATGCATGGCATGTGATGTATGATTTGGATAGTGTATGTCAAGACATGAACGTACAAAAAAGAACCACTTCATTTGGCCTTATGGTTTGAAAGTTATGCATGTTTGAAGTTCCATGTTCATTTAGCCATGATTGATCCATATCTCTTCAAACATACATGAGAAATTCATGATCTTGGACTTTTTGGAAATGGGAGAGCAAGATCTTCAACTTTCATGTTGGACAAAATTTCATTTGAAGCTTTTCTGGTCATGTAATCTTGAGGAGAAAACCTTTCCATTTTTGGCAATTTCAAATTACAGGTCACTTACTATTTTTGGAAAGTTTTCATCTGACCTCAAATCCTTCATTGTTGATGTTTGAAATGTCAAATGATACTTGTATGGACATGAATGAGGCCTCTCTAACCATCTCCCACCTTCAAATCCATGATTGAACTGACAGTTGACTTTTGTTGACTTTCTAGGGTTTTAGATGAATTGCACATGAACTGATGAGCTTTGAACATCCAAACTTTGGCCAAACCACTTCAAACTGATCCCTAGGTCACATGAACTCATTGAACCAACCCTAGGGCTTTGCTTCCAATGAAAATGCACTTGCTTGCTTGCACAACTGAATCTTTTGATCATCTCTTGACCCATCTTGCCTGGTGACTGATGAACTATGCAATGACCTATGCAAATGTTAATGACCTAAAAATGAAAATGTATATACAAAATGGAAGGTGCAAATTTGAGGTGCTACAAGGGGATTCTGACAATAAAACATGACTTATTTTATCAAAATTGTTATAAAAACTTCTCTCTTTCGTTTTCGACAAAAAAAACAAAAAAAACCCTTGTTTACTGTTTTAATCACATCGCATAATGTACGTTGCTTTAAGTTTATAATTCTTGTAGAGACGAATTCATTTGTATTACTTCGATAACAACACTAGTACAGTTTCTAGTAAGATTGTCATCAGCTAGCACAAGGATACACTGCATTTTACAAATAAACAAACAAAAGTGTGCAAAAAGAATGAAAAATGTCAATGAGCATTACAAATAAAGTCCATGTGCCTGAAACTGGAGAAACAAGTTTTTGTGCCTGAAAATGAAGTAACAGTGGATGTCTTCACCATTAGTAACATGTTGGACTAAATACAAGTGAGATCCCGTCAGGTGAAAGGATGGAGCCTCTAGCAAAATTTATCAAGAAAAATAATAATAATGCAAGTGGAAGCCCTAAGTTCAAAATTAGCTAAAATCCAAGAGCAATATAGTTAAACGCCCATTCTGAAACTGACAAAATGTAATCTTGGACCATAGGATAAAATAATCAAACTAGGATCTAGGATAACTATCTTAACTGAAAAGTTTTGGCATGGCAGGCAGCTTCAGGAAGCACACACACACTAACAGAACTAATTTGTAAAAAGGCTGAGTTGTGCCAATTTTTGAATGCCATCCCCTTAGATATATTTTGGGTGATATATGAAATGAGCTGCTAGAATAAGGGATGGAGGGAAGTAAATATTTTTTTTTGATATTATTTGTCGCATCACCTAAGGACATGTAATGATTCATGTTTGGAGGTGAGATAACTCACTTTTTGTGAGTTATTATAGACCTTAACACTTAAATTCATCCTTTTAATTCAGTTATTTATTAGTTTAATTTAGTGCATTTTGTTGTTTTTTAGTAAATTATAAAGAGCATAATAGGTGCTCTTCTTTGTGAGTTTTTATGTGTTTGTTACTTGTGTAGAGATGATTATTGATGAGTCATGGCACGAGAGTACTGAAACAACACTTTAATCCCAACTTTGAGAAGAAAGCTAGATGAAATGAAGAATGAAAGGAATGGATACTCACTGCCTTAGGGCATATGTGACACCAAGCAACGGGATAGAGTTCATTTGAATTAAATAAAAAAGAGATTAAGGCGCTAAAAGACAAAATTCTACATAATAGTACAACCACTACATTGCCCAGTTTGTCTCCCTGCTACAAAGAACGGCTGCAAGGCACCGCCGCTATTTTTCTTGCACCACTAGTCTGACACAAGACGCTTTGTCTCCCACAAGTCGTTGTACCTTGCTCAGCAATGGTACGAATAAGGAGAATTGAAGGGAAACTTGTTGATTCTTATGGGGCAAGCGTAATGAATATTTAAAGATCCATGATCCAAGACTCCACAAAACCCTAGATGAACCTGGCTATAAAATGACCTCTAGGAGGAAATGTAAGGAGGTTCAACAACTAAGAGAATTCAGAGAGAGATACACTTGGTGGAAATTGGTGAATAGAGCAAGCTGAACAGTAGTTGAGAATTTTTCTTCTCATCATCTCAAGTATAAGCTACCATCATTGGCGTGACATAACTCATCTCTTGCTAATTGAAGATTGCAAGAAGACGAAGAAGTTACTCTTAGATTTTCATATCTTTTTTATTATGTGTTTAAGAATGTTTAGCAATGTGAAGTTAATATGAAGTAATCTTTTGTGTTAAATGATGAATTATTAGTGCTTTATTTTATCATGTATTATAATGTTATAAATTTGATTCTTTGGTTGATCAACTTAGAAAAAGGTGAAAGGTTGTTGTTATGGGGAATCTAGCAACAAATGGAACTCATGATAAATGTGATTGAAAATAGTATGATAGAAATATTCACTAGATTAGCTACTTTAGGCATCAAGAGCTACAATTAAATATAACATTCGAAATGAAATCCGGCATGCATTAAAGTTACAGGTGAGGCTTAGGAATTTTTCCTCTTGCTTTATTTGCATATGTTTATGATGTTGTAGAAATACACCAAAAGATCACATTTTGATCTCTTCTGACACGACTTAGCATATCTTGTACACATAATAGAAAAATCATATTAACGAATCATTGCCCAACATATTCTTCATTCCTTAATTCATTCTCTTACCAAAGTATTTTTGCTATTGTTTACTTTACAAACCGAACATATGACAACCATCAACTATTATTATTTTTTGCTCATGCTCATTTACAAAAGACATTTTTACAAATCAATCTAAGTTATTTTCACTCCTTGTGGGGTCGACATCCTTACTATTCTATCACTTGCTACTTTAAAATAACATGTATACTTGTATGTGACACCACACATTTTCAAGCAATAGTTATTACCCTTCCATTATGTAAAGGACGTGTGCGAATGGTTTCAGGGACACAATTAAAAATTCAAATTTCATTCATTTCTCCTTCACGTACTAATTTGAGCGTTAGAGGGTTAATCTTACCTATCAACCTCTCATCCCCCGCATCTGAGATTGAGGTCCCCTGTCGTTCTTTGCAGTCAATGATTCACTGCTAAATTTTGGTTCCATGACGGTACACAATTAGTAAATAGAACAACTTTTCCTTTTTTTTCTTTTGATTTTAAAGTTATTAAAAGTGGATATTGAAAATTAAAACTCATCTTAACTATATTTGTTTTTTAATTTTAAAAACTACAAAATGAAAATAATTAAATTCATACATGTTTTTAATTTATTCAATTTTTAAAAGTACAAAATGAAAATAATTTTTAAAAACTCATAGAAGTTTTTAATTTATTCAATTCTTAAAAAGTAAAAAACAGTTTTTTAAAACTAAATCAAACAAGCCTTGAATAAGACTTAAAATCATTAGAAAGGTTTTTAGACAACCAAAATAATTTTTCTAAGAGTAATGTTCTTGATTTATTTATTTATTTAAATAAAGAACTAAAATCCAATTTAAAATTAAACTTGTATCAAAAAATAATTTAGCCTAAGATTTTATATTACAAAATGTTGTTCAATCATATTTTCACTCACAGTGGAACAATTTGATCATGATTCATGAAGAACAAATATACAGATCTTAGTGTACCATGATTCCATGAATGATACATAGTTTTCCTTAAAATTGTTTTCCTTGAAATGTCTGTCCAAATTGCCAGTTTGATGGTGCTACATTGTAAGATGCGAGTGTTTTTCCAGTGCTGCTGGTTACCTTAAAGGACAAAGGCTGATGTTGAAGGTTGACATTGCAGTGCCAATTCATTCCCCAATTCCTTGCCATTGGTATCCATCCTGTTCTAGATCCCTTCACTTTCACAGCAAACACTTCACCTTCTTGCCCCACATTAGTAATTAGAACTTGATAGAAATGAGAACTTCCACTCATTGTAAACTTCATCCCACCACTTCTTTCACACTTCACTCTACATCACATTTACACAAACAAACATTTCAACTTTAGATTTACACACATATATATATGATAATAATCTATATAACACTAACACTTCTATTTTATCTCTACCTTCTATACTGAACCGGAATAATATCGGCTTTTGTTTTGGCAATTTCAGAAAATGCAGGTTGTGACAACTCAAAATGTTGTCTTGGAAAGTTACACCAGCCACCATAATCAACTGAGAGACCGTAATTAGGAGGACAGAAATCAGTGGCGGTAACAATTACAGAAGGGCTTCCAAGCACACACCACAAGATATGGTCAACACATCTGATCTCGTAGCAAGCCCCACACGTAGTCCCTCTGTTGAACAAAATTGTGCTTAATCCAACACTGTGCTTTCCGTAGCTAGCTTTGTGAAGATCTCCGTAACCACAAGCTCCTTCTGCAGCGCAACCGCAACAGCCATGTACATTTTTGAGAAAACAAGATTATTAATGTGAAAGAACCAAATGAGGAGGAGGTGAAGTACCTGTAATGAGGGATCCCTCTGTGTCTTTGGCGTAAGTTGCAGTGGCTTTGCTCCATTCTTGATCCTTGTAAGCAACAGTGTTGAATGAATGTAAGAAAATCAAGTAGACAAGTGTGGAGTGAAGAGCACCCATCTGAGATAACACCATTTAGAAACTGATTATTACTACTTTACTTTTTTTAAGTGTGTTTTGTGTTTTTTGTCATATGTGAGGGTAAACCCTTCACTGTGTGTACATGAAATTTTCTAATGAAGATTAGTCACTTGTAAAAGTGGTTATTAAAAAAGTGAGAAATATTTTGGCATATTAGAGATTTTTGAATGGTTTGTTGGGACAATAAGGTAATTTGTTGGTTATTCCGAGGAGTGTGTCCTTGTTAATGTTTTGGTTTGACTCTTTGATGTTTGTCTCTTCTTTTTAGGCGAGAAATGGAGAGAGAAGGGTTGGAGGCTTTGTGGTTATGGCAGACACAGACATAACACTGTAATGTGAAACATTGACTGCCAAAGCCAAATGGACACTTTATTAATCATTTAGTTTCACCCCTGCATCATGTTCTCTCAGATAATCAAGTTCCTCCTTCTTTCTTCATTGTAGATTGTATTATGTTGAAAAAGGAAGTTTATCCTCCACTCTAACGAATGCTAATTCAGTTTAACAAAATCAATTAAATTAAGAAAGTATCATGTATTTGTAAGAAAACCATAATATAAAAATAAGATAAATTACAGTAAAATAGAGTTTTATTTATGTGTATAAAATAGTTTGTACAGCTAATATTATATATAAAGAAAACAAGACATGGGACAGGGTAAAGATGAGATATTTTGGTATTTAAAGGTTATATTCGATTTCAATTAATGCAAACTATGTGAACTAAGTCGTTTAAACACAGAAACTGTGAAATAAATTCATTTAAACACAGAAACTTTTTCAAATAAAATTCGTAAATTATAAAACAAATCGAAAAACTGCAATTTAATTGTGTTTCAATTCTCTTTTATAAAAAAGCCGGTAGAATACGTGCTCTCGCGCGAGTAAATTTAACTTGTAATTATAAAGATTAATTATTTTGAATTTTTTTTAAATAATCAATTTTTTCAAAAAAAAATCAAAAATAACCAATAATTAAAAAAGAATATCAAAATAACCAGTTTTACAAGAGGGTGCGTTAGATGAAATGGCGCACCCCCTAATCTTGAAGAGAAGGCGCCAATAGCATGCTTTCTCAGCTTCCCATTCTGTGGCAAGGACTTTGGCTCAGGCATCTCTCTGATTATTCACAAGGACCTGTCTCCTCTTCTCATCTTCAATATCCCTCAAAGCTCTAGCCAACTTCTCCTTGGTAATGTCATGCTCCTTGGTAGACGACTCCAAAGCTTGGCTGATCTTGCGGTAATAAGCGGTGTCTATCTCAAATCGCTTCACCTCAATGGCATGTCTCTTATCCTGGTCTTCTATTCACCCTTTGATTTCCTGATTAGCCATCTGAATCCTAGCAACACTCATTTCCAACTCAGTCTTTTCTGCTTGCAACTGATCTCTGGCTTTCTTCATCTCAAGGAACTCTTCCATACTGACAGAAGAACGTGGCCCCTCAACCAAAGGACACCAAGGATCACCCCCAGGAAATGGTAAATGTGTGAGCTCAATCCTTTTCCTAAGTCAATCATCAAACGGAGGAAAAGACATGCTATTAACCTTACCGAAAGGAACCTTGCCCTTCCTTTGAATGTCGCACCATTCATCAGACACTTGCCTCAACTTTGGCTGATTACCCTCAATTGGGAAGTAGAAAGACTCCTGAATCTCTCGCCCGAGAGGAGGACCCTCCACAGCAAATCTCATTTGTCTCCTAAGAAGCACCGGGTTGTAATTAATGTAACCTTGAACTCCTATGAGAGGCACATTGGGAAGACTTCCTCAACTGTAAATGAAGTCTCGTCCCGCCACACCATTATGAGTCCAAGCTATGTCTTGGGCTCGCAAACCCATCAACCTGATTGACCATTTGACAGTCGGATCAAGAAAGATAAAGGCACCTCTGGAAGGCAAATACCCCATGAACCATTTGAACAACAGCTGAGCACAACATCTGATCAATCCCCCACGCCGCTTCTCGTTCCAATTATGGACCGAGTAATAAACATCCCCAACCAAGGTAGGAATGGGATTCCTCTGAGCAAACAACCGGATGGCATTAATGTCCACAAATTTCTTCTGATTAGGGAACAAGATGATTCCATAAATGCTCACAGCAAGCAGAGCACAAACGGCCTTCCAATCACCCACAACAGCATGCTCCTTGGCTCTAGCCTCCAAGAAACTGAGATGAAAACCGGACAACTTTCCCTTCTCCTTCGAACCCCCTTTTGTCACCTCTGGGCTCAAATAAAGAGCACGAGAGATCTCAGCAATATCAGGTTCTCCCTGAGTGACATAGAATGGAATCTGGTCTCTGATCGGAAGACCCAGGATACTGGCATAGTCCTCCATCAAAGGCCCCAACAAGTAATCCGGGAAAACAAAGCATCTCAAGCTCGGGTCATAAAACTGGAGAAGAGTATGGATGGCACTCCTATCTGTATCTGTGAGCCTGAAAACCAACTTCAGAATACCACCATAAGTCTCACGGAACATCCCCACACGGTCAGGTGTAATCAATGATATCATATCCTTCAACGCATCAATCTCTGGATTGAAGAAACTGTAGACGATGTCATCTTTCAAGCCGGTCCTCATGTCTGGAACAAAGAAGTCTCTCAACCAGGATTTCAATCAAGAATGTCCTCTGCATATGGATAAACATGAGTTAGATGCAGATAAATGCAAAATGTAAATGATGTTGATGTATGAATGCAATGCACTGTGCCATCCTCCAAGTCATCTGAACATCTGTACTGAAGACTCGGTCTCTAAATTGATCACAACCATCTGAGGTACTGAGTAACCATAAATCTGACTCTGGAGCTCCGAAATAAACGGAACCGAAGGATATATCACCATCATCACTGGAGAACCACTGATCTGATAGCAACACAATCATTTGTACCAACCCAGGGAATCCTGAAATAAACGGATCCCCACTGATAAATACCACGGACAGAACTCCGGCGTCTCAGAAATAAATCCGTAAACCCGACTTATAAATAGGACTCTGATCAATAACTGAACCATTAGTCACCATCAAAGTCACCATCAGAACATGCATCTTTAAGAATCAACCCTCCCCTCACAGGTGAATTCTAATCAGGTCATCCTAAGGCGGATAATGGTCTCGACAATCGGACAAGATACTCAACGGGTTTTCCCTTTCGGGTGTGCCGTTGTAGCTCTCATAAGATCGTCTAAACCAAAGATCCAGGAAAGAACGGTCACCGAAGTCAACAGCTCAGATGAGGTGACTCAACCAAAGTGGATACTCCACAAAGGAAGAGCTCTCTCAAAAGAACCTCGTCTGACTTGTGGTATATCACGTCGCCAAAAACATGTTGACCTAACATGAGAGGCAACATGAGACCACGCTAATCCTAGGTGTATACTCGGGCCTGGGTTTTAGCCCCACTCAGAACACCCACCCCAAATCAGAGGAACCAACCTGTACAGAAGACAACACAATGATAGTATGATGCATGCAAACACATATGCAAATATATATACACAGTGTAACAATCATAAATGCAATAAATAAAGCAGTAAAAGCAACCTAAGCTACCCTAGAGAGCGCTAGGATTGACTCGCTTAGGGAAGATGGACCAGCAAGAGGTCAACTTCTTATGTCCCCAGCAGAGTCGCCAGCTGTCGCAACGCGAAAAACAACCGGCGGGAAAAACAAAAAAACAAAGCCGCCACCGTGCGTTATTTATCCCAAAAGAGGGAAAGGAAACGCTCGAAGTAAACTTGGAAAGGAAATGGTCTCACAACCGGAGATTATAAGGTACGGGAGTCGGTTACGCAAGGGGAAGGTATTAGCACCCCTCACGTCCGTCGTACTCGACGGGATCCACGCTCAAAAGAATAGAATAAGGTTGATGGATAACTGCTCAAAGAATGCACACACACTGGAATAAAACACAGATGAAAGACGGAGGAAGGTAACTCGGCAGGATGTCGCATCCTGGTCCTACGTAGTTTGTCAGAAACAAACATCAGAGTCAACGTAGTTCGGGGAAATGGGGAACGGGCTCGCTAGGATATCGCATCCTATGCCTACGTATCTCATCTGGAATGAGAATCAGAGCTACCGTAGTTCGGCTAACGCACGCCGAAACAAAACACACGCACAGACGCTGAGACGTCAAAAGAAACACACAAGCGGAAACAGACTGCCAATCAATGGACTTATGTCCGACTCCAAACAACAAATACAAACAAGGAAACCGAATTCCAATCGCTGGACTTACATCAGACTCAACACACAACAAACACACAAAGGAAACTGAATGCCAATCGCTGGACTTACATCAGACTCCAAGCACACCACAAGAAGGAAACGGGATGTCAATCGCTGGTCTTACATCCAACTCCTAACACACACAAAAAAGGTTACCAAACAGACAGGCTAATAGGGAGTCGGGAACTCGAGCCTAATAGCTGTCAAGCAAACACACACAAAAAAAGAAAAGGTTGCCCAGAGAGATCTCGCACGATCTCCTGCCTACGTACCTCATCTGGTATGAGGATCAGGGCGACGTAGTTCCCCTTAACAGGGGAGAAACTTTCTCCTAACCAGAGACCGGGGAAATAACAAACTAGAAGGGAGACTGACTCGAGCCTAATAGTTGTCATGCAATCCACAATAGTCCTAGGTTGAGGTATCTAAACAAAACCTAACTCGCACAGGAAGTAAGTCAACAACACAGCAAGTAAGCAACACAGGTGAACAGGCATCACACATTATATGCAAACAAGCGGCTCATACAAGGTTGGGCTTTAGTCAAGGGGTCATATCAACCTCGATAAACAAGCCAACTGGAAGGGTATCTGAGGGCTCTTAACCACTGACATTGACCGTCAGGGTGAGCAGATGAAAGGTAATGAGGGTTAGACCTCATAGCTCTTAACCCGGGCCTGGGTGAGCTTCAATCAAAGAAGGTGTGGGAGTCCAGAAAGGGGACTCTACTCCACATGACTGACTCTATATACAAGATTTTGGGTGTTTATTCAAAATGCATCAGCACGTAGTGCGAGCATGATGAAAGACTCAACTGAATAGCAGGGGATTGATTGCTAATCCCTTCTATCTGCCAATCGCCTCTTCACATAGGAGGACTTGAAGTACATGGCACAAAAGTAAACAAACACAGTCATTGCCTCTTAAAGAGGACTTCAGCCAAATGCCTGCCAAACATAAACGACAAGGCTTCCAGACTACATGGAGTTAGAATGGTTACCTAGGTGGTATGCCAACCACAAGCAAAGCAACTCAAGCAATGAGTTAAAGCGGCTAAAGTACCTGTAAGAAAGTCAAACAAGTCAATATTCACATTCAGACAAATCCAACAAACAGTCAACCGTGTTACAACCAATATGCACACAAGTCAAGCTTTATGACTCAAGAATTCAAGTGATTCCACCATACTCCATGAACCTACAACGCAACCAAGGTTAGTGGACAAAGAAAATTTGCATCTCAAGTCATGATATTGCATCAACCACTAGAGCTAATAGCTTGAACCTGAAATACAAAGCTCAAAAGATGAGTACAAACCACTAGTCCAAGACTAGGGTCAAAGGCAAAGCAAAAAGTCAAAACAGCAACCAATATTCAACATGAAGCTCATTTAATAAATCATGAACATGCCATAAAAAGGATCAAATCCAAATCAATAAGCAAATCCATCAACTAAACATGCTAAGGCAAAGACATACAATGTGATCAACAATGGGACATTCAAATGAGAAAATGCACATTAAATCAGAAACATATCCAATGATCATGAAAATTTTTATGTGCATACAACATGTTGAACACAAGTATCATGCAAAAAATTAGAATCAACAGAGCTCAATTGACCTAGAAATGAAAATGAACAAGTATGACATCAAATTGTGTGACACACATTGTCACACCATGCAATCATGCGTCTAAAACATAGATGAAAAATGCTAAAAATGCACAACCAAGCCTCAAAAATCATGCAACATGTTAGGAATCAGCATACCAAATTTCAAATCAATTGGCCAATGTATGAGCATTTCACAATAGAATTGGTACAACATATCACATTTGCATACATGTTCAAATAACAATTCACCACCCAAAATCCAGAAATGATAAAATCAGGAAAATCACACCACAAAATAATAGACATCTCAATGAATATGTAGCAAAAAATTGCATTCAAATTGGACTTGTTTTCAATTTTTTATGAATTTTTGAAATTGGATGAAATATATGACAAAATATGAAAAAAAATGCAATGAGAAATGGAGGGAAATAGAAAAGGTTGAACTAATTTGAAAAATGCTGCTAGAGAGGATCGAACCGCCCAACAGGAATCGAATCTGCTCCTTGTACGTTCAAAGCGCGCCAGGCCTAGACTTAAACCCGCTCGGCCAAGGTTCTTGCCACAACATGAAACGCAGCGTTTCGCTGCATAACCTTAGCCGCCACACCAGACGCCGGAACAGTAGTTCCGGTCGTCTTCTCCGACCGTGTACACGGCGGAGCTGCAACTTTTTTTTTCCAGAATTTTACAAACTATATACCGTTGGAAAGGTCTTGATGAGTACATTCCAAATATCATAAAAGCTAAGCCTAATTCATCATCTATTTTCTGGATCGAAGGAAATAAGTTTCTAGATCTAAACTTTAATTCAACATAACTTCTTCATTTTTCATCCAAATTTCATGAAATTTATATCAGAATAACCAGTGATGAAAGCTCTACAAGTTTATGTACATAAAATCAAGATTTATGAGATTCGAATTTCCAACCTCTTGAAGAGTAGTGGATGAAAACAGTGTGTTCAAGCTTCCTAAGCCTCCAAATCTGCTTCTCCATTCTTGTTATGAAGCTTGATGTAGAAGTGGATGCTTGCCACGACCTAGATCTTGCTTAATTTGCACTTGCCATTGATGTGTTCATGTGTTAAAGGTGCACAAATCTTCACCAATTTCTTCAAAAAAAGTATGGATCTTGCTCAAAACTCCATGATGATGAAGGATCTACCAAGAAAATGTGTGTTTGTGTGGAAAAAATTTGAATTTCAAAGAGAGAGAATTTTGGAGGGAAAAAATTTTCTAGATCTAGAACTTGTGATTATGTCAAATTCTGTTATGATTAAGGCTTTATACTATTCACTAATCATGCTGAAAAACTAATTAGGCAATGGTTAATTAAAAGTTAATGAGAATGAGGTGTTTTAGCAAATCTGGAAAAGTGTGATGCATGGCCTAATTTGGACGTGAATAGTAACATGCAATGATCCATTTTCACTCAAAATCTCCTAATGAACACAATGGCAATGGTATTTTGTTCATATGATGCACCAAATTTGAATTTGTCATTTTCCCTCCAAAATGAACATGCATGGGCAAATGATCATATGATTAAATTTCATGCAATGCAATAATGGATTTGTAAAGTATAGGTCAAGACAATAATTTTGCAAAAAGAGTGGCTTCATTTGGAGTTTTGAGCCAAAAGTTAAGGCACTTTGAAGTTCCATGCATACTTGATGATCATTTGGCCATATCTCCTCAACCATTCATCATAAATTCATGATCTTGGACTTTTTGGAAATGGGAGAGAGAGATCTTCAACTTTCATGTTGGACAAAATTTCATTTGAAGCTTCTTTGATGATGTAAAATCAAGTTGAATTTGGACCAAGATCTTTCCATTTTTGGAAACTTTCAATTACAGGTCACTTTCCATTTTTGGAAACTTTTGTCATGACCTCAAATTCTTCAAGATATATGTTTGTAATGACAAATGAACCTCATTTGAACATGAATGAGATGTTTAAACTCATTTTTCCACCTCACAACCCTCAGTTGACTTTCTGTTGACTTTCTAGGTCCTCAAATGACCTAGCCATGCTCTGATCAGCTTGAGCCTCAACCACTTGAGGAAATGGCTCTAAAATGAAACCCTGGCTTAAACAAGCCCAATATAATACTCATATGATCTCCATCTCAATAGAATACCTCATCTCCTTGAGAAACCCTGACTAGCAGACTGGCACTGATTAGGGTTAACCAGAGGTCAAAACCCTAATCCAAAGGAACTGAGGCCTGAACAATAAAATCCTGGAAGATGATATAACCATGATGATGGTAATATATCCTTGCAATAAAGATAATGCTCAACCTCCTTGAAGAACCAAGAAAACCCTAATTGCAGCACAAACCCTCAGATGGTTGGTGATCAATCCATGAGACCCTCAGGCTTGAATCTCTTAAACTCTCTATCTTCTGAGAAATACTTAGGAGGATGACTTGTTTATTTTCACATTATATGCAATATGAAAATGCCTAATGTCATACAAAATAAAATGCAATATGCTAAGCTAGTCCCAAGAAGAGGAGGGCAAATTTTGAGGTGTTACAAATAGCAATCAAAATCAAAAGTGATGGTGAGAAATAAGAACTTACATGCAAGCACTTTGCCTAAGGCACCCTTATTTTTCAAATCTAATAGTAGCTTATCAAAATAAATTTTAAATATCATTGATATCACATCAAGATGATCTTGTGCTTTCAGATGAAAAGGTCTTAGTAATCTTTGTGTTTCAGGCCAATTCGGGTTGCAAGTGAATGTTATAAACAAATCAAGAAACCTCGACTTACTACAAATAGGCATTCCATTATAGTACAATTGATCCATAACCTTTCTCCCACCTACATAGGTAGAAGGCATGACCACTCTCTTTCCTGTGGATGAACTAGGTGTTTGACTTTGATCACCCTCTGAGTTTAGACTTTTGTACTTTGAAACCCTTAACTTTGGTTGGTTTTCATGAATCCATTGTAATCTTTCGGACTCTAACATTGTGTATCCATCAATCAAAAATTGTTGAAAATTTCTTGATGCTAACAAAGTTTTTGCCTTGCATGATCTATTTTGAATGCGAAATGAAAGATACTCTCTTATTGTAAGTCTAATTACCTTGTTGTCTTGGAAGATGTATAAGTCTTTATGAGCTACGTTAGGCCTATAACCATCTTCTCCATAGGGAAAATCAAAGGATATTGATAAGTCAAGTAACTTGCATGAAGCTCATTAATTCTTTGTAGTTGTACTCCTTTTGTTTGCATGATGATATCCCTCATTTATGCAGTGTCAAGATCACCAGCACCTAAAGCAACAACTTCTGATACAGTAGGTTGATTATATATTCTTCCATATATGGTTCTATCATAAATGAGTCTCAATTTCAAGTTTTGTGTATCAGAGTTAAGTAACCAATGTTTGGCCATTTGAAAACTTTTGACATAAGGGTTATGTTTGTATAGCATGTCTGACAATTATTGTACAACGACTAGATCAATGTGTTTTGTGTTCCTATATTTGTAAGAGTACATAAATTGCATGAACTATAGAAAGTATTGTCAAAGGAGAAAGTTGTACAAAATGAAGTATGATGACAGACATAAAAAACAAATGTATATGTAACAGATATACCTTAAACCTTGCATTCTATTTTGGACTTCATTTTCAGTGTCAAAAATATATAGTTGTGCAAATTTAGGCGGATGGCCTTTTGGGGCTAGCTGTAACACCTCAAAATTTGCCCTCCTCTCTTGGGACTAGCTTAGCATATTGCATTGCATTTTTTAGGGCATTAGGCATTACATCTTTTGCATGTCATGTGGAAACAATGAGCAAGTCATCCTCCTAGGTCTTTCTCAGAAGATGGAGAGGTTAAGAGATGCAAGCCTGAGGGTCTTATGGAATTGATCATTAATCATCTGAGGTTTGTGCTTCAATTAGGGTTCTTGGTTTCTCAAGGAGATTGGGTATTATCTTGGTTGAAAGGGTATGTCACCATCATTATGGTCTTGTCATTTTCAAGGGGTTCATTACTCCTGATCAGATTCCTTGGTATTAGGGTTTTGACCTCTGGTCAACCCTAATCAGTTGCATTATACCAATCCAGGTTTTTCAAGGAGATGGAGGTCATCATGTGATTTTATTGAGCTTGTACAAGCTAGGGTTTCATTTTGGAGTTATTTCATCAAGTGGTTGAGGCTCAAAATCATCTGTGCATGACAAAATCATCTGAAACCCTAAAAAGTCAACAAAAGTCAACTGTAAGGTCAACTGTTGGATTTGGAGGTGGGAAGTGATTAGAAATACTTCATTCATGTTCAAACAAGTCTCATTTGACATTTCAAACATCAACTTTGAAGAATTTGAGGTCCAGTCAAAACTTGCCAAAAATAGAAAGTGACCTATAATTTGAAATTGCCAAAAATGGAAAGGTTTTCAACTCAAGATTACATCATCAAGAAAGCTTCAAATGAAATTTTGTTGAACATGAAAGTTGTAGATCTTTCTCTCCCATTTATAAAAAGTCCAAGATCATCAATTTCTCATGTGTGGTTAAGGAGATATGATCAAAACTTGACCAAGTGTACTTGAAGATTCAAATGGGCATAACTTCTCAACCAAAACTCCAAATTGGATGGCTCTTTTTGCATTGTTCTTATTTTGACCTCTAGTTTCCAAATCTTGCATTACATGACATGCATTACATTCACATGAGCATTTGGAAATTCCTTTGATTTTTGGAGGGAAAATATGGAATTTAAAATTTGTGCATTATTTGAACATGCTACCATTGCATTTGGCTCCAAAACAGCATTTTGAGTGGAATTGGATCAAAATTCGTGCACTATTCACCATGCATTTTCATGCATAGGGTGAAAATCACAATTTGCCATAACACTCCATTTTTGTTAATTACACTTTGCATTGGCTTAAACTTGATTAAAGGGTGATTAGTGGAGCCTATATAAGCCTAATCTCTAACTGTTTTTCAGTTAACAACTCATAATTTCAGATCTAGATCTCAATTTCTCAATTTTCTCTCTCAAAAATTTCTTCAAATTTCTTCAAACAACATTCATTTCTCTTGCTTGATTCATCATCCTGAAGTATTATCAAGGAGATTTGCACGTGGAATTGAAGAAAACAGTGCAAGGTTGAAGCATACATCAAGATTGAGCAACAATGATGAATCAAGGTTCTGGCCAAATCGTGCACAATTAATCCTCAATTTCTCTTCCAATCACTTGTACAAGTATTATAGAGGAGTATTGAAGCCATCACAAAGCCTGAACCAAGCAAATTCCAGATTTGTTCTACAAGAGGTCACCAATCAAATCTCTCAATTCTCAATTATGTTATGATGATGTTGTAGATCTCTTTGCGCTGGTAACACTGAGCTTTGAATCGTGATTTTTCATGCCATATTCATTGAGTTATGGTAGATTAAAGTTTTATGCATGAAATTTGATTTGATCGATTCTATGTGTATGTGCTGATTCATGTTTAAATGTTCATTGATCTTGAATCTCCATTGAAGGATCTACGCATTAGTGTGTCTAATCATGAATTCTGGGACAATTGTTCTTGAGCGTGGTACTGTTCATGCATGGCGCGAGGTAGAAGATGAACTCTAACCTTAGGCCACGTTTTTGATCTCTCTGAAACACTTTTCCGTTGCCGTAGGTGTTAGTCTAGGGTTAGTACGCGATTGGTCCATGTATGCGCTTGTTTGGCAATATGAGTGGTTCACGCGCGTTTGACTTGCCACGCCTGCATTGACTTGCCAACTAGATTAATGAAACGATGCGTTTCATGTGTGTTTTGGCGCCAGCGTTTGAAATGTGTCCGGGTTCGATCCTTGGCTTCATCATTTGTCAAATCCTTCATTCATTTTCTCCTATTTCATATGCCATGGCTTCATGTTTTGTTTTCAAATTTTCTTCAACTTCATAAATACATAATAAATAGAAAAATCATCCAGATCCATTCTAATTTTTTGCATTGTGTTGCATTTTTTGTCTATTATTTTTTGATCATTGATTCAAAAATTATGCCTGGCCTGGAAATTATTTTGCCTAGAGAGTTTGAATACATGTCCATTTTGTACCTTGCCTTGATCATACCTTTGTGAAATGATGGATTCTTATCCAATGCTCATGAAATTTTGCATGCTACAATTAGACTCATTGCTTGACATTTTGGTGTTGATTTGGTATTTTTACCATTTACCATTTCTGTTTTATGATCATGCTAAGTTAGGTGTGACAATTTGTGTCACACCTTATGAGGATCAACTTGATGGATGTGTTTGCCTTACCAAATGATATCCAAATGTCCTGATTTTTTGTGTGATGTTTGATATGAATGTTATGAATATGCATGAATTTTCTTGGAATGTTTTGGATCATTTCTGATTTAATTGAGATTTTTCATTCTGGGTGATCACTTTTGAGCTTTAAAATTGCCTTGAACTTCAATTGATCATGAAATGAATTTGGTAACTGATATTGATGTGAGACCTTTTGGATTGTTTCAAGATGTGATTGAAGTTGATTCATGTTAAATTTCATGTTCTGTTTTGATTTTTTTCCCCATCTTTGACCCTAGGCTTTGACCTAGTGGTTGGTTGCTTATGTTTGAGCTGTGATTTCAGGTTGAGCATTCAAGTTCCATAGTTGATGATGCTCTATCACTTGAGCATTTGATGTTTACTTTTGACTACTAACCTTGTGTGTTTTGTAGGGTTGTTAACTCATTTGAGTTTGACTTGTTGGCTTATGCCTTTGCTCATTGGGTTTGACTGTTTGATATTCATGATTGTCTGTTTGTCTGTATAGTTGAACTGACTTGTGTGATGTTTCAACAGGTACATAAGTTCCTTAAGTTCAATTTGAACTTTCTTTTGCTTGGTTGCTTAACCACTTAGGTATAATATCTCTGACTTCATGTAGTCTGGAAGACCTGTCCTGTTATGTGGGCAGGCACCTGTCTGAAGCCCTCCTTAAGAGGCAATGTTTGTGACTGTTTATTTTTGTGCCAAGCAGGAAAAGTCCTCTTATGAGGCAATTGGCAGATATAAGGGATGTGCAATCCATCCCCTGCTATTCAGTTGAGTCATTCATCCTGCTCACACCACTGTGTTGATGCACTTTGAATCAAAACCCAAGATCCAGTTGTGTCAGTCATGTGGAGTAGAGTCCCACATTCTGGACTCCCACACTTTCATTTGTTTGAAGCTCTCCCAGGCCAGGGATAAGAGCTGTGAGGTCTCATCCTCACTTCCTATTTCATCTGCTTCACCCTAACTCTCAATGTTAGGGTTAAGAGCTAACATCACCCTGATACAGTGGCTTGTTTGTTGAGGTTGACATGACCCCTTGGCTAAAGCCTAGCCTTGTGTGAGCCCATCTGTGTGTATATAGTGTGTGTGCTTGCTTTTGTGCTTTTGACTGTTTGTGCTGTTTAGGATAGCTTGCTTCCTGTGCAAGTTAGATGGAAACCTCAACCTAGGACCATTGTGGATTGCATGATAACTATTAGGCTCGAGTCAGTCTCCCTTCTAGTTTGTCATTTCCCAGTCTCTGGTTAGGAGAAAGTTTCTCCTCTGTTAAGGGGAACTACGTTGCCCTGATCCTCATACCAGATGAGGTACGTAGGCAGGAGATTGTGCGAGATCTCTCCGGGCACCCTTTTTTCCTTTTGTGTGTGTTTGTTTGACAGTTATTAGGCTCGAGTGCCAGACTCCCTATTAACTTGTTTGTTTGTTAACCTTTGTTGTGTGTGTTAGGAGATGGATGTAAGACCAGCGATTGGCATTCCGTATCCTATTGGTGTTTGTTGTGTGCTTGGAGTCTGACGTAAGTCCAGCGATTGGCAGTTGGTTTCCAGTGTGGGTTTGTTGGTTCGGAGTCTGATGTAAGTCCAGTGATTGGCATTCGGTTTCCATGTTTGCCCGTGTGTGTGGAGTCTGACATAAGTCCAGCGATTGGCAGTCGGTTTCCTGTGTTTTTGTTTTGTTTAGCGTGCGTGAGCCGAACTACGGTAGCTCTGATTCTCATTCCATATGAGATACGTAGGCATAGGATGCGATATCCTATCGAGCCCGTTTCCCCCTGTCCCGAACTACGTTGACTCTGATGTTTGTGTCTGACAAACTACGTAGGCCCAGGATGCGATATCCTGCCGAGTTACCTTCCTCTGTCTTCCTTCCTGTGCTTTGTTCCGGTGTGTGTGCATGTTTTGAGCAGTTTTCTTTTGGCAACCTCATTCTATCTTTCTGAGCGTGGATCCCGTCGAGTACGACGGATGCGTAGGGGTGCTAATACCTTCCCTTCGCATAACCCACTCCCGATCCCATCGATCTCCGGTCGTAAGACCATTTCCTTTCGAGACTTACTTCGAGCATTTCCTTTCCCTTTTGTGGGATAAATAACGCACGGTGGCGGCTCTGTTTGTTTTGTTTTGCCCGCCGGTTGTTTTTCGCGGATGCGACAGCTGGCGACTCTGCTGGGGACAATAGAAGTTGACCTATTGCTGGTCAATCTTCCCTAAGCGAGTCTCTCCTAGCGTTCTCTAGGATAGTTTAGGTTGCTTGTGTTGCTCTATTTATTGCATTTATTATTATTCTGATGTGTATATATTTGCATAAGTGTTTGCATGCATCATACCATCATTGTGCTGCTTCTGTACAGGTTGGTTCCTTTGATTTGGGGGTGGGTGTTCTGAGTGGGGCTAAAACCCAGGCCCGAGTATACACCTAGGATTAGTGTGGTCTCATGTTGCCTCTCATGTTAGGTCAACATGTTTTTGGCAACGTGACATACCACAAGCCGGACGAGGCTCTTTTGAGGGAGCTTTTCCTTTGTGGAGTATCCACTTTGGTTGAGTTACCTCATCTTAGCTGGTGACTTCGGAGACCGATCTTTCCCGGATCTTTGGTTTAGATGATCTTATGAGAGCTACAACGGCACACCCGAAAGGGCAAACCCGTTGAGTATCTTTGCCCGATTGTCGAGACCATTATCCGCCTTAGGATGACCTGATTAGAATTCACCTGTGAGGGGAGGGTTGGTTCTTACAGATGCATATTCTGATGACGACTTTGATGGTGACTATTGGTTCAGTTATTGATCAGAGTTATATTTATAAGTCGGATTTATGGACGTTTACTTCTGAGACGCCGGAGTTCTGTCCGTGGTATTTATCAGGGGGGATCTGTTTATTTCAGGATTCCCCGGGCTGGTTCAGAGGGTCTTGTGGTTATTTGTCCAGAGGACTTTCTGGTGATGATGGTAATGTATCCTTCAGTTCCGTTTATTTCGGAACCCAGAGTTGGATCTATGATTGCTCAGTACCTCAGATGGTTGTGATCAAGTCAAAGGCCGTAACTCAGTGCAGCAGATGTTCAGATGACTTGGAGGATGGCACAGTGCATTGCATTCATACATCAGCATCATTCATATTTTGCATTTATCTGCATCTAACTCATGTTTATCCATATGCAGGGACATTTTTGATTGAGATCCTGGTTGAGAGACTTCTTTGTTCCAGACATGAGGACCGGTTTGAAGGATGATGTTGTCTACAATTTCTTCGACCCAGAGATTGGTGTGTTGAAGGATATGATAGCATTGATTACACCTAACCATGTGGGGATGTTCCGTGAGGCATACGGTGGTATTCTGAAGTTGGTTTTCAGGCTCACAGACAGTGATAAGAGTGTCATCCATACTCTTCTCCAGTTTTATGACCCTGGTTTGAGATGTTTCGTGTTCCCGGATTACTTGTTGGGACCCTTGATGGAAGATTATGCTAGCATCCTGGGTATTCCAATCAGAGATCAGGTTCCATTCTATGTCACTAAGGGGGAACCTGATATCGCTGAGATTTCTCGTGCTCTTTATTTGAGCCCGGAGGTGACAAAGGGGGGTTTGAGGGAGAAGGGAAAGTTGCCAGGTGTTCATCTGAGTTTCTTGGGAGGCTAAAGCCAAGGAATATGTTGTTGTGAGTAATTGGAAGGTCGTCTGTGCTTTGATTGCTGTGATCATCTATGGGACCATCCTGTTTCCTAATCAGAAGAACTTTGTGGACATTAATGCCATCAGATTGTTTACGCATAGGAATCCTATTCCTACTCTGATTGGGGATGTTTATTACTCGGTCCATAATCGGAACGAGAAGCGGCGTGGGGGATTGATCCGATGTTGTGCTCAGCTGTTGTACAAATGGTTCATGGGGTATTTGCCTTCCAGGGGTGCCTTTGTCTCTCTTGATCCTACTGTCAAGTGGTCAGTCAGGTTGATGGGTTTGCGAGCCAAGGACATAGCTTGGACTCACAATGGTATGGCCGGACGAGATTTCATTTGCAGTTGTGGGAGTCTTCCCAATGTACCTCTTATAGGAGTTCAAGGTTGCATTAATTACAACCCGGTGCTTCTTAGGAGACAAATGGGATTTGCTGTGGAGGGTCCTCCTCTTGGACGAGAGATTCAGGAGTCTTTTTACTTCCCAATTGAGGGCAATCAGGCCAAGTTGAGGCAAATGTCTGAGGAGTGGCGTGACATTCAGAGGAAGGGCAAGGTTCCTTTTGGCAAGGTTAACAACAGGTCTTTTCCTCTGTTTGATGATTGGCTTAGAAAGAGGATCGAGCTCACACATCTACCATTTCCTGGAGGTGATCCTTGGTGTCCTTTGATTGAGGGGCCACGTTCTTCTGTCAGCATGGAAGAGTTCCTTGAGATGAAGAAAGCCAGAGATCAGCTGCAAGTAGAGAAGACTGAATTGGAGATGGATGTTGCTAGAATTCAGATGACTAATCAGGAGATCAAAGGGAGAATGGAAGACCAGGATAAAAGATATGCCATGGAGGTGAAGCGCTTTGAGATACACACTGCCTATTACCGCAAGATCAGCCAAGCGTTGGAGTCGTCTACAAAGGAGCATGACATCACCAAGGAGAGGTTGGCTAGAGCTTCGAAGGTCATTGAAGATGAGAAGAGGAGACAAATCCTTGTGAGGGATCAGAGGGAAGACATAGTCAGAATCCTCATCGCCGAATGGGAAGCAAAGTTGAAGATTAAGGAAGCAGAGAACACGAAGATCATTGCTGAGAGAGATCACTATCTTGCTCAGAGGGATCATTACTTCAGACAGATGAAGATTCACCAGAAGGAGATAGGGAGATTGCAGCAGGAGAACACTGAGCTTAGGTTCGCGGTGAAGTTTACCAAGATGGTAGATGATGCGGAGCCTTCGGTGGGGCCTTCTTCAGTGTAGTCTTTTGTTATTATTTGTGTGGATTACCGTCAGGCCTGTTGACGGAATTCACTTGCTTGTATGTTCTTTCTGATTCTGGAGAATTGTATCTGATTTGTATCAGACCCGATGTATGATTATTGCACGTGTAGTGCACTTTTGATATGCAGGGGTTGTTTTCTTTCAGTGATCAATCTTCAAGCTTTATTTGCTTTCCTGTATGCACTCACATAGCACACACATGGTCGGGTGACATCTTGGCTAAATCATATATCTCTGATCTGTATGATGAGATCCTTCGATGGATGTCAGAATATTGCCGCCGGATTATTATCTGTCTCGATGAAACCAGGATCGAAAGACAGAGTGTTCCTTATATGGATAGACGTTGCATTCATGCATAATCATAATAACTTGTTTTCTATTTTGTAGGTGTTGGTTTCTAACGTGCTTGATTGTTTCAGGAATCATTGCTCGTGCGCGTAGAGTTATACCCTTGCACACAACACGTCCACACAGATACTTCACCAGACGCAACACACCTAGGCTGATGGATCTACCCAATACAGATATTCTCGAGCTGAAGGAGAAAATGAATGAACTGATCAATGTCATGCAAGGGTTTGCCGTAGGGCAGAAAGCACTTGCTGATAAAGTAGAGAAGCTCGAGCGGGCTTCAGCTGCTAATAGTGGTGTCAATCTTGAGGGTGTCTCTAACAATGGTCTGGGTGGATCTAGAGATGGGGGAGATCTCAGAAAGAAAACCACTGTTGGTGTAGTGACTAATAATGCTGGTGGTTTTGGTGCTGCCACAGGCGGTGGACCGGGTCCGATGGGCAATAATCTGAAGGACAGTCTGTTTCCTCCTTTCTTTGGAGCTGAGGAGGATAGAGAGGAGGACAGAGAAGCAGATCAATTCTCCATGTTGAATGAACCGTTTGGGCAATATGGTGTCCAACCACCAAACAAAGAAATTCAGTTGCTGGCGGAGAAAATCGGATCTCTAGAGAGTTATGCCGCTCCAGGGGTTGTTAATATGTCGAATATGGGGCTGGTTGAGGGGATTGTGATCCCACAAAAGTTTAAGGCGCCTGCGTTTGACAAGTATAATGGGAGTTCTTGCCCGGAAACTCATCTCCGGGCCTTCGTCCGTAAGATTTCTGCTTATACAATGGATCAGAAGTTGTGGATGTACTTCTTCCAGGACAGTATGTCTGGAGGGTCCTTGGAATGGTACACTAAGTTGAAGTCTTCTGACATCAAGAGTTGGCAGGATCTTGGCGATGCATTCTTTAAACAGTACCAGTTCAACGCTGACATGGCTCCTAGTCGTACCCAGCTGCAGGGTATGTCTCAGAAGCCTAATGAGGGGTTTAAGGAATATGCGCAAAGATGGAGGGAGCTGGTTGCCAGAGTCCAACCTCCGTTGGTAGACCGAGAAATGTCAGATCTGTTTATGGGTACCCTTCAGGGGACATTTGCAGAAAGGATGGTTGGATGCCCGGTTACTAACTTTGCTGATATTGTGGTGGCCGGAGAAAGAATTGAAAGTTGGTTAAAGTTGGGGAAGATACAGGGTAACGCTTCGTCGTCTGGATCGAAGAAGCCCTTTGGAAATGGTCAGAGGAAGAAGGAGGGTGATACAAGTGTTGTGTATACCCAAAGAGGACAGAGTAGGGACCGTTACTACCAGCACGCTGCTGCGGTAACCATCCCTGCTGATAATCAGCCTGCACAACAACAGCAACAACAACCGCAACAACACAGACAGCCATTTCAACAGAGACCGCAGAGGGCCGGGTATCAAGTAAGAGGACGAATGACTGATCGTCAATTTGACAAGCCACCTGTAACCTATTCATTCTTGTTGAAAAAGCTGAAGGACTTGGGGTTGGTCCAGCTGAGGACTTTGGCTCCGTTGAGACCTGATCAGAGGCCTCCCAGTTTTGATGAAAACGCCAAATGTGAATTTCATTCAGTTGCTCCTGGACACAACGTAGAAAATTGCAAAGCTTTTAAGCATGTGGTCCAGGACTTGGTGGATTCTAAGGCAATCAACTTTGCACCGTCTCCAAATGTGAATGCTAATCCCATGCCCGCGCATGGTCAAATGGGGTGAATGCCATTTCTGGAGAGGGCAGAATTGGGTTGTTGAATATGGATCAGTTGAAGACTCCGTTGGTTGAGGTCAAAAGGCAATTGTTGAAGAGCGGGGTCTTCCCGGGCTGTGATGACTGTTGTGCTGCATGCACTGTTGCTGTCAATGGGTGTGTTTCCTTGAGGGAGGTTGTCCAAAAGATGATGGACGAGGGAAGCATCAAGTTTGAGAAGGTGGATCTGGGGAAGGAAGATGTCTCCACCATAACTATCTATTTTGACCCGGTTGATTTGTCAGCGCTGGCAGATGCGGCTCCAGTTACTATCACGGTACCTGGGCCAATTCCTTATGACAAAGAGGATGTCGTGTCGTGGCATTATGGTGGAGAAGTATATTGTAATGGGGAGAAACTAGATGATCAAACTGCAAATGAAACCACCAATTCAAAGGTGGATAATGCCGGACCCAGTGGTTTCACTCGCAGTGGAAGGTCGTTTGCCCCTGATGCTTTGAGAAGTGGGGAGGGAGAAAAAGAAAAGAAAGAAAAGGCTGAGGCTTTAGCCAGGGCAAGAGGAAAATAAGTAGTAAATGAAGGTACTCCTGTGGTGGCACCGGCGCCTGGTGGGTCGGAGAAAGAACTTGATGATGAAGCTGAAGAATTTCTGAGGATCATCAAGAAGTCAGAGTACAAGCTTGTTGATCATCTGCAACAGACCTCATCCAAGATCTCAATCTTGTCCTTATTGCTGAGCTCTGAGGGGCATAGGGAGGATTTATTCAAAATACTGAAAAGAGCATATGTTCCCCAGGAGATAACAATTAATCAGTTAGAGACGGTGGTGTCAAATGTCAATGCCAGCCATGGGCTGGGTTTCACTGACCTTGATCTAACTGTGGATAGGCGGAACCATAACCGGGCTTTACACATTGCTATGGAATGTAAAGGAGTCGTGCTTTCGCACGTGCTGGTTGATATCGGTTCCTCTTTAAATGTGTGGCCAAAGAAAGCCCTGGCAAAGCTGGACTGTAAAGGGTTGGTGCTGAGGCCCACAGACCTGGTCGTGAGAGCCTTTGATGGTTCTAAGAGGGCTGTGTTCGGGGAAGTGGAGCTCCCGGTGAAGATTGGGCCCGAGGTGTTCAAGTCGGTATTCTATGTCATGGATATTCAACCGGCATATAGTTGCCTGTTGGGTCGCCCATGGATTCATGCTGCTGGGGCAGTGACTTCGACTTTGCACCAGAAGTTGAAGTACATCTGGGACGGGCAGGTCGTCACCGTTTGTGGGGAGGAGGATATCTTCGTCAGCCACTTGTCATCGTTCAAATATGTTGAAATGGACGGTGAAATTGTTGAGACGCCGAATCAAGCATTCGAAACCGTCAAGGTGGAGAATGCTCTTTTTGCCAAAGAAGAGGAGAAACCGTCCATTTCTTCGTATAAGCAGGCCGCCGAGATGGTGAAGAGTGGAGAAGCTCCTGGTTGGGGGAAGATGATGGACATCGCCGCCAAGAAAGACCGGTTCGGAGTGGGTTATCAGCCGGGCCGAGGCTCGTCTGGACAAGGTATAGGACGTTGTCCGTCATTCACATTCACCAGTGCTGGAATGCTGGATCCAGATCACATCTGTATGGTGGGTGAAGAAGTTGACAGTGATTGCGAGATGGATCTATGGATAAAGCCGTGCGCACCAGGGATGGAAGTCCAGAACTGGAAGGCTGAAAAGATCATCACTATCACTCTGCTTGAAGAGTAATATTTTCTGTTTTCAGTTTTATTTGCATGGAAGCCTTACGTGTTGCCCGACACGTAATGGTTCATTGTAAGGGTCACCTCATGTTTCATTTTGTAAAATTTGCATCAGCAATAAATGGATGTTTTTCAATTAAAAGCGATGTTCCCTATTTTTCATTTATTTTTGCAGTTTAATAAAAACAAAAAAATAAAAATGGCAATGTTTGTTTTCATTTTCCTTTTCAATTTGTCTCGCTCCGGTTCTAAAGCAATGCATGAATCAACATTCATGCAGATGCGATATTTCTCCGGATCTCATTGATAACAATCCTGTTACACCCTCATATGACTTCGACAATCCGATCTATCATGCTGAAGAAGAAGGCGAAGAAGATTGTGAACTGCCGGAGGAATTAGCCAGGTTGTTGAAACAAGAGGAGAAGGTGATTCAGCCGCACGAGGAGCAAGTTGAGGTTGTGAATCTGGGTACCGATGAGGTCAAAAAGGAAGTAAAAATCGGGGTTGCTTTGGAGGCGAGTGTTAAGAGCAGAATGGTAGCATTGTTGAAAGAGTATGTTGATATCTTTGCCTGGTCTTATCAAGATATGCCAGGGTTGGATATCGATATCGTTGTGCACAAGCTACCGTTGAGAGCAGATTGTCCCCCAGTAAAGCAGAAGTTGCGCAGAACTCGACCTGAGATGGCAATGAAAATTAAAGAGGAAGTGCAGAAGCAGTGGGATGCCGGTTTCCTTGCTGTCACTAATTATCCACCTTGGGTTGCAAATATTGTGCCAGTGCCGAAGAAGGATGGGAAGGTGAGAATGTGTGTGGACTACCGGGATCTGAACAGAGCTAGCCCGAAGGATGATTTCCCATTACCTCACGTTGATGTGATGGTAGATAATACGGCTCAATTCTCGGTGCTTTCCTTCATGGATGGCTTTTCTGGCTATAATCAAATCAAAATGTCGCCAGATGATATGGAGAAAACCACGTTCATTACACCATGGGGCACTTTCTGCTACAAGGTGATGCCATCCGATCTCAAGAATGTCGGTGCTACTTATCAGAGAGCCATGGTGACTTTGTTTCATGATATGATTCATCATGAAATCGAATGCTATGTTGATGACATGATAGCAAAGTCCCAAACAGAAGAGGGGCATTTGGTAGACTTGGCCAAGTTGTTTGACCGGTTGAGACAATTCAGACTGAGGTTGAATCCGAACAAGTGCACCTTCGGAGTGCGGTCCGGTAAATTGCTGGGGTTTATAGTAAGCGGAAGAGGAATCGAGGTTGATCCTGCTAAAGTAAAAGCCATACATGAAATGCCTGAACCGAGAACAGAGAAAGAGGTTCGTGGTTTCTTAGGTAGATTGAACTACATTTCACGGTTCATATCTCATCTAACAGGCACGTGTGAACCAATATTCAAGTTGTTGAGAAAAGATCAAACGGTCAGGTGGAATAATGATTGCCAAGTGGCATTTGAAAAGATAAAAGAGTATTTGCAGGAGCCTCCGATTCTGATGCCTCCTGTGGAGGGACGACCGTTAATCCTGTACTTGACAGTCCTCGAGGGGTCTATGGGGTGTGTACTGGGGCAGCATGACGAGTCTGGTCGAAAAGAGCATGCCATATACTACCTTAGCAAAAAGTTTACCGACTGTGAAACAAGATATTCACTGCTCGAGAAAACTTGTTGTGCTTTGGTATGGGTTGCTCGCCGACTGAGACAGTATATGCTGGTCCATACCACTTTGTTGATTTCTAAGATGGATCCAATCAAGTACATTTTTGAGAAGCCAACATTGACCGGACAGGTTGCGAGGTGGCAAATGATTTTGACCGAATATGATATACAGTATACCTCTCAGAAAGCAATCAAGGGGAGTGTGTTGTCTGATTACCTCGCCCAGCAACCTATTGAGGATTATCAACCGATGAAGTTTGAATTCCCTGATGAGGACATCATGTTTCTCAAATCGAAAGATTGTGAGGAACCAATCCCGGAGGAGGGGCCTGACCCTGAATCCGAATGGATTCTGATGTTTGATGGGGCCGTTAACGTGAATGGTAGCAGAGTTGGTGCTGTTCTGGTTACGCCAAAAGGATCCCACATTCCTTTTGCTGCCCGGCTAACATTTGAGTGCACCAACAACGTGGCTGAATACGAAGCTTGCATATTGGGGGATTGAAGAGGCGATTGATTTGCGGATCAAGAACCTTGTTATATATGGAGATTCGGCCTTGGTTGTGAATCAGGTTAACGGAAAATGGTATATGCATCAATCTCATTTAATTCCATACCGGGATTATACGAGGAGATTGTTGACGTTTTTCACCAAGGTGAAATTGCATCATGTGCCTAGAGAAGAGAATCCTTTGGCAGATGCTTTGGCTACTCTGGCCGCCTTGATTAAGGTGCAGTGGTGGAATCAGTTCCCCAGTGTCGAGGTAGGACGTCTGGATAGACCGGCTTATGTGTTTGCTGTTGACACAGCGCCTGATGATGAGAAGCCATGGTATTACGATATCAAGCGCTATCTGGAAACCCAAGAATATCCTGAGGGAGCATCCAAGAAGGACCGAAAGACTCTGCGGAGGTTGGCCATGGTGTTCTATTTGAATAAGGATGGGGTTCTGTACAAGCGTAATTTCGATTGGGTCTTGCTCAGATGTGTTGATGACAGAGAAGCAAGCCAATTAATGAAAGAGGTTCACGAGGGGTCGTTTGGTACCCATGCCAGTGGGAATGCAATGGTGAAAAAGTTGCTAAGGGCAGGATATTATTGGATGACAATGAAGGCCCAATGTTTCAACTTCGTGCGGAAGTGTCATAAATGCCAGATATATGCTGACAAGGTGCACGTGCCTCCAAATCCGCTAAGTTTGATGTCGTCTCCGTGGCCGTTCGCTATGTGGGGCATCGATATGATTGGGAAGATTGAGCCTACGGCTTCGAATGGGCACCGGTTCATATTAGTGGCTATCGATTACTTCACCAAGTGGGTGGAAGCAGCCTCTTATACAAACGTGACGAAGCAGGTCGTTGCCCGATTTCTCAAGAGAGACATCATTTGCAGATATGGGTTTCCCGAAAGAATCATTACTGATAATGGTTCTAATTTGAACAACAAGATGATGGCAGAACTGTGCCGGGAATTCAAGATCGAACATCACAATTCTTCTCCTTATCGTCTGAAGATGAATGGGGCGGTTGAGGCAGCCAATAAGAATATTAAGAAGATTGTCCAGAAGATGGTTGTAACCTATAAAGATTGGCACGAGATGTTGCCATTTGCATTGCATGGGTATCGAACCTCGGTGCGTACTTCTACTGGGGCAAGACCTTTCTCGTTGGTATATGGAATGGAAGTCGTGCTACCGGTTGAGGTTCAAATTCCCTCTTTGAGAGTCCTGATGGACGTAAAACTGCAAGAGGCTGAATGGGTAAGGACTCGGTATGAAGAGTTGAGCCTGATTGAGGAGAAGAGGCTGGCGGCCATTTGTCATGGGCAGTTGTACCAGCAGCGGATGAAGCGTGCTTTTGACCGAAAGATACGACCTCGTGTGTATCACGTAGGGGATCTGGTGCTGAAAAGGACCCTTCCTCCTCAAAACGATCGTAGGGGCAAGTGGACACCCAATTATGAAGGTCCATTCGTGGTCAAGAAGGTTTTCTCTGGCGGAGCCTTGTTGTTGACGACCATGGATGGCGAGGATTTTCCATCCCCTGTGAATGCGGACGCAGTTAAAAAATACTTCGTATAAAGAGACCCGCTGGACGAAAAGAATAAAATAGTCCAAGCAAAAATGGGCATCCCGGCGAACCGAAAAAAAATATAAAAAGGTTCGGGCAAAAATTAGGGATAAAAATGAAAAACTGTACACCCGGCAAGTCGAAAACCTGAAAAGGCGGCTTGGGCAAAAAAGGGTATTTCGGTGGACTGAAAACCCGAAAGGGCGGTCCAGGCAAAAGAGGGATTGAAACGAACAACCGCGTCTGGCATGATCGTTTACTTTGGATGACATGGGTAATCCCCGGTAGGGAGCAGTCGGAAACGTTTTGTTTAGAAGGCAAAAGCACGAAGAGTCTGAGGACATATGGGGTGTAACCGAGTTGGAACTCGATGAGATCTCGGTTTCACATTGCCATTAGGATAGATTTTCCTTTTGTGCGCAATTACCTCTTTTCAGGAATTGCTTCCTTTGTATTGCTCAGTTCTGAGCCACACTTTTTCAATCAATAAAATGCATATTCAGTCAAATAATTTTGTTTTTGTTTTTCATTATCGCTTTGATTGCAAAAACATCCAGTTATTTTTGATAAAGAGTCTTTGCATTTTAAGACATACAGGTCCCTTCCAAGGCATGCTTATAAGATTGAAAACTTGAAATCTTATTCGGAAGATTGAGTGACCCAAGTGTTGAAATTTTGGCACGTCTGGGCCACGTTTTTATCTAACGATCTCTTTTGCAGGTGTTGTTAGATATTTTTCACTCACTTGCAGATTAAGATGTGGAAGCTTTTGATAAAAGATCCCCGTGGAGTCCAATCAGGGACGAATGAATGGAAGAATGGTGGAAAGACGGCGAGAACGTACGACGATCCTGAATATTAATCAAGAAGACTCTTCAAAGTCTGAAGATTAGAAAGTTTGTACCAATCTAAGGAGTTCGCTCTCCGGGGAGTACGGAGCAGTCGAGAATACAAGGTGATGAATCAGAAAAGTCCAGACGAGTCTGGGAGTTCTCGAAATTGGAAAGCTGACATTAGGATTTAGATGGTGAATGCCATGGTTCGACGAGTCGACAGGTGTTCAGTACCAGATTTTCCTGGTCTCCCCTAGCAGGGTCGGGATAGTTATATCCCCAGCAGGTTGGAGATCGGTGTTTCCTCAGCAGCCAGGCCCGAAGGTTGCTATTTCCCAATGGAGGTGTCTATTGGTACTGGTTTCTCCAAGCAGAGTCAGGATTGTTATATCCCCAGCACGTCAAAGATTGCTATTTTCCCCGCAGAGTGTGTTGGTGGTTTCTTCCCCAGCGATGTCCCCCAAGCGGATCGGGTTCAGTGGAGTTCATCCCTGGTGAGGGTGGCCTATTTCCCAGCAGCGGTGCTATTCCCCAGCAGGGTGGAGATTAGAGTGTTGGCAAGTTCCTCAGCAGAGTGCCTCGAGCTCCCCAGAAGAGTCCCTTGAGGGGGATACTTTTTATGCATTCATCATATAGATAAGCATAGTATGTTGCATAGCTAATTGCGTGGCATTTCCATGATTATGGAGCATCACGCTAAAAATCATCATGCATAAGCATTGCAAGCATAAGCTAGTCTCAAGCCGTGGTTACTGTTTGAGGATTGGTTTCGCCAGGAGGTGAAGGTGTTACTATGAGGAGTTTGGCATCATGATTTTAATCAACAGTGTTCCCCAGTAGTGCGATATTGGAGGAAGGATTTCTGTCAGGCGGAGATGGAAATGATAATCAAGGAAGTTTTGGGGTCCAAAAAGAAAAGCAAAAAAGAGAAAGAAATAATCCCCAGCTGAGCGTAAATCGTTCGTTTGCTAGAGTTGAATAGAGGATAACATGCTCATGGCTTGTTACTCCCAGCATGGGTCGTTGTCACGCGTGCCGACTCATTTATCACTGTTCTTTATCTCTGCCGATGCTGACCGGCATGACTAATTTTCGGGTATGCAGACCGATACGGCATTCAGGCCAGGTTTCCGGTGTTCAGACCGAGGTGGTATTCAGGCCAGTTTCCGATTTTCAGATCGAAGAAGTTTCTGACGATCAGGTCGAAGAACTTGTGGCATTCAGGCCAGGTTTCCGGTGTTCAGACCAAGGTGAGTATTCAGACCAGTTTCCGATTTTCAGATCGAAGAAGTTTCCGACGATCAAGTCGAAGCACTTGTGGCAGTCAGGCCAGTTTTCCGGTATCCAGACCGAAGTGGTATTCAGACTGAAGTGGCGTTCAGGCCCGTTGTGTGGCATTCAGGCCAATCTCTCGGTGTTCAGACCGATATCAATACTCTCATATTCTGATACTCAGTATTCAGGCTTATGAGCGGCGTTCAGGCCATGGTTGTCCCTGTGTTATCATTTGTTTTGGTATACAGGTCAACATTCTTTTCGGTATTCAGGCCGACTTTATCCGTACCAGACGGATTTTTCTTTTGAGATTGCTTCTTCGCCGTTTCTGACAGGCATTGTTAATTATTTTCCCATCAGAGTGCAAATTATTCGTCTGTTCTTGGTATTCAATCACCCTTCACCATGATCATCTGAAAGCCGAGGCTATTCATATCGACGGGTTCATAGTGGATTGAATAGGGGCAGCTATAACACCTCAAAATTTGCCCTCCTCTCTTGGGACTAGCTTAGCATATTGCATTGCATTTTTTAGGGCATTAGGCATTACATCTTTTGCATGTCATGTGGAAACAATGAGCAAGTCATCCTCCTAGGTCTTTCTCAGAAGATGGAGAGGTTAAGAGATGCAAGCCTGAGGGTCTTATGGAATTGATCATTAATCATCTGAGGTTTGTGCTTCAATTAGGGTTCTTGGTTTCTCAAGGAGATTGGGTATTATCTTGGTTGAAAGGGTATGTCACCATCATTATGGTCTTGTCATTTTCAAGGGGTTCATTACTCCTGATCAGATTCCTTGGTATTAGGGTTTTGACCTCTGGTCAACCCTAATCAGTTGCATTATACCAATCCAGGTTTTTCAAGGAGATGGAGGTCATCATGTGATTTTATTGAGCTTGTACAAGCTAGGGTTTCATTTTGGAGTTATTTCATCAAGTGGTTGAGGCTCAAAATCATCTGTGCATGACAAAATCATCTGAAACCCTAAAAAGTCAACAAAAGTCAACTGTAAGGTCAACTGTTGGATTTGGAGGTGGGAAGTGATTAGAAATACTTCATTCATGTTCAAACAAGTCTCATTTGACATTTCAAACATCAACTTTGAAGAATTTGAGGTCCAGTCAAAACTTGCCAAAAATAGAAAGTGACCTATAATTTGAAATTGCCAAAAATGGAAAGGTTTTCAACTCAAGATTACATCATCAAGAAAGCTTCAAATGAAATTTTGTTGAACATGAAAGTTGTAGATCTTTCTCTCCCATTTATAAAAAGTCCAAGATCATCAATTTCTCATGTGTGGTTAAGGAGATATGATCAAAACTTGACCAAGTGTACTTGAAGATTCAAATGGGCATAACTTCTCAACCAAAACTCCAAATTGGATGGCTCTTTTTGCATTGTTCTTATTTTGACCTCTAGTTTCCAAATCTTGCATTACATGACATGCATTACATTCACATGAGCATTTGGAAATTCCTTTGATTTTTGGAGGGAAAATATGGAATTTAAAATTTGTGCATTATTTGAACATGCTACCATTGCATTTGGCTCCAAAACAGCATTTTGAGTGGAATTGGATCAAAATTCGTGCACTATTCACCATGCATTTTCATGCATAGGGTGAAAATCACAATTTGCCATAACACTCCATTTTTGTTAATTACACTTTGCATTGGCTTAAACTTGATTAAAGGGTGATTAGTGGAGCCTATATAAGCCTAATCTCTAACTGTTTTTCAGTTAACAACTCATAATTTCAGATCTAGATCTCAATTTCTCAATTTTCTCTCTCAAAAATTTCTTCAAATTTCTTCAAACAACATTCATTTCTCTTGCTTGATTCATCATCCTGAAGTATTATCAAGGAGATTTGCACGTGGAATTGAAGAAAACAGTGCAAGGTTGAAGCATACATCAAGATTGAGCAACAATGATGAATCAAGGTTCTGGCCAAATCGTGCACAATTAATCCTCAATTTCTCTTCCAATCACTTGTACAAGTATTATAGAGGAGTATTGAAGCCATCACAAAGCCTGAACCAAGCAAATTCCAGATTTGTTCTACAAGAGGTCACCAATCAAATCTCTCAATTCTCAATTATGTTATGATGATGTTGTAGATCTCTTTGCGCTGGTAACACTGAGCTTTGAATCGTGATTTTTCATGCCATATTCATTGAGTTATGGTAGATTAAAGTTCTATGCATGAAATTTGATTTGATCGATTCTATGTGTATGTGCTGATTCATGTTTAAATGTTCATTGATCTTGAATCTCCATTGAAGGATCTACGCATTAGTGTGTCTAATCATGAATTCTGGGACAATTGTTCTTGAGCGTGGTACTGTTCATGCATGGCGCGAGGTAGAAGATGAACTCTAACCTTAGGCCACGTTTTTGATCTCTCTGAAACACTTTTTCGTTGCCGTAGGTGTTAGTCTAGGGTTAGTACGCGATTGGTCCATGTATGCGCTTGTTTGGCAATATGAGTGGTTCACGCGCGTTTGACTTGCCACGCCTGCATTGACTTGCCAACTAGATTAATGAAACGACGCGTTTCATGTGTGTTTTGGCACCAGCGTTTGAAATGTGGTCGGGTTCGATCCTTGGCTTCATCATTTGTCAAATCATTCATTCATTTTCTCCTATTTCATATGCCATGGCTTCATGTTTTGTTTTCAAATTTTCTTCAACTTCATAAATTCATAATAAATAGAAAAATCATCCAGATCCATTCCAATTTTTTGCATTGTGTTGCATTTTTTGTCTATTATTTTTTGATCATTGATTCAAAAATTGTGCCTGGCCTGGAAATTATTTTGCCTAGAGAGTTTGAATACATGTCCATTTTGTACCTTGCCTTGATCATACCTTTGTGAAATGATGGATTCTTATCCAATGCTCATGAAATTTTGCATGCTACAATTAGACTCATTGCTTGACATTTTGGTGTTGATTTGGTTTTTTTACCATTTACCATTTCTATTTTATGATCATGCTAAGTTAGGTGTGACAATTTGTGTCACACCTTATGAGGATCAACTTGATGGATGTGTTTGCCTTACCAAATGATATCCAAATGTCCTGATTTTTTGTGTGATGTTTGATATGAATGCTGTGAATATGCATGAATTCTCTTGGAATTGTTTGAATCATTTCTGATTTAATTGAGATTTTTCATTCTGGGTGATCACTTTTGAGCTTTAAAATTGCCTTGAACTTCAATTGATCATGAAATGAATTTGGTAATTGATATTGATGTGAGACCTTTTGTATTGTTTCAAGATGTGATTGAAGTTGTTTCATGTTAAATTTCATGTTATGTTTTGAATTTTTTCCCCATCTTTGACCCTAGGCTTTGACCTAGTGGTTGGTTGCTTATGTTTGAGCTGTGATTTCAGGTTGAGCATTCAAGTTCCATAGTTGATGATGCTCTATCACTTGAGCATTTGATGTTTACTTTTGACTACTAACCTTGTGTGTTTTGTAGGGTTGTTAACTCATTTGAGTTTGACTTGTTGGCTTATGCCTTTGCTCATTGGGTTTGACTGTTTGATATTCATGATTGTCTGTTTGTCTGTATAGTTGAACTGACTTGTGTGATATTTCAACAGGTACATAAGTTGCTTAAGTTCAATTTGAACTTGCTTTTGCTTGGTTGCTTAACCACTTAGGTATAATATCTCTGACTTCATGTAGTTTGGAAGACCTGTCCTGTTATGTGGGAAGGCACCTGTCTGAAGCCCTCCTTAAGAGGCAATGTTTGTGAATGTTTATTTTTGTGCCAAGCAGGAAAAGTCCTCTTATGAGGCAATTGGCAGATATAAGGGATGTGCAATCCATCCCCTGCTATTCAGTTGAGTCATTAATCCTGCTCACACCACTGTGTTGATGCACTTTGAATCAAAACCCAAGATCCAGTTGTGTCAGTCATGTGGAGTAGAGTCCCACATTCTGGACTCCCACACTTTCATTTGTTTGAAGCTCTCCCAGGCCAGGGATAAGAGCTGTGAGGTCTCATCCTCACTTCCTATTTCATTTGCTTCACCCTAACTCTCAATGTTAGGGTTAAGAGCTAACATCACCCTGATACAGTGGCTTGTTTGTTGAGGTTGACATGACCCCTTGACTAAAGCCTAGCCTTGTGTGAGCCCATCTGTGTGTATATAGTGTGTGTGCTTGCTTTTGTGCTTTTGACTGTTTGTGCTGTTTAGGATAGCTTGCTGCCTGTGCAAGTTAGATGGAAACCTCAACCTAGGACCATTGTGGATTGCATGATAACTATTAGGCTCGAGTCAGTCTCCCTTCTAGTTTGTCATTTCCCAGTCTCTGGTTAGGAGAAAGTTTCTCCTCTGTTAAGGGGAACTATGTTGCCCTGATCCTCATACCAGATGAGGTACGTAGGCAGGAGATTGTGCGAGATCTCTCCGGGCACCCTTTTTTCCTTTTGTGTGTGTTTGTTTGACAGTTATTAGGCTCGAGTGCCAGACTCCCTATTAACTTGTTTGTTTGTTAACCTTTGTTGTGTGTGTTAGGAGATGGATGTAAGACCAGCGATTGGCATTCCGTATCCTATTGGTGTTTGTTGTGTGCTTGGAGTCTGACGTAAGTCCAGCGATTGGCAGTTGGTTTCCAGTGTGGGTTTGTTGGTTCGGAGTCTGATGTAAGTCCAGTGATTGGCATTCGGTTTCCATGTTTGCCCGTGTGTGTGGAGTCTGACATAAGTCCAGCGATTGGCAGTCGGTTTCCTGTGTTTTTGTTTTGTTTAGCGTGCGTGAGCCGAACTACGGTAGCTCTGATTCTCATTCCAGATGAGATACGTAGGCATAGGATGCGATATCCTATCGAGCCCGTTTCCCCCTGTCCCGAACTACGTTGACTCTGATGTTTGTGTCTGACAAACTACGTAGGCCCAGGATGCGATATCCTGCCGAGTTACCTTCCTCCGTCTTCCTTCCTGTGCTTTGTTCCGGTGTGTGTGCATGTTTTGAGCAGTTTTCTTTTGGCAACCTCATTCTATCTTTCTGAGCGTGGATCCCGTCGAGTACGACGGATGCGTAGGGATGCTAATACCTTCCCTTCGCATAACCCACTCCCGATCCCATCGATCTCCGGTCGTAAGACCATTTCCTTTCCAGGTTTACTTCGAGCATTTCCTTTCCCTCTTGTGGGATAAATAACGCACGGTGGCGGCTCTGTTTGTTTTGTTTTGCCCGCCGGTTGTTTTTCGTGAATGCGACACTAGCAAACTTCCAACCCGATGAAAAGATTGACCTTGAATCCGTAATATAGGTGGTTCACCTCTTTTTTTTAACACTATTATCCAACTTTGCACTTGTTGATGTAAATGAAAACATCATGTTTGTAAATGCAAATTTATTGTTGAAACTTCCTGCTAACTATATTGTATTCATCAAATAGGAGACGTGATAGTATCTTAGGTGGTTGTTTAAGTAACAGAAGTTCGACCTTTCCATTTCCACGATATAATGAAAATTTGGGATTAGATAAATGAATTTTTTTTTGTTCATTTTCTCTTGATACCACATCATGGTTTTACAATAACGACACTCGATCAGCCCAATGTCATAATATTCTGCAAATACATACATATATAGTGTTATAGACAGCTTGCTGTGTTAAAATAGAAGGTTGTTATTAGAGTACGATGTACCTTCAGAAGTTATAGGACTATTCCCATAAATTGAAAAAGGTTGTTGGTAATCCTCAAAATCGGAACTTGATTCATCCTCACATTGATGAGCTAGTATATAGTGAATTTAAACTGTTAATAGTAGAAATGAATCAAAAAAGGATCAAACTACATTGCTAATGTATAGGTGATTGGAATATTAGATAACATAATTGTTATGTGATTACAAGTTATAAAATAGCATGCATCCCACTTACTTGCAAAAGGGTCATAGTCAGAACCGTCGTCGTTGTCGCTATTAAAATTGGAATTAACAATTGGTGTAAAAATAGGACACATTGGCCCATCTCTTGGAATGGAAACATACTTGGGCACTACAACTTATTTTTCTGCCTCTATAACCGGATGCGATAAATCAATGTAGGATTTCCTATAACTTGATTAATGTATACACATGAAGTTGTTAATACTATATTGCTGCAAATTCAGGTGCAAGACAGCAATCATGTAATACCAACAAACATTGGAATCAATTAATATATTTTGAAATGTACCTATGGTGTGATGAGCATGGAGATTGCATGACAGATGTCGCATTAAGTGTGTCTATGTTGATTTCGTTGATTTGTGGAAGATTTTATGTAAGATTCATTGCTAGATTTGGAACTCCCAATGTTTTTCTTGGCCGACCACGAGGGGGTTTAACCGTTGGCGGGATGTTGTTTCATGAAAAACAATTACATGTAGGCCATGCATAACTGCATTTTTATGTTTTATACTTCGTAATGGCAATAAGTGAGTCCCAAATATAGAGGAATTATGCATATCCTCGTGTTGTTATGGTCATGGCAAGAAGGACAGTAACAAAACATAACTTCCTTCATAACTTATAAAGTTTATTCTAAGTGATAAAGACAGACGAAATATTGATGATATTTAATTACGAAAATAAATGAGTAAGCTGCATACCTCTGTGGGATTGACAAAAATGGTTCGATGAGATCATATGAGGTATGTTTATTATGTATATGTTGAGGCACTATAGCCGGTAGAGGCGATCTTTGAATATGAGTTATGTTTCTTTTGTGAGGTCTTCCACGAGCGCGTTTAGGAATTCATAATGAGCTACAATCAACAAAAAAAACAGAGTCACATTGCTGAGGCATAATAAACATACGTCCTTAAAAGAAAACCATGACAATATAAGGTACTATATGATTGTCGATTTGCGGACCTCGTGCCAGTTTGGTTTCCCTCTTCTGAAGCATGGTACTTCTCCACCATATGACTAAATAGGCTTGAGGATGCATGTTGAGGAGTCCTTAACATAAACCAAACATAGTACATTTATGAGAAATCAAATGAAAACCAAAAAAATATGAATTGGATTCAATGGTTCAAGTACAGGTTACTCCTAGACAAACTATGCATATCTTATAGAAACCTCTAGTCAAGAATCAAATACATAGGCAACAACAAATAGTGTCAACTCATTATCAGGTGTCTTAATTGTTGGTGTAAGCCCTAGAGGCCAATACTTTTGGTACTTGTATCGAATTAATAAAAGGATTTTTCTTTATTATATTTGTTTAATAAAGTCCCTGGAATAGATAGTCCGTTTAATGGATCAAGTGTGACTTGATCATGAGATCACATTAAACATAAGGACACTATTCTTAAAGTATCCATAGTCGAGCTTTATTGTGAAGTGGGATAACATTAAAGCATTGAGACTATTATGTATATAGACTGATGATCACATCTTATGGATCATGGATAAAGGAGTTATCAAGTCTTAAACATAGGTATGAATATTAAGAGTAATATTTATACTGGATTGACCCGCTATGAGAATACTATATAGAAAGTTATACAAAGTGTCATAAGTTATTCTCATGGTGATAATGGTGTATACCACTCTTCGACCTGAAACCACTATGGACCCTAGATGTAGAGTCGAGTGCTTTATTGCTGATCAAACATTGTCCGTAACTGGATAACCATAAAGATAGTTGATGGGTACTCCACGAAGCATGCTGAGGGACATGAGTGACTTAGATGGAATTTGTCCATCCTGCGTAACAGGATAAATGTCTATGGGCCCAATATTGAACTGGACAAGGATGACACGGTCTATACCTTGTGTTCAATATAGACATAAGGGCAAAAGGGTAATTATACACATAATTATTATCACGGAAGGATTTGTCAGATCACATGACATTTTCGTGTCTTGGGTAGCAGTGATGTGTTGTTAGATACCGCTCACTGTTTATTATGTTAAATATGTGATTTAATATAATTGCCAACGTCGCGAAAACCTATAGGATCACACACAAAGGACGGATTGATGAGAGATAGAGTAACTAAGGAACACCGTAAGGTACGGTGCACTTAAATGGAAAACGAAATATGGTAAGGTACCACACGCTTAAGTGATTTTGGGCATATTATAAGGTATGGGCCAAAATACACTTAAGCGGCCTTTTTAGCTTGAAGCCCACACAAGTGGTTCTATAAATAGAACCCTTGGGTAGAAGCATTGTCACTTTTGCATTCCATTTCTCTCTCTCTCAATCAAAGCCTTCATTCATAGCAGCTAACACTGAGATTGAAGGGATTCGTTCGTGTGGACTGAGTAGAGGCGTTGTCATCGTTCAACGTTCGTGATCGCCACAAGAGGTAACGATTCTATCACTGATCATGCCCATTCATAAGGATCATTAAAGGAGAAATTTTTAAATTCCGCTGCGCCTTGGATGGCAATTCTCCTTCAGTGGTATCAGAGCCACTTACGAAACCATGAATCTGATAACTGTTTATTTTCTGTATTAATACGATTAAAGACAGAATGAATCAAAGGTTAAATTGAGATCGATCAAGTTATATATATGATATATGTAATCCTGATGCAAAATACATTATATATGATATAGTGTTCTTGTTTCGTTCATTCAAACACTCAATGGTTGTTTTCCTTTGAGCGATCAATGGTCGTTTGCTTCTTGATCCGACATTAGTATGGTGAAGCAATGACATGTTGATCAATCATACTGAATCAACAATCGAGATGTGTTTGACGGTCTGAAATTGGTGCATCAGGGTTTGTGACGGCATAAGGGTTGTGTTGTCAGAGAGTTATGCGATTGGGGTTGTGACTGCACAAGAGTTGTGCTTTCTAAACACCTTTTTGAACAGTGTTAACCGGTTAACGCATATGGTTAACCGGTTAACGCAAGACGGAATACTGTTTTCTAAAAGATTTTCAAACAGTGTTAACCGGTTAACGCATATGGTTAACCGGTTAACGCGAGACGGATTACAGCTTCCTAACAGTTTTCAACAGTGTTAACCGGTTAACGTACTTGGTTAACCGATTAACGCAAAATAGAATACAAATTATGAACAGTTTTTCAAACAGTGTTAACCAGTTAACGCATATGGTTAACCGGTTAACGCAAGGCAAAATTCACCCGTTCGGCTAACTCTGCGTAATGTGATCGGTCATCGAGATTTAATTTGGTTTTAATTTATTAAAGGAATCAAAATTGATAATAATAATAATGTGTTTATTATTGTCTTGTGGTGATCAGTTATGGCCTTAGTTTTCCTTTATTTTGTTTTGAGTTTTAAAATACGACCTGCGTGTCGTGCCTCTCTTTTAATCTCTCAATGTAACTTCTTTTCTCATCTCACTCCCTCGTATGTAAAACGAGTTTCTTTGTGTAATGTAATGTTATGAAGAAAGCAAAGAAGCCAGTGCCAAAAGGAGGACGACCTTGAAGATCTTGCTTGGAGAAGCTTAGATCGTTATTAGGTTAGCTTAGGTTCTCTCATTGGCTTGGGAGAACAATTGCGCTAGGGGCCATAACTGTTTCATTATATATGTATGTTGATGCATGTGAATGTATATTGATGCATGTGAGAGACAATTTATATGATAAATAAGCCGGTGAGATCAGAACAATTGCAATTCCCTCTAACTAAAATATTAAGTTTATGCTTTTCAAGTTTTAGCACTCATCAAGACTAGTATCGGATAATGTAGGTTTCGCCTACGCGAGGTGCATGTTCTATATTGGTAGGGTGCGATGGGATAATTGTAATATCCAACTGCTAAAACAATGGGTCAAACTTAACTAAACAAATTATAATAATATTATATATGTTTGCTTTCCAAGTTTTAGCACTCATCAAGACTGGTATCGGATATGTAGGTTTCGCCTACGCGAGGTGCATGTTCTATATTAGTAGGGTGCGATGGGATAATTGTAATATCCAACTGTTAAGACAATGGGTCAAACTTAATTATAATAATATTATATATGTTTAGAAGCAAGACTTGGAAATGATCCATATGATGGATTGGAATACGGAGTTATTCACCCAACTGAAATTTTCGAGAGTTGTATGAGATACAATTGGAAGGAGTTCCTACATAAATAACCTAGTTTTGTGTAATCCTCCTACGCGGACTTAGAACGAAGTGAAATATGGATCTCGACCCACTAGAAAATCTTCCAACGGGATTTTCCGAACCAAATGATGAGGGTCATTTGTTTTGAGTAAAATAGTGGGAGCATGTTTAATTAAAGGCCTAATCAAATATGTTAATGATACTTATATTTTCATTAATCTCAACAAACAACAAACATTTTGCAATCAATCCTTGACAAAGATAAATTGTCTGGGACAAATTTTCTGGATTGGCACCGAAACCTGAGGATTGTCCTCAAACATAATAGAAAGTTGTATGTCTTGGAGACACCTGCTCCTGAAGAGGAACCTCCTAGTTCTGCACCTAAGACAGAAAGAGATGCTTATAAAGAAGCATGTCGATGATGCCAATGAAACTGCTTGTCTCATGTTGGATGTCATGAACTCAGAGTTGCAAAAGCAACATGAGAACATGACAGCGTTCGATATGATCGAACACCTGAAGATGCTCTATCAAGAGCAAGCAAAGAATGAGAGGTTTGAAGTTTCAAAAGCCCTTTTTCAAAGCAAGTTAGCTGAGGGAGCCCCTGTAAGTCCCCATGTGCTCAAGATGATTGGGTATGTGGAAAACCTTAAAAGGTTGGGTTTTTCCCTCGAAAAGGAACTTGCGATTGATTTGATCTTGCAATCGTTGCCAGATAGATTCAATCAATTTGTCCTAAATTTCAATATGAATGATATGGACAAATCTCTTCCTGAACTGCTCGTCGTGTTAAGAACTGCCGAGCAGAATCTGAAGTCAAAAGGGAAGTCCATTCTGATGATCGGAAATGGAAAGAGACAGAACAAAAGGCCCACTAAGCAGGGTGATAAAGGGAAAGGCAAGGAAGTTGCCAAACCCAAACCCATTGTTGCTGCTTTGAAGCCTAGTGGAGGCATAGCAAAGGTAGGCATCTGCTTCCATTGCGGTAAGACCGGACACTGGAAGAGAAACTGCCCAAAATACTTGAAAGATGACAAAATCTCCATTCACAAGAAAAGGTGAAAGAGCTAATGATCTTTTGGCCCTCATACATACTGATGTATGTGGACCACTGAACATACCAGCCAGAGGAGGTTTTCAGTACTTCATCACATTTACTGATGATTTCAGTAGATATGGTTATGTGTATTTAATGAAACACAAATCAGAGTCCTTTGAAAAGTTCAAGGAATTCAAGAATGAAGTACAAAACCAACTAGGTAAGAATATTAAAACTCTTCGATCAGATCGAGGTGGTGAATATTTAAGCCTAGAGTTTGATGACCATCTGAAAGAGTGTGGGATCCTATCCCAACTTACTCCTCCTGGAACGCCCCAATGGAATGGTGTATCTGAGAGAAGAAATCGAACCCTGTTAGACATGGTCCGATCCATGATGAGTCACGCCGATCTTCCAAACTCCTTTTGGGGACATGCACTATTGACAACAGTTTACACACTTAACCGTGTTCCATCCAAAAAGGTTGAGAAGACACCATATGAGATATGGAGTGGTAAGAAACCACATATGTCTTACATGAAGATTTGGGGTTGCGAAGTTTATGTGAAACAACAAATTTCAACTAAGCTTGAGCCCAAATCTGACAAATGCTTATTTGTGGGGTATCCTAAAGAAACAAGAGGGTATTACTTCTACAATCCTTCTGAGGACAAAGTGTTTGTCGCTCGAACTGGAGTTTTCCTAGAAAAGGATTTTATTTCCAAAGGAATCGGTGGGAGGAAAGTAGAGCTTGAAGAAATTCAAGAATCACAAAGCGTCGATACACCTATGGAGGAATTAGAGCAGGAAACACAGGTAGTTGTGGAAGAGCAACCTGCTCAAGTAGAAAAAGACCAACGTAGGTCAAGCAGGATACGTCACCTACCTGAGAGATATGGATATCTCATAACAGATCAAGGTGATGTATTACTCATGGATAAAGATGAGCTTGTGACCTACCAAGAGGCCATAACTGGTCTCGAGTCTGAGAAGTGGCTAGAAGCCATGAAATCTGAAATAGATTCCATGTACACAAACCAAGTTTGGACCTTGGTAGAGCCTCCTGTAGGAGTTAACCCTATAGGATGCAAGTGGGTCTTCAAAAGGAAGACTGACATGGATGGTAAGGTACATACCTATAAGGCAAGACTGGTTGCAAAAGGATATAAACAAATTCATGGGGTTGACTATGATGAAACCTTTTCACCAGTTACAAAGCTTAAATCTGTTCGAATTTTACTTGATATCGCTGCATATCATGATTATGAAATATGGCAGATGGATGTCAAAACTGCTTTCCTTAATGGGAATCTTCTTGAGGATGTGTACATGACACAACCTGAAGGATTTGACATACCAGAAGAAGCCCAAAAGATATGTAAGTTACAAAGGTCAATCTATGGATTGAAGCAAGCTTCCAGAAGCTGGAATCTTAGTTTTGATGAAACGGTAAAACAATATGGATTCATCAAGAACGAAGATGAGCCTTGTGTCTACAAGAAGGTTAGTGGGAGCATGATCGTTTTCCTGGTATTATATGTAGATGACATATTACTCATTGGAAACGATGTCCCTACCCTGCAACAAGTAAAGTCTTGGTTGGGGAAATGCTTTTCTATGAAGGACCTAGGTGAAGCAGCCTATATATTAGGAATCAGAATCTATAGAGATAGATCACAAAAACTGCTTGGCCTAAGTTAGAGTGCGTACATAGACAAAGTACTGAGACGCTTTAATATGCATGATTCCAAGAAAGGATTCATACCTATGCAACATGGCATGTGTCTATCAAAAACACAATCCCCTTCAACTAAGGAAGAAAGGGATCGCATGAATAAGATTTCATATGCATCTGCAATAGAATCTATCATGTATGCCATGTTATGTACTCGACCAGATATCTCGTATGCTTTAAGTGCAACAAGTAGGTACCAATTTGATCCTGGTGATGCCCATTGGGTAGCTGTCAAGAATATCCTTAAGTACTTGAGAAGGACTAAGGACTCATTCTTGATATATGGAGGTCAGGAAGAGTTGGTTGTAATTGGATACATCGATGCCAGCTTCCAGACAGATAAGGATGACTTTAGATCGCAATCTGGTTATGTGTTTTGCTTAAACGGTGGCGCTGTGAGCTTGAAAATTTCAAAGCAAGATACAGTTGCTGATTCTACGACCGAGGCCGAGTATATTTCTGCCTCAAGTGCAGCAAAGGAAGTTGTTTGGATCAAAAGGTTCATTAGTGAACTTGACATAGTTCCTAGCATTGTGGATCCCATTGGTCTCTATTATGAGAACAATGGTGATATCGCACAAGCTAAGGAGCTTAGATCTCACCAACAATCCAAACACATACTTAGGCGTTATCACCTCATTCGAGAGATAACATATAGAGGAGATGTGAAAATATGCAAAGTACCTACACTCGACGATATTGTTGACCCACTGGCAAAGCCTCTTGCGCAGCAGAAGCATGATGGCCATACTAGATCAATGGACATTAGGGGTATGCCTGATTGGCTCTAGTGCTAGTGGGAGATTGTTGGTGTAAGCCCTAGAGGCCAATACTTTTGGTACTTGTATCGAATTAATAAAAGGTTTTTTCTTTATTATGTTTGTTTAATAAAGTCCCTGGAATAGATAGTCCGTTTAATGGATCAAGTGTGACTTGATCATGAGATCACATTAAACATAAGGACACTATTCTTAAAGTATCCGTAGTCGAGCTTTATTGTGAAGTGGGATAACATTAAAGCATTGAGATTATTATGTATATAGACTGATGATCACATCTCATGGATCATGGATAAAGGAGTTATCAAGTCTTAAACATAGGTATGAATATTAAGAGTAATATTTATATTGGATTGACCCGCTATGAGAATACTATATAGAAAGTTATGCAAAATGTCATAAGTTATTCTCATGGTGATAATGGTGTATACCACTCTTCGACCTGAAACCACTATGGACCCTAGATGTAGAGTCGAGTGCTTTATTGCTGATCAAACGTTGTCCGTAACTGGATAACCATAAAGACAGTTGATGGGTACTCCACGAAGCATGCTGAGGGACAGGAGTGACCTAGATGGAATTTGCCCATCCTGCGTAACAGGATAAATGTCTATGGGCCCAATATTGAACTGGACAAGGATGACACGGTCTATACCTTGTGTTCAATATAGACATAAGGGCAAAATGGTAATTATACACATATATATTATCACAGAAGGATTTGTCAGATCACATGACATTTTCGTGTCTTGGGTAGCAGTGATGTGTTGCTAGATACCGCTCACTGTTTATTATGTTAAATATGTGATTTAATATAATTGTCAACGTCGCGAAAACCTACAAGGTCACACACAAAGGATGGATTGATGAGAGATAGAGGAACTAAGGAACACCGTAAGGTACGGTGCACTTAAATGGAAAACGAAATATGGTAAGGTACCACACGCTTAAGTGATTTTGGGCATATTATAAGGTATGGGCCAAAATACACTTAAGTGGTTCTATAAATAGAACCCTTGAGTAGAAGCATTGTCACTTTTGCATTCCGTTTCTCTCTCTCTCAATCAAAGCTTTCATTCATAGCAGCTAGCACTGAGATTGAAGGGATCCGTTCGTGTGGACTGAGTAGAGGCGTTGTCATCGTTCAACGTTCATGATCGCCACAAGAGGTAACGATTCTATCACTGATCATGCCCATTCGTAAGGATCATTAAAGGAGAAATTTTCAAATTCCGATGCGCCTTGGATGGCAATTCTCCTTCATTAATAGGTCATATGTATTTATTTTTAGGCATAAATAAAAACGGTTCCTATCAGGCATTTCATTTTGCCTCAAAACTTAGAAATGCATGTTAATATTCTAAACATTGTCAATGGTTTTAATGAAGTTTTCAGAAATTTGGACTATATATATGAAACAAATTATTACTAAGTACATCAAAATTATAGAAGTCTGAAACAGTAAAGAAACATCATAAATCCAATATATAAAACAACCTAAATAGTTTTATGCAACGTAACTTACCATGGTGTTGTTGAAGAGTTACCATTGTCTACAACATATGGTTGGTTCACACAACTTGTAGTGCTGCATGAAAAATGAGGCTTAAACGTAGACACTAATAATCTCAACACCATAAAATGTACAATAGACGAAGTGCTAAGTGATGTAAATTATACATTGAGAACACTTAGTTTCTTGCAATAGAAGAATCCACAACATCTAATATGGGGTTGATACGGAAGGCTTGTGTTGCATTAGGTGTTGCCATATTAGAATGTGAGTAATTCTCATTTGTTTCACAAGTGACGCCATTTGAGAACTTTGACAATAGATTAGTTCCTAAAGAGTGAACCTTGGAGTATTTTTGGTAGGATGAAACATATGTCTGATATGGCAAGGCTCTGAGGCTAGAACTCTTGCAGTAAGTAATCTACCTTCTTCAACAACTTAACCAACTGTTTTTTTATTTTGTTGTGAATGAGTGGTCTCAGATAGTGGTGTTCTACTTGGGATGACATATGGGGTAGGTTGTTGCTCATATAAGGTATGTTGTTGCTTAGGTGTATTTCGTAGCCGCTGAGAACGCGTCTCTTTTATGATCAGTGCCCTTCTCACCCTTGCTCTTTTTCCTGAGACAAACTTCGAGCCATGATCCATTTTGAGCAACATATTGATATTAGTGCAATGGCTGCAAAATATTAAAAAAAATACAGTTTGTCAACAACCATGAATGCTTGCTCATATACATAGATTATTCATTGAAATCTCAAATAGTAATACATATCATAATGCATAATCCCATTTATGAGATTCAAAATTGAGTAGTAATCTGGAGTATGCTTGCTCTGCATGAGCATATTACGTAAACACGCATATCGGAGTGTCTTAATGACCGAAAGTAATGAGTTACGAAATAAATATTGAACATTAATACAGTCAGAAGTTTTGCATTTATATCCATTGTTATAAGGCAAGGTGGCATTAATGATACATTCTAGACTGTGGATGTATAAATACCACTATTTAGCATACGCCGCACTAAAATGAGGATAAGTTGACCATGGAATAACCGTAAACGGTAGGATTTTCTTTCTAGGTCTTATCCATACGAGGGAAAATTCATACATAGCTACACCACTACTTCAGATTACACAAAATGTGTGATTATGTTATCAAATCTAATAACTATAATGTCAAAATTCCTTTGGATAAGGTTAGGTTATAAATGTTGAAACAAAAACAATGTTGTCAAGGTGCATATAAACATGTTCCTTAATCATAGTGTCTCAATGTGCATATAAACAATAACACAATGCATCTCATCCATGTATGTAAAGAATCAAATTTCCTGACAGATAATAATGCAGTTATAAGAATGTCTCCATTATGTATGTAAAGCATCGAAGTTCTTGTATTAAAATTTATGAGTTACTCACCTTAGAAAATAAGCATGACAATTGCAGAAAACCCACCTTGAATCTAACATTCTTGTGTTGTAGAGGACCTAAAGAAAATATTCTTAATATTAAGAACATCCTAATGCTTTCCCAATCGATTATTGAATTGTAAAATTATATTTGTTGCAAGATTTTAGGAAACAATGAGGACCAAATTGTGATATAATAGTAAATTGTATTAACAAAGTAACCCCTACAATAACTAAAATCAACTAAATTGTTTTATATTGATGTGAAAGTAATCGCAAAAGGTATTTAGTCTAATATAATGAGGTTTAGTTAGTTTAGTATGAAATAATGTTGTTGTGCACTCCATCACAATGCAAAAAGAAATGGTTAATACATGTAGGGCAGTGGTAAATACATATATTACTTTGTAAGTATTGTATTATTGCCTAATTCATAGCATGTAATGATAGAAACATGTCTTGCAAGTGAGGTTGCAATTCGATTCCATTGTTCACGATGTCATAATGAAATATAACAAAAAATAGTATTATATCCTTCGTAGACTCGAAAGTAAATCTAAAAAGATATTGCACAAAGCCTAGCATATTTGGTATTCATAGATGGTTGTAGGAGAAAAGGTTGATCCACCTTGTATCAAGACATACCTAAATTCGTGCAAAAACTAACAGCGTGAAATTAAAGGAGCAGGTTGATGTTGGTTCTATTAAATGGTGAGTTGATCATTAGTAGTATGTAATCCCAAAATCTAGCAGTCTGGTTGGTTGTCTCTGTTTGGTTTGCACTTAACAACCTGTAAAACTATGTTAGTACAATGCACCAAAAAAAAACAAATGAAAACAGCAGAATATGGTGTGACATAAAGCATCAGGAAGTAGATGGTCATAATATAAATTTATACATGGTAGAGTGTTAAAAAGGGCAACGTTATTCATAGAACCTTGAACACAATGTTGAACTAAGTCTAAGATTTAAAATGACGATTATGTAGTCATTGATCGTAGAAGTGTTAAACAAAAAAAAATTCAAGGAACATGGGTTGCCCTTGTGAGGTAGCAATTGAGTCCTATCATTTAACTATGGGGCATTTATTGATTAATTATGAATGTATAAGTGGTGAAGAAGTAAGGTTGTTGGACTGAGCCTACTATGGTCGGTAAATGCATATATTTGGGTGTATGGCCATTACGAGATGTTGCAATCCACTTTTCTCTTTCATAACCCAAAGGTCAACAATTCGAATTAGCATTTTCCACACCTGATTTTCTTTCACCAAATCCTTGATGAGAATATGTGGTCTTGACATGGTTGCTTATAAATCTTGCAAAATGTAAAGAACTCGGCATATGAAGATAAGTTAGACAAAACAATTGAGAGATATATGACACATAACATGAAAAACAAGAATAATATGAAGAGCATAGTAAAATCACTGATACAACTAAAACCACTTACAGAGCAAAGTAACATGCTATATGGAAAAATACCAATTAGATCTAAAACCAAAGACAGAGCAAAGTAACATGCTACATGAAAAACATACAAGTTACATATAAAATCAATGACAAAGCAAAGTAACAGGACTTGCAGAGAAAAGATTTCATCAGCTATGAAGAAAAACACAAATCCATTTCACTCCAAATAAAACTTGCTTCTGATAACATATATTATTTAAACACAAACATTTTAATATAAAAAGATTTAATTACAAAAACTCAATTGCTTAACACTGGTAAGACGAAACCAATAAATAAACAACAATGGTAGTGAATGTTATATCACAAATAGTCGTGCAAATTAGTCGTGCAAACCTTTCTCAACTATTGTGTTTGAGCGACGAAACAAATTGTCGGTGACACCGTGAATGAGAGGAGATTCTGTCTGAGAAAGAGAGACACCGAAAATGTAAGGAGATAAATGAAGGTGATAAAGTTGGAGAGATAGTCTTGCCGTGTGATTTAGTTTCGGTGGGAATGGAAAAAGACTTTGGTTTGAGATAGCCAAAGAATGGAAGGGCACGTAAGAGACATTTGGCATCTTAATAGAGGTTTAATTGAGATTAATTTTGGACATTTGTTGTTTACGATTTGTCCAATCGATAGAGTAAATTAAAATTAATGGAAGGGCACGTATGTTAAAGCATGTAATAAAATTTTGAAGGGTTGTTAATGGATCAGTTTGTTTTTGCTTTAAAAAAATGGATTTTTTCTTTGTATTTTTTAAAATAGATTCTCCAAAAATGTTTTTCAAAATATTAGAAATTTTTTTAAATTTATTTTTTATAAATTAAAAGATTGAATTGTTCTTTCAATAACATAAATATACATTATTGAAGATCAAAACATAGTTAAAATCACAATTTTTTCAAAAAATTGTATCTCAAAAATGATTTTTATGAAAAGCTATTTGAAATAGCTTCAAAATTAAGTGATTTTTTGAAATTTTGATATCCAAAAAAAATTTTGATAAAATGATGAAATAACTAAAATAACATTTTAAGAATAACTATTCAAACCAAATTTTCATTTGAAGCTTTTATGAAAAGTTTCTTTGTAAATTTTTTTTACACTAAAATATATAACACTATAAAAATTATTTTAAAAAAAAACTAAAACAAACGGGCCCAATAGATTGTTCTATCGAGTTATTTAAACTAAACTGGACCGGATGCAAATATTTTAATATTTATTTAGTTTTTATTAATATATATTCTTAATATTTAATTTGTTCTAATTCGGTTTATTAGTTTAATTAAATTGTTTATTTTTAATAATTTATTTGTTTCAAACAATTATTCTATTTTATAATTCTAATTTTAATAGATTATATCTTGCTTGCTTCAAAGCTATAAATCCTATTATTTATAGTATTTTAAAAATATTAATATAATATAAAATTTATAATTTACAATTTAAATATTAAAAACATATTTAAATTAAGAGTAATGCTAATTTGTGCAAATAAATTTTTCACTCAATCAATTCAAACTCGCAAACACTCCTAAAAGCATAAATTTGATTTAGTTATTTGGTATCGATTCTAAATTACTCCTTCCGTTCATTTTTAAATATCATTTTTTGACTTTTTACACATACCAAAATAACTAATAATTATTATTACTTTTTAAACAATGATTATTTTTTTCCTACAATACCCTTAATCTTTTAATAATTTATTTAATTTCTTCTCTTTATATAATAAATGATTAGGGATATTTTTTACAATACTACAATTAATACTACATTGAATTTTAAAATGACATTTAAAAAGAAATAATTTTTTTAAAAAAAAATGATAACTAAAAAAGAACAGAGAATATAATACATATCTTACGCGACATTCTATAAATCAGGATTTAGATGTTTACTTTAAAAAGTTATGATATATAAATAATTAATTTTATCTTTTGGTACACCCATGTATTGGTATTATTGAAGTACAATACAGCTAATATATCATGTACCTAATTTGGGCACACTCACACACATTTTCAACACTTTTGTTTATTACTCCCACCTATATAGAACATAAGAAAAAGTTACTTTTTTTTTTAATTCATTATTCAATGTATCTGACAAATATATTAATTATTCTATGAATTAAAAAATAACTTTTCTTATATTAAGAACCAGTGCGAGTAATTAAAATAAACATGGGTTCCACTAAATAATGATTTCTGTGGTTCAACGCATGAATTTTAATCGATAATTGAAAATGTGTGTTCCTAATATTATTCATCTAATTTTGCACATTTTCCTCTAAAGGAATTTCATTAGCTTTTGAGAAGCTAACTCCGATATGAAAAGAAAAATAAAAAACTTTATTTCCTAATTTAAACTTTAAAATTCTTGGGTGAGTAACCGCTTCTCTTCCTCTTCTAACCTTGCAAGCCATTTGAGTCCAAGATCACATCCTGCTTTTGCAGCTATCTGAAATTTTTCTTTAGCCATCTCTATAGGATCAATTGCAATACTTTCTTTGCTCTTTCCTCGTTTATGAGCAACGGGACCTCTCTTCAAACTGAATTTTATTATTGATTCCGGAATTTTGACACCTGAGGCATAATGTCCTTTCTTTTATTAGTAATCATACTCTAAACAAAACATCTTAAAGCTGCATGCAATCCACCAACCTTATCCAGACAGAAAACATAAAAATACAGTGAAGCAAGCCATCTAAAAACAACACAGATTATTTGTTAATGTGTCTAGTAATCTTGTTTCCCGATTATAACTCCCAAACCATAGTTTGAGACCGTTGAATTTGAGTTTTAGATTAAATGATGAGAGGAATAATAAGAGCTTGAATATTATTGCTAACATAATATTGACCTGATAATAGCTCGATACAGAGACTAAACAGTAATTTCGATTTATAGAGATACATTAAATAACTAAGAAAGCATTTATTGTTCTTCCCAACTTCATGCTTGTAATAGATAGAGATATCATTATATATAACTATTGTAATGATAGAAAGCGGTGTTGGAATAAAAGGGTAACTTAGTCAAATGCTTGTGTTGCTTAAAAACGCAAGCTAATAAATCCTCCTTTGCTGTGAAGAATGTGAAACAAGCAAGTTATTAACTAATGTGTTAGAAGTTAGAACTTCTGTTTATCAACAATATTGTCACAAGTAGTCTAGAATCTCCAGATCAACTCATAGACTAATTTTACTATGCCTGTTTTAACTCCATGCTTTTTGTCATCCCAGAATCACTCCAACTTTGCTATATCGCAAGCCTATCTGATATTACTTTCCTCTATACCAGAAGCCAACACCTAAGCTATTCATGTTTCTTACATATTTTTTGGGTGAATTATGGTAGAGACTCGAGCGATATGCATTATTTCTATAATCCTATTCATTTCATTACTTTTAGTTTAAGATAACATCGTTGAATCATCTGACTCGATTAGGAAGCTCTGTTGTAGAGTGTAATTGTTCTTCTGTGCGCATTCACCCACTGCTAATAAGTGTTCAATAATGTACTAAAAAGCTTTGGTGTCCGATTAATCTATAGACATTTTAGCCTCTTTATTTTTAGCCATCACAATCAAGTAGTCAGAACCACATTCCAATTCGTAGGTGTGTGCACGAGAACATGATGTTGCCACCTCTAAGCAGGCTCATGCCTGGAGAAAGTCTCATATGGTGTGGGTGCCGCAGCATTGCTACGCGAAGCTGTAAAATCGGCGAGATGGTGTAATTCTGGTGATTCAGCAAATATGTGCTATAATGGACGCACGGGTCAGGTATGCGGCCTTGTTCTGGAAAAATGCAGACTTGGGTTTTAAAAACCCTAAAAATATTTTCACAATAAAAATGAGTCTGATACTTTGTACTCTCTTTTTCTTTCGCAGGGCAACCAGTATTCTCTTTTACCTATAGGAAGAGTACTTTTTTTATTCTCACTTCTATTAAAAAGGTATAAACTTCTAACTTGTGACATTGATAGTCTGTTGATAGAGATATGGATAACGAGGTCGGCCTCAACTATGCACCTAAGCCAAAAGTGTGAAGGGTCTATACTAAAAGAATAAAAGGAATAATTATAGGAGTTTGTTATTGTTATCATAGGAGTTTGTTATTATAGGAGTTTGTTATCATAATTAGAGGAGTTTATTATTATAATTAGAGGAATTTGTTTCGATAAAATAGGAATAAGCTTGTGGCTATAAAAGAGGACAGAAAGGGTAGGAATGAGGTATCTCGGAATTCTATTAGGATTCACCATCTTGGTGAGGGAAGCACCGTGTGCTTAGGGGGCTGATAGGTATTCACCATCGGTTGTTATTTTCATCATTATTATTTTGTATCTATTCATCCACGATAGTACAATTGAGTCATTCTTTTATTGTTTCATTCATTTATTCTCTATTATTCAATATATTCATATAAGAACTCATCAATTGGTCCGACCCACCGGATCCGAAACCCGCACCGCGTCTGAGAGCGCTAGATGCCACGGAAACAAAAAATGGGAGACAGAATTGAAGCATTGGAGGAACAAATGGGTGAAGTAAAGACGACGTTATAGTCATTGATCGAACAAATGCAGACTCAAAGCCTGGTCATCGGTGAGATGAGCAAGCAACTGGACAAACAGAAGACAGCACCGGAGAATGACACGTCTGTCGAAGTATCGTCTTACAACGCATCACGTCTTCGAAGGTGATGATCCAGTTGCATGGATTACGCGCGCAAATTTATTTTAATGTGCGGAACACCCCGGATGAAATGCGGGTTAAGCTATCACATTTGAGTATGGACGGTTCAACTATACATTGGTTCAATTTACTGCTGGAAACAGAGGATGATCTCTCTTGGGAAAAATTGAAGAAGGCCTTAATCGTGCGCTATGGCGGTCGACGCTTAGAAAATTTGTTTGAAGAATTGTCCACGTTACGACAAACCGGAAGTGTGGAGGAGTTTGTGGAAGCTTTTGAGCTTCTATCATCGCAAGTGGGTCGATTACCTGAGGAACATATTTGGGTTATTTCATGAGTGGTTTAAAACCACAGATCAGAAGGTGAGTTTGAACATTGAATCCTATCACTAGGATGCAGATGATGAGGATGGCTAAAGATGTTGAAGGTGAACTAAAAGAAGATGGCGATGGGGAGCGATATTATGGGAAGAAGGTCGTTTCTGATTTTGGGGGCCGAAAAGATTGGGCTGGATCCTCACCCAAATATCGTAATGGGTTATATTTTAACCCTAGAGATCTGACCCGATCGACTAATACGGGTTGGTCCAACCCGACTCCAAAAACAGGTTTGGTGGGTTCCATGCAAAATTCCTCTTCGTTGTTGCTTTCAACAGGTAAGAAAACAGAAAATGATCGGCACACTAACTTTTCTGAGCGATGGAAAGGGGTTCGAAGTGTGCACAGTGATGAGATGGAGGAAAGACGAGCTAAAGGTCTATGTTTCAAGTGCGGCGGGAAGTATCACCCCACTCTTCACAAATGCCCTGAAAGATCAATAAGGGTTTTGATTCTAGGAGACGGCGAGACTCTAAACGAGGAAGGCGAGATCGTATCCATGGAGGCTCATAATTCCGAGTGAAGAGGAAGAGGAAGCGGAGTGTAAGTTCATTGGGGTGTTGGGAAGTATGGGTGAGCATCGAACTATGAAAATTGAAGGCAAATTGGGGGATGTTGATGTGGGTGTTTTAGTGAATAGTGGAGCTAGCCACAATTTTATTTCTCCTAAAACCACTGCTGCTTTAGGCTTGCAAGTCACTCCTATGGCTGCAAAGAGCATTAAGTTGGGAGACGGACATAGGGTGTTTTCTCAAGGGGAGTGTAAAGGAGTTAGGATACATCTGGGTCCAATGGTGATAGTGGTGGATGCCTCGGTTCTAGATTTAGGAGGACTGGATGTAGTACTGGGAGTTTCATGGTTGAGTACTCTAAGGAAGGTCGTTATGGATTGGAAGGCTCTCTCAATGCAATTTTGGCATAAAGATGAGCTAGTAATTATGAGCTAGTAATGTTACAAGGGCAGGGAGGGAAACAAGAACAGCAAGGTTTCCTCAACAATTTCTTGGAAGATAGACATGAGAGAATGGGTGAAGTGTGGAGTTGGTCCAAAGGTGAAAAGAAACTAGATGATGCTTATCTGAGGGGACAATTTCCCGAATTTAGCCTCGAGGACAAGACTGGTTTTAAGGAGCGAGGTGTTGATAGAGATATGGATGACGAGGTGGGCCTCAACTATGGACCTAAGCCAAAAGTGTGGAGGGTCTATACGGAAAGAATAAAAGGAATAATTATAGGAGTTTGTTATTGTTATTATAGGAGTTTGTTTCGATAAAATAGGAATAAGCTTGTGGCTATAAAAGAGGACAGAAAGGGTAGGAATGAGGTATCTAGGAATTCTATTAGGATTCACCATCTTGGTGAGGGAAGCACTGTGTGCTTAGGGGGCTGGTAGGTATTCATCATCGGTTGTTATTTTCATCATTATTATTTTGTATCTATTCATACACGATAGTACAATTGAGTCATTCTTTTATTGTTTCATTCATTTATTCTCTATTATTCCATATATTCATATGAGAACCCATCATTTGTTACGAGCTGTGTTACGATCCCTTGACCTACGATCTTGAGCCCCCTTTCCCAATCCTGGGTAGGACCTAGATTCTGACTACCTCTTTTATATTCTCAATTTCAACCACATTTTACATGGAACTGGTAGGCATTACGTGTCTATAGTTTCTGTGGAAATATGCCCCCATAAATGCTGAAAAATGTGCCACAAATACTGATTATTGAGCATTACTTTATTTCCTAAAATAAGAGGTATTAGGTAATTGTATTACCTTCTGATAGGGACTTGGACAGTGGGCCTGATGCATTTACTGATGTGTGTCTTATTACCAAGAAGCCTATTACTTGAAAGGTTTATTCTGGAAGAAAGGTGGGGCGGGAGAGAAAAAAGGAGAGGCTGGTGAGGGAGACGGCAGTAGGAAAGCCGCGATTCGGTTAGAGGGTATTTGGGCAGAGATTCACATGAGGGAATAATCATAATCATGCAGTCATCACTCTGTTCTGGTTAGGAGAATTGATATTCACAGTTGTATGAACAACCTGCTCTATTATCCCATTACATCATAAATAACACACTATTTCACTCCATTGCTACTGTTTTAGTCATGCCTTTAATGTAACTTCTCTTGTGATTGTTCTGTTTTCATCACCTTCTCTCCTCATTAATTGATTTCAGTTTTCATTTTCCTTGTTTATCAGGAATTATTGTATTTCCTTTTTGGTTCCCTTGACTGAGGAATTAATGTACAAAAATAAAATTTTACATATTCATCCAATCACATCTCACCACATTATATTTATTTTAGGAACTAACACAGTAAAGTAACATAATAATAATAACAATAACAATAATAATAATAATAATAATAATAATGAGATGAAATTTGATGCATAGGTAAAACTTTTTTACACCTACAGGCGACAATACACACCAAATAAATCCTAAATAAAATGAGGAGCACAGGAAGATAAGCTGACCTTTAAGAAGAAGAGATCCATACGCAATAGCTGCCCCAGCATGACCCTACAAATATATGGAATAAAATTTTTAAAAAGCATGGAAAAATCTTTAAACAAGCAACTACAAGGTAACCCAGCTCACATTTGTAAATGACATGAAAGCAATAAATCTATTCTGCTCAACTCGTATAGATTAAGATAAGTTTTCTTTATAATAATCAAACACCTTCATGTGTAAGATTTAAGCACTTAAATTGGCTGAACTGACAAATTAGATCATTTTATAAGTTATCAAAGGGAAATAATTGAGTAGTCATTAGCTAGGGTAAAACGTGATCATGAAAAATATATATCTAATACTTTAATCAAAATTCTTCTACCATTAATTGTGATTCGTCTAAAGGGTCGTCAAGGTTCAATATTTACTTCCTCGCTGATTACATGCTGATAGAGATATGGATGACAAGGTAGGCCTCAACTATGGACCTAAGCCAAAAGTGTGGAGGGTCTATACTAACAGAATAAAAGGAATAATTAGAGGAGTTTGTTTCGATAAAATAGGAATAAGCTTGTGGCTATAAAAGAGGACAGAAAGGGTAGGAATGAGGTATCTAAGAATTCTATTAGGATTCACCATCTTGGTGAGGGAAGCACTGTGTGCTTAAGGGGCTGATAGGTATTCACCTTCGGTTGTTATTTTACTGTTTCATTCATTTATTCTCTATTATTCCATATATTCATATAAGAACCCATCAATTGGTCCGACCTACCAGATCCGAAACCCGCACCGCGCCTGAGAGCGCTAGATGTCACGGAAACAAAAAATGGGAGACAGAATTGAAGCATTGGAGGAACAAATGGGTGAAGTAAAGACGACGTTACAGTCCTTGATCGAACAAATGCAGACTCAAAGTCTGGTGATCGGTGAGATGAGCAAACAACTGGGCAAACAGAAGACAGCACCGGAGAATGACACGTCTGTCGAAGTATCGTCTTACAACGCATCACGTCTTGCTTGGAAGAAAGTGAAGTTGTCAGTCTTCGAAGGTGATGATCCAGTTGCATGGATTACGCGCGGAGATATTTATTTTGATGTGCAGAACACCCCGGATGAAATGCGGGTTAAGCTGTCACATTTGAGTATGGAGGGTTCAACTATACATTAGTTCAATTTAATGCTTGAAACAGAGGATGATCTCTCTTGGGAAAAATTGAAGAAGGCCTTAATCGTGCGCTATGGCGGTCGACGCTTAGAAAACCCGTTTGAAGAATTGTCCACGTTACGACAAATCGGAAGTGTGGAGGAGTTTGTGGAAGCTTTTAAGCTTCTATCATCGCAAGTGGGTCGATTACCTGAGGAACAATATTTGGGTTATTTCATGAGTGGTTTAAAACCACATATCAGAAGGCGAGTTCGAACGTTGAATCCTATCACTAGGATGCAGATGTTGAAGGTGAACTAAGAGAAAAAGATGACGATGGGGAGCGATATTATGGGAAGAAGAAGGTTGTATTTGATTTTGGGGGCCGAAAAGATTGGGCTGGATGCTCACCCAAATATCGGAATGGGTCAAATTTTAACTCTAAAGATCTGACCCGATTGACTAATATGGGTCGGTCCAACACGACTCAAAAAACAGGTTTAGGGGGTTCTGATAGAAACCGGCTCTGAACAGAATAATTTAGAGAATAGGAATACTTTACTGATAATAATTTTGGTGGAAGTTCAAAGACCAAAATATTAGGCTTACAATAGTTATAGGAAAATAGTACAAAATATTATGACACACACCAAGATTCGAGAGTTTGGTTCTCTCCCTCCCAAGTGTCTAACACTCACAACTGCAGGATGATCAAAACACAGTTCTGTTTCCCTTCTTATATTGCCTAAGTTCTGTAACTGTTCTTAATAATAATTGTTACTCTAGTAATAATAATAATTGCTGCCCCTTAGAATCTGTAACTGCTAAAATGACTGTTTATATGTATTTTTTTTATTGGACAACATTTATCTTGCTTTACTGGTGCCCCTTCCTCTTATAAGTATTCTTTATAAGAGGTCTAACAATACTCCCCCCTAAAAGAGACACCTTGTCCTCAAGGTGAAATGAAGGAAATTGCTCTTTGATGACTTCAACAGGTTCCCATGTAGCTTCAAATTCTGGTAGGTCCTGCCACTGAATAAGTACTTCAGTTGAGCCATTAGCATTATTCTAGACAGCACTTACTGCAGCAGGTGATACTTGGAGTTCTAAATCCTCAGAAAGCATTGGCGGAAGAGGTTGTCGATTGCTTGTTGGAGCCAGGGCTTTCTTTAGTAAGGAAACGTGGAAAACCGGATGGATTTTGCTCTCTGGTGGTAAATCCAATTCGAATGCCACTGGTCCTATCTGTTTGATTATTTGATAAGGTCCATAGAACCTAGGACTTAGTTTCTCATTCCTCTTCTTAGCAAGAGACTTCAACCTATAAAGTTGCAGCTTAAGATAAACCCAATCACCGGTAGAGAGAGTAACTGATCTTCTGGACTGATCTGCATATGTTTTCATCTGAACTTGGGCTTTCACTAGATTAGACTTTAACTCATGTAACATTTGATCCCTCTCTTGAGTTAACACATTAACTTCTTCCACAATTGAAGGAATGGTAGAGCCCTTGCGTAAATGGGGAGGGTCTCGACCATAGAGAGCTTTGAAAGGAGTCAATTTCAAGGAACTATTATAGTTGGTGTTGAACCAATATTCTGCCCACCCTAACCACTTTGTCCACTGCTTCGGTTGAGTCCCTGTGAGACACCTCAGATAGGTTTCCAAACACCGATTTACTACCTCGGTTTGACCATCAGTTTGGGGATGATATGCGGAGCTAAATTTTAACTTGGTACCAACCATTTTAAACAACTCTGACCAGAAATGGATGAGAAATATTTTATCCCTATCTGACACAATGGTTGATGGAAAACCATGTAACTTAACCACCTTTTTGATGAAAATTTCAGCAACATCCTTAGCGATAAAAGGGTGACTTAAAGCCATGAAAGGAGCATATTTGGTAAGACAGTCTACTACCACCAAAATCACATTTTTGCCATGTGCTTTAGGTAACCCTTCTATAAAATCCATTGAAATATCAGCCCACACTTGAGTAGGAATTGGCAGTGGTTGCAATAGTCCAGCATGAGACAAGGTTTGATATTTATTCAATTGGCAAACTTCACAAGTGGAAACATATTGCTGAATATCTTTCCTCATTCCTTCCCAGTGTAGAATTGCTGAAATTCTTTTATAAGTTTTGAAAAATCCCGAGTGTCCTCCGTGGCTGAATCATGGAATTCTTTTAAAAGCTTCGGAATTTTGGAAGACCTTTTAGGTAGCACTAGTCGTCCTTTGAAAAACAACTTCCGACCTCTAAAAGAATATCCAGGGTGAGAGTGGCTATCCTTCAGCAAGTCTTGAATGATTTCTTGTAATTTTTTATCATTTTGAATTTCAGTCTCCCACTCCTCTAATTCGTCAAATTGGACTGTGGATAGAGCTGCATAACTCATTCTTCTCGAGAGTGCATCAGCCACTCTGTTCTGTTGTCCAGGCTTGTAGTGAATTTCAAAATCAAATCTCATCAACTTAGAAGTCCACTTGAATTGTTCCTCTCCTAGAACTCTTTGGTCACAAAGAAATTTGAGGCTCTTTTGGTCCGTAAGGATGATGAAATGCCTCCCCATCAAGTAATGTCTCCATTTTTGAACAACTGTCACAAGGGCCATCAATTCTCTCTCGTACACTGACTTGGATTGTGCTCTATCTGATAACGTTTGACTATGAAAAGCCATTGGTCGACCTTCTTGCAATAAAACAGCCCCTAATCCTTTGTTAGAAGCATTCATTTCTATGGTGAAGACTTTGGAGAAATCTGGAACTGTTAGTATGGGTAATTCTGCCATCAATTTCTTCAATTGCTCAAAAGCGGCATGGGCTTCGTCATTCCAAAGGAAACAATCTTTTTTCAGCAATTGGGTCAGCGGTCTAGCTATCTTGCCATAATCCTTCACGAACCTTCTATAATAACATGTGAGTCCTAAAAATCCTTAGTGCTTTGAGATCTTTAGGAATGGGCCACTCCATCATAACAATTAATTTTTTTGGATCAGCTGCTACTCCTTGCTACTCCTTCCCCTGAAATGATGTGACCTAAATACTCTAATTGAGTTTGGCCAAAAGTGCACTTTTTCAGGTTCACAAATAGTTGGTGCTCCTTCAGTAGCGCCAGAACAGCTTGCAAATGCTTATGATGTTCCTCATTAGATTTGCTATAGATCAATATATCGTCAAAAAAAAATCTTCTCAAGTATGGTTTCAACATTTCCTTCATTAACGATTGAAATGTGGAAGGTACGTTAGTAAGTCCAAACGGCATAACAACAAACTCATAATGACCCTGATGAATTCTAAAGGCTGGCTTTTGAATATCCTCTTCCTTTATCCTTATTTGATGATAACCTGATTTTAAATCCAGTTTAGAAAAAATATTTGCTCCCCCTAATTCATCAAGTAGCTCATCAATAATGGGAATAGGGAATTTATCGGGAACAGTAATCTTATTTAAGGCTCTATAATCTACACAAAAACGCCATCCTCCATCTTTTTTTTAACCAGAATAATAGGACTAGAGTAAGGACTTACACTAGGCCTAATGACACCAGATTTTAGCATATCATCTACTAACCTTTTGATCTCATTTTTTGGGTAATGAGGATATCTGTAAGGTCTGATATTGGGAATATTCGCTCCTTCCTTGAGTATAATAGCATGATCTTGTCTCCTTGACGGTGGCAGCCCCTTTGGTTCTTGGAACACCTCTTCAAATTCGCTTAAAACTCCTTCTAGCCAGTTAGGCGGTGATATTACTGAATCTGTTCCAGCCTTTAACATCTGGTATTCTAGGAGAAAAACTTGCCCTTCATCACGCATGGCTTTTAAAACAGACTTGAAGGATGTTGCTGCCCTCAATAATTCAGACTCTCCTTTCAACACATGATAGCGATTACCCCATGGGATCTTGATAGTTAAATCTTTGAAATTTGCTTTTATTTCTCCCAAACTGGATAGCCATTCCATTCCTAAAACACATCCACTCCACCTAATTCAAAGATGAAGAAATCCTGCTGAATGTCCAACCCTTGAATGTTGAGTTTCAGTTGGGGACACACTCCCTTACAAGAAATTTTTCTCCCATCCCCCACCTCTACGTAGTAAGAGGGTGTTTCTTCTACTTGCCATTTCTCTTCTTTAACAAGCACAGAAGAAATAAAATTATGAGAGGCTCCACAATCAATCAATACCACTACTTGTTTGTCGCCAATTCTCCTGCGGAGTTTGATAGACTTCTTGGTAGTAAGCCCTGAGATGCTATACATAGATAATTGCAAGGTTTTCACTTCTTTTGCTGGTTCTTCCTCTACTACTTCTTCCTCTTCTTCTGATTCAGCCCCACTACCTTCCTCCATCAAGATCACCCATAATTGTTTATTTGCACAGATGTGCCATGGTCCGAACTTTTCATCACACCTATAGCACAACCCTTTCTTATACTTCTCTTGTAATTCTACATTCGTTAACCTCCTAAAACTTCTCCCTTTAGATGAAAGATTTGTTCTAGAGTCACTTGTAGTGCTACCAATTGATGAAGCAGCCTGGTTTTAACTTTTAGAATTTCGTGCCCATGTCACTGTTTTGGTGCTATTATAGGTCCTAAAACCAGATTTACTTCCAGAACTTGTTCCACTATTACTCTTGTTCAGCAAATTATTGTTTTCATCAACCCCTTGAGCATAGTCCATTAATTCAGACAATGTCTCCACAGGATGCAATTTCAACTCTTGCCCTAATAATATCTTTAAGTCCATTCAAGAAAATACTTTTCAAATAGGATGGCTCTGTGCATTTTAGAGGGCCAGGATACATTTCAACTTGTTCTCGGTATTCCTCCACAGTCCCTGTTTGTTTGAGACTCAACAATAATTCAAAAGGACTTTGAATCATTGATGGTTGAAACCTTCTTAATATGGCAGTCCTAAAATCTTCCCAAGTGGGATTCTGAGACGAGAATTCCCACCATTGATACCACACCAGTGCCTTGCCTTCCATAGCCACCATCACAGCTTGTAATTTCTCGTTCTCACTCATCTTCTTCAAGTCAAAGTAACGTTCCACCCTGTTCAACCAACCATAGGCGTCAGTGCCTTCAAAAACAGGTATCTCCAATTTTCTCCACCGTTCTTCACGTTTTCAAAGATGGCTAGTGTGTACAGAAGCGCCGTCATCACTGCCGTTCGGACTCCCCGGTGTTGTTCGCATTGTGCGACGCATCAGGGCGGTTAATTCTGCTACTTGCTGACTCGTTTCAACTCTTTCCTTGCGATCATCTTCGAGGATTTTTTGCACATTTTCCCGCATGGCTAATAACCCTTCAAATCCACGTTCGAGAATTTCCAATTTGGCCTCCATTTCCCCTCGCGTAGATACCATAAAGCAGTCCCGGAAGGAAACTGCTCTGATACCCGTTGACAGAAACCGACTCTAAACAGAATAATTTAGAGAATAGGAATACTTTACTGATAATAATTCTGGTGGAAGTTCAAAGACCAGAATGTTATGCTTACAATAGTTATAGAAAAATAGTACAAAATATTAGAACACACACCAAGATTCGAGAGCTTGGTTCTCTCCCTCCCAAGTGTCTAACACTCACAACTGCAGGATGATCAAACACAGTTCTATTTCCCTTCTTATATTGCCTAAGTTTTGTAATTGTTGTTAATAATAATTGTTACTCTAGTAATAATAATAATTGCTGCCCCTTAGAATCTGTAACTGCTAAAATGACTGTTCATATGTATTTTTTTTTATTGGACAGCATTTATCTTGCTTTACTGGTGCCCCTTCCTCTTATAAGTATTCTTTATGAGAGGTCTAACATATTCCATGCAAAATTCCTCTTCATTGCTGCATTCAACAGGAAAGAAAACAGAAAACGGTTGGCACACTAATTTTTCTGAGCGATGGAAAGGGGTTCGAAGTGTGCACAGTGATGAGATGGAGGAAAGACGAGCTAAAGGTCTATGTTTCAAGTGAGGCGGGAAGTATCACCCCACTCTTCACAAATGCCCTGAAAGATCAATAAGGGTTTTGATTCTAGGAGACGGCGAGACTCTAAACGAGGAAGGCGAGATCGTATCCATGGAGGCTTATAATTCTGAGAGTGAAGAGGAAGAGGAAGCGGAGTGTAAGTTCATTGGGGTGTTGGGAAGTATGGGTGAGCATCAAACTATGAAAATTGAAGGCAAATTGGGGGATGTTGATGTGGTTGTTTTAGTGGATAGTGGAGCTAGCCACAATTTTATTTCTCCTAAAATCATTGATGCTTTAGGCTTGCAAGTCACTCCTATGGCTGCAAAGAGCATTAAGTTGGGAGACGGACATAGGGTGTTTTCTCAAGGGGTGTGTAAAGGAGTTAGGATAAATCTGGGTCCAATGGTGATAGTGGTGGATGCCTTGGTTCTAGTTGGTTCTAGATTTAGGGGGACTGGATGTAGTACTGGGAGTTTCATGGTTGAGTACTCTAGGGAAGGTCGTTATGGATTGGAAGGCTCTCTCGATGCAATTTTGGCATAAAGATGAGCTAGTAATGTTACAAGGGCAGGGAGGGAAACAAGAACAACAAGGTTTCCTCAACAATTTCTTGGAAGATAGACATGAGAGAAGGGGTGAGGTGTGGAGTTGGTCCAAAGGTGAAAAGAAACTAGATGATGCTTATCTGAGGGGACAATTTCCCGAATTTAGCCTTGAGGACAAGGTTGGTTTTAAGGAGCGAGGTGTTGATAGAGATATGGATGACAAGGTGGGACTCAACTATGGACCTAAGCCAAAAGTGTGGAGGGTCTATACTAAAAGAATAAAAGGAATAATTATAGGAGTATGTTATTGTTATTATAGGAGTTTGTTATTATAATTAGAGGAGTTTGTTTCGATAAAATAGGAATAAGCTTGTGGCTATAAAAGAGGACAGAAAGGGTAGGAATGAGGTATCTAAGAATTCTATTAGGATTCACCATCTTGGACTAGACGTGAAACTCTGACAAAATTTTAACTTCTAGAAATCAGCGCATGAGTAATCAATGAAACCCTATTGTAGTTCATAACTCATGAAACACTTATACATAGCTTTTCATGAAGGTATAAATACTCCGGCCTATTCGAAAACTTTGTCAGGTGATTTAACGTATGTGCTTAAAGAGCAAGTGCAAACTAAATTTCATAACAGCATAACCAAACGACATACAATGTATGTTGAACTCAGTCTAACTCACCACACATGAAAAAAAAAATCAATGGACAATTTGTCCATAAATATTAAGAAAAAATGTTCAAAGTCTAACGCTGCATGGTTTTGAAAGAAAATTATTTGTTTAACTTTGATTAATTGATATATTACCTTCTCTGAAGCCCTATGGAAACACCACAACGCCGATGCAATATCTTTCTTAACACAGTCGCCAGTCAAATATACAGCACCCAAAAGGTAAAGAGCATCTGGATGCAACTAGAACATAACACACACCAATAAGGATTTTGTCATACATTCTGAAATCATGGCAAGATCCAACTTTCATAGAGTAACATACCTGATCCACAGCTTTCTCCAAATAATAGAAAGCTTGTTGATCTGAATGGACATCATCATTCTGTCTCCAAAAAACATATATATTTAAAAATATCTCATTTAAAAAAAATCTAACAAAAATCCAGGACCTCCATTTTTCCTAAAGTATCCAGTTATGAAACATTAAGAGAAAAAAACTCAAGAAAGGTAAAAGATTACATAGCCAGAAGTACTCTACTCAAGTTCATCTTAGAAGTCAAATACATAATTGTACAGATGAAATCAGGCAAGAAAAAAAAAAACCACTACTAATTCGCCATTAAGAACAAATAATATCCCAACCAAGCCGGTTTGTATGCACATCAACCCACTATTGTCCTCCCCAAGGTCATATACCTCATCTGTTAACCCAAAACATTATAAAATACAACCAAAATCTACAATAAATAAATCCACAACACAATAGTAATGGATAGTCGTTGTGTCATGTGTGATAATGATTTAAGGAGGCAAAGAAAAATTATTCAAGTAATCGACTGAAAATCATGATTCAGGTCATTTACTCAAAATCTTTAAGTTTGGCTATAAAATGTACTATAACAGAGTCCTCACAATATAAGGTGTAGAGTAGCCCCACCTCTACTCTTAAATGACAACCCAGTGCATATTGTGCATCAGCATCACCCATATCAGCTGCTTCTACCAATAATGCTGCCGCGCTGTTGCCAAGGGAAAAAGGAAAATATGACTACATATTAGCAGTATTTTCATGTGACTTGAAAAAGAAACAAATTCAAAAAACTCAGCATAGCATCAGCGGAAAGGTTTAAATCAATGGGAACTTAGAACTATTTAAAAGGAAACAGAAAGAATAGGAAACAATCAAACGACAAAACTAATATGGATGCCATTGATGACAAAAGGAAGAACCAGTTGTGCTTTAAACAGCTACTTCATCATATTGCAAAAAATGAGATTTATAATATGTATTGAAGTACTCAAGTTCATGTAAATTCTGAGGTTTACTTTTCCGTTCTTGTGGATAGCTACTCAGCTGAGTTCACATCATTAAGAGGACCAGCACCACTTCATAGCTAAGCAGAGACTCCGTGTAAGGATTTTTATGATAATAATAATCAGCTTCGTCTATACCACGTTAAAAAAGGAGGTCCAAAAATAACTACCGATTTTGTGGGACCTTTTTTCTCTACAAATTTGCCTTAGAGAACACAATTCTTTTCCAAATTTAAATTCCAAAATATGGATTTCGAAACTGAAATTTAGATAACAGATATTATGAAATTGAAAACAAGCAAATCAAATTATACACACACACAACTAATGTCCACCTTTGTGCTAGTAATAATAAAAATAGCAAATTACATTGACCTCCCTTGGATCTATCTAAACATCATAAACACCTTTAGTTTTTAGATTGACACCAACCTCCCTTAATTTTTGTCAAATGCATTTTATCTTTTGTATTTTAAAGCACATTAATTTTGTGTTTTTATTTTCTATCGCCCAAATTTCATACCCCTAAAATCATACATGAAGATAATTGTAGAATATAAACATAAACACCAAACAGAATAGCACTATATAATGAACTTTGATGAACAGATTGATGTCCAAAATAGAGATCAGAGTAATGGAGACAAAGAGCTTTACAAATTGTTTCATTAGTGGAATATTGAAAAGAAGATGTGTAATAACTTTGATGATTTTTTGTTTCCTTTTACTAACGATAGTTTGATGGGGTTAAAATGAGGGAGGTGGGTGTATTTTGGAAACTATAGGGGATATGTTTAATATTTTAACATATTTCAAGGGAGGTCAGGATAATTTTCCCTCACAAAAATAATGAGAGATAATAAACTATAGATATGTTCTTGGCATAGTAAATATGCATTTCTTTGATGGAAAATAGGTAGAGCATGAAGAAACAAGACATAATGGTGGATAAAAGTTGACTTACACAGCCTTATTTGCTCCAGGAACATGGTATTTCATATGCAATCTGGACAGCCAATACCTAGCATGAGTATTGGTGTTATCCGCCTCCAAAGCAAGCTCAAAATTCTCCTTTGCTTTCTATTTATGAATCCAAAATAAGCAAGGGTCTATTTATTGCTCTCTCATATAAAACCTTGAGATAAAGAAGCATATGGTGGCAGCAGGTCAAGAAAGTAGTGATTACATTAAGAAGAGGGATGAGACGCCTATCATTGAGCTCACAATAATCAATGACTCTATCAACCTCCTTCAAAGCATTCCAGCCTTTGGCAATGAACTCCATGGCTTTCTTGTTCCTGCTATGCAATCCTCTCTGCATATAGTTTCCACCTTTGATAAGCAAATATGTTGAAACACAATCATAGTCTAGCTATCCAGAGCACCACACTTTAATTTTATTTTATTGTAAAAGGAAAATGTTAGTGGTTAGTTTGTTAGGGGAAAGGAGAAATTGTTAGCAACTAAACCCTGAACCTCTATCTCAATACTCCTTCAGTGTCCCAACTCATATCACCGGGCTACACCTTTGGGGACACTGAAGCTTCAAATTGATTATGTGTCTCACACATGTTTGAGTCTGATACCAACACGATAACGACATATGTTAGTACATTCAATTACTTTATTTTTCCCCCCAAATTATGATTAATGTGACAGTATGGTGTTTAATTTGTAAAAATGTAATAACATGCCTGTTGACTGAATTGGAAACGAGAAAAAGTGGAGGGCTTCGGAATGAACTTGGCCAATAATGCCCTAGGCAGCATCTTCTTAAAAACAATGTGATATCAACTGAGTTTTCCTGTAAGATAGAAACAACATGAGCATAAATCTGTCAATACAGAACACTATATTGGCGGAGCTTGACTATAAAACTTGGGTAGCAAAAATAAACTAAAAGTTTGACTACTCAACAATATCAAATCAGTTCAATTAGAAGTAGAAAAGTACCCAACTTATACAATGCAAGAGCAATAAATTACGCTAAAAACAGAAAATTATCCAGCCCCAAGTCATACCATCACAGTGAAATAACTCAATAGCAACAACATCGATGAACAACAGCAACAGAAACCCAGTATGGAGAACAGATAGGACATCGATACACAACAAAAACAACAACAACAACAACAACAAATCAAATCGCAGAAACCCAACAGCAACAGAAACAAATCAGTCGCAGTGAAGAACAACAATAACAAACTGTCTCATAAGTTCAACAGGGGAACAACCAAGCAACAACAAGAAGTTAATCACAAGGGAAATGAACTTACTGTTCCTTGAAGGACGAACAGACACGACAATGGCACGAGGTACAGAGATGCTCACAGATGGAGAGTAATGCGACGGCGGTGTAGCAACCAGAGCGGAGAGAGCCAGAGTCGCAGTGTTGCAGCACATATGAAAGTTAGGACTGAACCGGCTGTGCGGAAGAGTTTGCTGAGTGAGGATGATGAGATGTCGCGGGTTAAAAAAATGGAATAGAATTTTGCACATAGAGGTGGAGCCAAAGGTGGCTGTTGCTACTAGGAAGAAATGTGGTAAATCAATTGGTTATTGGTAAAGACGGACAAATTGACTAGGTTTATGTTTGATTATGTTGGTTTTTTTAGTATTAAATGTTGAGCAACAAGCTTGAGTTCATAGATAAATCATGTGTCTAGTGTGCAATTCGATTCCATTGTTCACGATGTCATAATGAAATATAACAAAAAATAGTATTATATCCTTCGTAGACTCGAAAGTAAATCTAAAAAGATATTGCAAAAAGCCTAGCATATTTGGTATTCATAGATGGTTGTAGGAGAAAAGGTTGATCCACCTTGTATCAAGACATACCTAAATTCGTGCAAAAACTAACAGCGTGAAATTAAAGGAGCAGGTTGATGTTGGTTCTATTAAATGGTGAGTTGATCATTAGTAGTATGTAATCCCAAAATCTAGCAGTCTGGTTGGTTGTCTCTGTTTGGTTTGCACTTAACAACCTGTAAAACTATGTTAGTACAATGCACCAAAAAAAACAAATGAAAACAGCAGAATATGGTGTGACATAAAGCATCAGGAAGTAGATGGTCATAATATAAATTTATACATGGTAGAGTGTTAAAAAGGGCAACGTTATTCATAGAACCTTGAACACAATGTTGAACTAAGTCTAAGATTTAAAATGACGATTATGTAGTCATTGATCGTAGAAGTGTTAAACAAAAAAAAATTCAAGGAACATGGGTTGCCCTTGTGAGGTAGCAATTGAGTCCTATCATTTAACTATGGGGCATTTATTGATTAATTATGAATGTATAAGTGGTGAAGAAGTAAGGTTGTTGGACTGAGCCTACTATGGTCGGTAAATGCATATATTTGGGTGTATGGCCATTACGAGATGTTGCAATCCACTTTTCTCTTTCATAACCCAAAGGTCAACAATTCGAATTAGCATTTTCCACACCTGATTTTCACTACAACAAAAATGAGTTTAAGCAACGACCAAAAACCGTAGCAAAAAGTTTAAAAACCGTAGCAAAAAGCTAAAAAGCGTAGCCTATTACTTTAGGCGACACTTATCCAGACGTGGAATATGCAGCCGTTGCCTATTCCCATACACCACGGTTTTTGGACTTTCACCCACGAAAGAAGAAAACCATCGCGTAAAGTATGTCAATAGGCTACGGTTTTTGAATAAGATTTAGACCGCGGTTTTTATTAAGCTACAGGTGTAAAACTGCAGTGTATTCATTAGACCACGGTTTTCTGAGACGGTTTTAATTCATGCTTCTTGTTTAGACAACACAGTAAAACCGTTGTATATTCTCTATATACAATTTATCAAACTATTTACTACTTTCAGCTAGACTATTTGTTTAAATATTAATTACAAAATTTATCAAAATTAAATATATTAAACTAGTTTTTATATATTAAATATTATAAAATTACAAAGTAAACATCCAATCTATCTGTATATCATTACCTTAATTATTGAAATAATTTTAAAAAAATCCAAGCCTTCTATGTATTCTTTTAGCTTTGTTCAACATCTTGAGGCTGATCTTTGTGTCCAAACTGCAAACAATATAAAGAAACAACATTATATGTAATAGTAATAGCACTTGAAAAAGTTCAAGCTAAACAGATTAATATTTGAATTGGTATATTGATTATATAATGAATTGCTGTGCTAAGTTTCAAAAGAGAGTGGATTTACTCCAATATTAAAAGTAAGAGAACAAACCAAAGCAACGAAAAACACAGCAAACACTACATCTGTATCAATTCAAACCACCAAATAACTATTAGATATCCAAGAAAATTATACATAGAAAAAGTATTGTCAATATATCTAAAACATAGCTATAGGAAGTTCACGTTTTATTTATACTCACTTATACAATTTTACAGTCATAAAGAAGTTGGTAGAACTTAATGACACAGAGGTTTCAAGTGCATATTGCTAATCTAATGTTAAGGGTATAGAATACTAAACCATACACTCCAAAATCTTAATACACATATTAGTTGTATTAGTAGGCTTCTTGCCTCCATTAACTTTTATCTCTAATCTAATATCTATAACTGAAAGTATTTATTAATATAAAATAAAAATAGTAATTTATATATGGTTAAACTATTCTAGCTAATATTATTTATATGGTAATTTATAAAAATAGCATTCTTCTTGGCACCATGTTGTTTGTTTGATGATTATTTTAATGTAGTTCAAATAATTCACAAAGTTATAAGGAAATTCATCTAGTTGATGCAACTCCATTGAAGGTCATTCTTTCAAATGCTTCTTAGTCAGAAATGTAGTAGTATTTTCCTAAAGAAGTTAGTTAAAACTTCCATACATGTTAACAATTATAAGACAAATCAGGGTTGCCAAAAAAGTTAACTAATCCATCCTGGGCTTTCACTAGAGATATTATATACACATAAAGAGAAAAGTACAAGAAAACTTACTTTTAAAAGACTAGTATGCAGTATCGTTATGGATGAATATGTTGGAGGAGAACTCAAGTCTTCATCAACTAATACACAAAGCCAACAAATATATTAGTTAGTATATTTTCAACTTTAAGACACTATTATCTTAATATTAAAGAAATTAAATAATATTATATACAAACATTTACTTCACTCCCACCACCTTCAAAGTTAACAATCAACCATGCTTCATAGTAAACAAGTAAAGAATCACACAAACCCTCTAAAAGGGAAAAAAATCTCTAAGTATTGAATATGTGATACACTAAAAATCCCACAGATTTTTTCTACTCCAACATAAATCTCCACTAAAAATTCAAAGCAACCCACAAACACATGAAATTTGGAAATAGAAAATTAACATCTCATGATATAGTTGTACTCTTCTAATCAACATTGTTAATGAATCATAAAATGGTATAATATCTAATCAACTTATTCAACCTTGATAAACTTCTCTCCACTTTCAATATCGAAATTATGAAATAGTTAAATCTATAAAATAGTTAAATACCATCAATGTATTTCCAAGGTAAAAGCACAAAAATCAAGCAACAAAGATGTAAAATTTTCTATAAAATATGATGACTAAGTTTTAGATTAAGACCAACACCATAACTTCCGAATTTCCAATCCATCAAGAAACACAAGAGTAGCCTTAATTCCAACACAAATCAACAACACCAAATTTGGTCACACATTCCTAACCAAGTCTAAGGCAACATGAAATCTATCACACCAAACAACTTAGACATAGCATTATTGCAAGTTTACAACCATGTTCAGAAAAAGGTCTCAACAGGACACCTGAAGAGAAATCACAACAAACCTTTCTTACTTGCAATTTCCCTCTAAATTTTGCCCAGAATATCTTGTACATTGTGAGCAGTATATCATAACCAAGTAATTTCTATACATTTAGTGCAATGATGTACCTATTTAAAATATACCTGAGTCTGAAATAAAATGAATTGAGCGAGGGAAGAAGGAAGAAATATTAGGAATTCAAAAAAAAATTCAATAGAAATTTAGGGTTCCCAAGTCTCTACAATTACCCAACAACAACATAAATATTTCTCATTGAAATTGAGTAGAAATGTATTGTTCCAGACTAAAATTATTACACAAGAATTGGGAAATCAGTCATACCTATTATCCACTCTGACTTTGTAAATCATGTGATTCCTAGTTTCGAAGATATGGCGATGGTTGTTATTCCCCCTTGAGTCAAGTCGACCTTTGCTCCATATAAGATGGTGATGAAGGTTGAATGACGAAGGTTTTGGGGAATCTAGTTAGAATATGAGGTCTTAGATCTATCGTAGGTTTGTATGGTTCGATTTTGAGGTGTGGGCAATAGATAGGCTACACGAGACTTAGGAAAGTTAACAATGGAGAGAAAAGATGAAAATAAGTGAGATCAAACGAGAGGAATGAGACCGATTTTGAGGAGGAGGAAGATGAAAGCTAAGTTCAATCCCTAATTTCTCATTTAGATATGTTTTTTTTTTCTGAGTTAATTATTTTTTGATAAATTGCTATTAGTTTAGGCGAAAAAAAATAACATGTTTTAAATCTTTTAAACGAAAAAAAAATGAGTTTTGGTTTTTATTTTATACAATTTCTATTTTATTTTGTAAAGATTAAAAACAAAATTACCAATTTAAACAAATACTAGTTTAACCGTTTCAATGTTAGCTAGAAAAGGCCTAATTTTTAGTATGCTTTAACTTCTTTTTCCATTTTTTAATTTAAAACAAAGTTGTATATATTTTTATTTATTTGCATTAAAATAATAGAACAATAAAACATATAATTTATTTTCTTAACACCGTGCATTTACATTGATATATATTAAAATAATTTTTTTATGAAAAATTATTTAAATTATATATCTTATTTAGTTTTTATTTTAAACTCTTTAACACAAACAAACTTAATTTTTGAAATTTATCATCTTATATGCTATTCTCTATGATTTGCAAAACATAAATACTATAACCTTTTAAATTTTTATTTTTTAATAACTTTTTTATTGAAAATGGAAAGGCGAATAATATATATATAAGGGTAATGCTAAGAACCAAATGATATATCTTAAATAAATAAATAAGAAAGAGAAAAAAAATATATTTTATAAAATTTCAAATGTATCTGGCCGCTTAGATTGTAGTTTCGCAAGCTAAAATATATAAGCTACGATTACTAAGATGAATCTATTAAATAAGAAAAGACCACACTTATGTTTTGTGGTCTAATACATCTATGACATTGTTTAAAACCTATAGACTACGGTTTTGTTATGCCAAGACTTTCAAAACTGTTGCTGAAAGTGAATAAGCTATGATTTTAATTAAAATATTAAAAAACAGGCAACGCATACAAAACTGCAACCTATTACATCTTTTGGCTACACTTTTTTTGCCGTTGTCTATTTATCCGTTGCCTAAAGTCAAAAATGTTGTAGTGAGGGGTTAGAGGAATTCTTAATCTTTCCTAAAGATATAAAGGATATGATCGTTGGAACCCGGTGGTTGGACCTAGGGTTACTACAAGTTTGGTGCACGTAAGTATATTTCATTACGGTACATTCATTGTTTTGTATAAAAATAATTTTCCATGTGTTTTTTGTATTTTGTTTAATCATTTAGGTACTTTCGCTGTATTTGTATAGAATTAAATAAATCGAATAATTATGGATTGTTGGATCCAGTTAGAGTACGGTTTATAGGTAATTCTACAAAAAAATATTGAAGAATACTTAACATCACAGATAGCGCGTGGGCGAAAAGAATGTTACTTAGCAGTATTCATCAATAAGTGATTAATTTTAAAGTTATAGTTTCTCTATTGTAGTTAATTTTTATGTTTTACAAAATACTAATTATATATACTTGTATTGTTCATTCAAAGAACATTATCAATTGATCATCATATCTCTTCGAACGAATATGGTAACTACATTATGTTCGTTACACTATCCACTTGAACCTATGATGAAACAAATTATTACTAGGTAACTTTATGTTTATGAGACTTTTAGTAATATTTCCTTTGACTTTGTAATTATCTTAGCGAGTAATATTTCTAAATTATTTTCAATATACAGGGTTGGGGAGAGACATTGTAGGTTGAACAACTCTAGAAAAAAGTTTGCATTTTGTGAGTCCGAGGTAAGTGAATTAATTGTGACATTCACCTATATATATTCATGAAATGTATGGTTATATATTCATGAAATGTTTAAGTTTGTAGAGTAGGAAACAAGTCGAGGGATACGATTGTGGGTATTATGTAATGAAACACATGTTTAATATCGTCTCTGCCGACATTGTTGATTTGTGGAATCATGTATATATAATATCATGAAATGCTTACAATAATATATCAATGTTAAAATAATTTTCTATAATTCAAATCACGCGATATTCAATTTTTTCACTTGTTTACGTAGACGTTTAAAGATAGGACACCTTTCTCTCCCGATGACTTAGACGACGTCCGTAGACGTTGGACATTTATTTTCAATACGTCGGTTGAAAAATGAATGGTACTGTATGACTTCGTCTTTGATGGTTGTAAATACATTTTTATTACTTCATTTGATATTTTATAAATATTTAACTAATATATGTATAATATATAGGTAAAAAAATACATGTTTGTAATATATGAAAAAATCAAAAAAATTAAAAATTTAATCACTATTATTTATATCAAGAAAGTATCACAATATCCTATATCCATGGTGGAAGCTTCGTATATCTTATAGAAGTGGAGATTTCCAAGAAAATTACATATTTTTAGATGGAGGCTTATTTTGAACAAAACTTAAAAAAAAAAATCTTGTCAATCGAGGAGTAATGGAAGGTTCTCATAATCTAGTTTGCCCATTTTATTGTGATGCAAATGAGAATGCAATGCACTTGTTACTCATTTGCGGAGGAACATGAACAATTGGCTCGGATTGCAAGACCTAGAAGAAACAGCTTTTGAAGTTGGCCACCAAATGACTTTCGGCCATTTGCTCAACAAGAAAATCAAGAACGTGAACTAAAATGATATGATAGGATAGAAAGTTAAAACTCTAAACTAAGAAAAACAATAAAACTAACTAATACAAATAATTAAACATTCATTTTTCATTCATTAGATGATTTCTAATGTGTCAAACACATTATATATATATATATATATATATATATATATATATATATATATATATATATATATATATATATATATATATATATATATATATATATATATATATATATATATATATATATATATATATATATATAATACTAATGGATAATTAATTAAAAATTCAATAATATTTAAAGATCATAAGAATATTTTAAAAACATTAGAAAATAAAATAACAATTTTAGTTCTAATTTAATATTTAATCTATAACTCTATCGTATACTCTATCATAATACTTGTACAAGCCTTTCATCCAATTAGGTCATTGGTCTTGTATGATATAAAAGCAAACCAAAAGTTTATAAGCTGTCAAGATTCTTTAGATCCATGATTATGGATGATTTAAAATCCATCAGAATTGACATATAGGTAATATATACCCAGTTGTAGTTTTCGACCAGAAAAACTAGTTGTACTTATAATGATATAGTAATATAAAGTACGCCATTAGCGATGCGAAGCTTGAACATGTGGGAGATTCACGGGATGAATGACATATTTAATTTACTAGTGGTATTTAAGATAAGCCAACTAATCCAAAATCTGAACTTCAAGCTCGACTTAAATTTTTAAGGTACATAATAAAATTAAAAACCCAACTAGTAATAATATACTATTAAATTTACGATGACAGACCAATCCAGCAAATCTGGTTTTTATTAAGAAATCCTATGTACAGGGTTACAACATTTTATTATATATATATAAAAAAAAAGTCATTGATATAAAAAAATCATTGTCACAATGGTTTGTCTCTTGTTCTGGACCGTTCACAAGGTCATGCATAAAGGTTAAATTGCAGACACCACGAGGAAAAATGCAAGTAGAGAAGGAGAGACAACTTTGAAGGGGAAGCTCGAGAGACTTATCCTCAGATTTTGCGATAACGAAAAGGTGGAGGAATCTCGATTGAAGTCTTTCTTTTGGTTATAACGGTAACTATGATAAACTTTAATATATCTAGAATCCTCATAGATGGGGGAGTTCATGTGATATCCTGCATTATTTTTCGAGAAGTTCGGGCTGAAGGGGAAAAACTGTCACCTTACGAAAGATTTGACCTACATGCCTTTAACAACACAAATAATCTCCTTTGGGATTACGTCGTACTAATGGTCACCCTTGGAGAAGGAAGAACACTAGGACGATCAATTTGTAATTTTTGGTAGTTTCCAATGAGAGCGTTTTAAGTAGATATTTTATGATGACATTGGACCTGATGGCCTCTCTAGTCCACCTAAAGATGATATACGATAACGTTCAAGACGAACCAGTGACGATATGTGTCGATTTGTCCGAAGTCCGGAGGATACACAAAACCTTGCAGTGTGACAAAGACAGGGATGGTGAAGAAAACACAGTGGAGGTCAACACGACCTCCCTCAACAAACAATTGGGAGAGATGGTGATCGACCACCAAAGGGAAAGACTGAAGTCCACCAAGATATGGCATAAATGATTATAAATTGACAATTTCATGAGACAACTACGAATGACCATGACACACCACACTAAGATGTTGGGAGATCAATAAGTAGTGACTATCACTACAAGAAAAAATAAAATTAGTCAGGTAAATTTGCTGGGTGAACTTCACCTCGCAAAAAAATGACGTTTGATGAATGAAATTCACCTCGAAAGTCATTTCTCCAAATAAAAAATAATAAAAAATTATTAAATATATCACCTCGCAATGCACTTGAAAGAAAATGAATTTTTTTAAAACAATATTTGAGAGGTGTTATTCACCTCGCAAGGTTTTTTTTCAAAATTCAAATTTTCGGTGTTATGACAAGTCATTTCAATGTAGAATTTGGCAGAGTTGTATCAGACATTGCGAGGTGCGTTCCTCCTAACAATGCTTACATGCATTACGATGTGTCAAGCATCCAACCACAATTGACATTGCAAGTTTACACACATCCTTCAAAAGCTCAATGAAAATGTTAACATTGCAAGTTTACACACATCCTTCAAAAGCTCAATGAAAATGTTAACATTGCGACATGGAAATTACTCAGCAAACTAGGTGCGTAGAATTCAAGAATCAGCCCAACGATCATAAAGACAACATGATGTATTTATTCAATATTTCCCTTATTAAGTTTCCTCACACACTCATTTCATCATCTCACCTTTCTTCTTCCTCATCCATAAGCACACAAAAACTACCCTTTTTTACAGAAGCACACATAAATTTTCTTCCCTTTCTCTAAAATTCTCTCAACTTCTCCATTCCAGTATCAGGCTTTTGATTTACGGTTCAGTGTTATTATAAGATACACACTTCATTTCTAATTTTTTTCTTATCAATATTAATGTTTGTAAAAATATATATGCATGTTAGTGTTTAAATAATCATGAGTAGTTTATATAACTATTTCTATTTTTTAGTTAGTGTTTATTATATATGTATTTGATATAGTTGACCAAAATTCTCAATTTGGTCAATTTATTAAAATCTTTTTGCGATTATAATGGCGACAATGTTGTAAACATGCAATCTGGATTATTATAAGTACTATCGTAGTTGGATGTATGGTCGAATGTAACCTGGACGACGCAGACTTAAACCACATTTTAAAGAAGTTAACGGGTTTATTATATTTGCATTTGCTCAAGAATGTTGTCAAAGAGAATGAGGAGTAAGATGTTCATGTCTTAAATGTGGATGTAGATGTATAATCAATGATCCAAAAAAACTAGAAAACCATTTGAAGAGAAAGGGTTTTATGAGAAATTATTGGGTTTGGATATCAAACGGAGAAGAACTGTCGAGTAATGTACTAGAGACTAATAATACATAAGCTTCAAGCAGTCGATTACATAAGAAATATGATGAACAATTTAATCTAATCGAATATATGATTGGTGATGCTTTTGGGGTGAACGTGACCTACGATGAGCAACAAGATTTTGACGAGGAACAATTGCCGAATGAGAAAGCACAAATTTTTTATCAGTTGTTGACAAGAATAAATACGCCATTGTTTGAGGGTTCGTCAGACTCTAAGTTATCAATGTGTGTGAGATTATTGGTTGCGAAGTAAAATTGGAATATTCCTAATCAATTTTTGAAATTCTTTACTCAAATTATGTTGGACGCGACTCATAAGAAAGACAATTTGCCTACAAGTTTTTATGATGCAAAGAGGTTGGTGTCGAAGTTGGATTTAGAAGTAAGAAAGATTTATTGTTGCATTGGAGGTTGCATGTTTTTTCATGACAGTGAATTTGGTACTAACGATGGGGCGTTGAAGGAATGTAAGTTTTGTAAGAGTCCAAGGTATCAAGTTCGTAGTAAAGCAATTGAACATAAATAAAAATGTGTAACAGTAAAATCCATGTTTTATCTACCGATAATACCAAGGTTGCAGAGAATTTTTTTCTTCGATGTATAATGCTAATCAAATGACATGGCATCATATAAAAAAATTAGTTCAGGAACGATGCGACATCCATCTGATGGTGAGACATAAAAGCACTTTGGTCGGATGCATCCTGAATTTGCTGCGGAACCCAGAAATGTCAGACTTGGGTTATGCTCTGATGGTTTCACTCCATATGTTCAAATGTCAGCAATTGGATGTTCTTGTTGGTCAAATATTGTTACCCCTTATAACCTCCCTCCTGAGATGTGCATGACAAAACCTTACATCTTGTTGACTTGCCTCATTCTAGGACCGTCGAGTCAAAAATCAGGAATTAATGTGTATTTACATCCCTTAATTGATAATTTAAAGAGTTTGTGGATTGGAGAATGGACTTATGACATAACTCTTAAACAAAACTTTAATATGTGAGCTGTTTTGATATGGACAATTAATGACTTTTCTGCATATGCTATGTTGTCTGGCCAGGGTACACATGGTAAAATGGGATGTCCCTATTGGATACAGTACACAAAGGTGTTTACATTGCAAAAAGGAGGGAAAAGTTTGTGGTCTGTCATTGTAGATTCATACCATAAAACCATGTCTTTAGAAGAAATAAGAATGCTTTTAACAAAGGTGAACAAGTAATCGGTCAGCCTCCCCCCGTTTGACATTTTGGTTGAAGTATGGAACATGGTGTGTTATCTACCAAAATTCACAGACTATGGAAAAGCATGCAAAATTCTAGGATACAGGGACACACACAATTAGATAAAAAAAGTATTTTTTGGGACCTCTCATATTGGAAATTTATTTTTTTGCGACATAATCTTGATGTTATGCACATTGAGAAGATTTTTTTTATAATATTTTTAACACAATGATGGATGTCTATGGCAAGACAAAAGATAACAAGAAGGCTAGAATGAATATGGATATTTTGTGTATTCAAAAAGACTTGGAGTTGAAGATTCAACCAAATGGGAAATTATTAGAATCCAAGGATAATTATAGTCTAACTCCTCAAGAAGCTAAGACAGCGTGTCTATGGTTAAATGAATTGAGAAGGTATGATGGTTACGTTTCTAACTTGGCAAGGTGTGTTGACGTAAACATTGGGAAGTTGCATGGAATGAAAAGTCATGATTTCCATGTTTTCATGGAACGATTGCTTCCAATTGCCTTCAGCTCATTACCGGGACATTTGCTTAGTCCATGACAGAAATTAGTCAATTTCTTAGACATATTTGTGTGTCAACTTTAAGAGTGGATGCCATGATTAAGTAGGACCAAAATATTCCTTTCATTCTCTGCAAGTTGGAATAAGTTTTGCCCCCTTGTTTTTTCAATTCTCTGGAACATCTCCCTATACATCTTGCATATGAAGCTTGGATTGGCAGTCCAGTTCAATATCGGTAGATGTATCCGTTTGAAAGATTCATGGGTGATTCAAAGAGATTAGTGAAAAAAAAGCTAAAGTTGAGGGATCAATATGTGCACATTACTTGCATCGGGAAACATCATATTTTTGCTCTTATTATTTCAATCACATGATGTTAACTCCAGCAATCATAAGGAATTGAGTTAATGTTATAGAAAAGAAGTCAATTTACCTTATCATTGTTCGATCTTTATGGTCATCATACTGGAAAGAAGAATGTGCATTGGCTGACCAAAAAGGAATTGCCATCTGCTCATGTTTATATCTTGATTAATTGTGTTGAAGTTAAACCATACCTTGAGTAAGTATACCAAGTGCATATTTATTTTAGACATATTGGATATAATCTTATTACCTTCTAACTTACTTTTAATGTGCTTCGATTCAGGGCATTTAATACCTACTATGTTCAAACCACCGGTGAACAACCAACAACCACTCACATACATGCTTATTTTCCATAATGGTTTAGGCAAAGTGGCATGCAATGTTACACCGTTTCCATAAATACTCCATTTGAGAAACTTGTCTGAAGGCCATATTTAATGTGTGAACAAATGACACACATACTTTATAAACGGATATAAATTTCACACTCGAACATGAACAAAATGGAAGGAAACCATAATTAGTGGTGTATTTGCAAAAGGAGTTACAGATGATGGTGAAGATGACTTCTATGGTGTCATTATACACATTTATGAGTTGATATACAACTATTTGGACTTGGAAAACAAAGTTGTCTTGTTTTATTATGATTGGTATGATCCATCTGCTAGAGGCACAAAAATAAATGAAAAACATAACATTGTAGAGATTCGAATGGACCGAATGTACAAACATTATGACCCTTTTATCATGGCGTATTTTGTAAGAAAATTTATTATGTCCCTTATCCTTCAATCAACGAGTTAAGCGTGGCTGGTGTGTTGTAATCAAATCAATACCATTAGGTCATACAGAAACTGGAGATATTATAGAAGACGTTGCTTACCAAGTTGGTGAAATTTCAAAAATTAATGATGTGATTGAAGTTGAACAAGTTACAAGTTTGTGTGATAATGTGGTTGAGGGTCAGCAAGTAGATGCTTCTTTTTATTGTCAGCAAATAATGTGGATGGTGATGACGAAGAGTTTGAATCCGAAGAGAATGTTGAATCAGATTACGAGGATACATAATCTGAATATATCGTTTTTTTAATTTATTGTATATATATCAAACCCTTGGTATGCTCAAATAAAATGATATTTTACTTATAATATATGTTATTGCATTGATTTATTAAGTATTTTATATTTTTTTCTTTTAATTAGACAAAATGTCACCCCATCCTGATAAAGGTAAAGGTAAGGCACGCCACACGGGGGTAACTATACTTGAGATGCCTCCTTCTTCTATGCATTGTTCTTTGCTTCAGTCTAATCAGGAGGCTTAGCCGGCTACGAGCACTTCTCCACCTCCTACATCTTTCACTTCATTACTAACCACACAAGATTACCTACTAGATTTTATACCAACTACATCATCCCATCAAATATCCCCACCATACAAGCAGTCTCACTACACCAAAAAAGATATTTAATAGTGTTTTCTTAAACTTTTAATAACACTTAAAAGCTATTAAAGATTCTCTAATTATGATAGCTCTTTTAAAGCTCTATTAAAGGAATAAGTTTAAGATACCGCTCTCTAAAAAATACTATGGTAGGCTAGTTTTGTGTGTCCATTCTTTGACAAGATTTAATAGAGCTTTTATTAAAGCGCTATTATTAGCCCTATTTTTAATAGCATTTTATAATAAAATGGTATTATTGACCTATATTTATTAGCATTTTTTCCATAAAATTATATTAAAAGCCTCTATTTTTCTTGCTAGCAAATGATTTTTTTTTTAACTCAATACTATACCAAATTAATATCCTCATAAAACTAGCACACAGTAGACACGTACACATATTATAGAATTTGCAAACTAGCACACAGTAGACACGTACACATATTATAGAATTTGCAGCTCATAATGGATCTAAATTGTTTAATATGTACTAGTGGGATACCCGTGCTATCGCACGGGTTCCGTCGGAATTTATATTATATGATTGTCACTATTACTTTTCAAATCTATATATATTTATTAAGTTCATTAATATTTATATAATTAAAAATATATTGCATAAACAATTTTTTTATAAAATATGCGAGTGAACATTTTTTTGTTGTCAAATTAATGAATCATTTAGTATGTGAGAAACATTTGTGTGAAAATGTTGGATAAAATAAAAGGGCAGATTTATATAGCTATTCTGGACAAATAGCATAATAAACTTTTGTTCGAAAAGTATTCTGGATCTTAAAACTAAAATGAATTTAAAACTAAAATAAATTGAAATTTGAAACATTCTTAAATAAAAAAAACAATAGAAATTTCAACCATAGTCCAATTATTCAAAGTAAAAAAATTGCTATCAAAAGTTAACAAACATCTGTGTCTTTGGCCGAATGAGGATCAAGTAGTCTCATTCAATTGAATTGTGTGTGACCACATGATGGCTAGCATGCCTGCATGACAAACAAATACAATTCATGAGTTTAAGTGAATGTCTCATAAGATGAAAAGTAAAATAACATTAGTAGCATAAAGCATTAGAAGGATGTTCATACAAAAGAACCATTTGACTCATATACAGTAAGCATGATAATTTATTTAATTTCATATAGTTGAGGTAAGCAAAAAAGTTATTGAATAAAGTAGAAAGTAATTAAATTGTTGTCAAAATATAATAAGATAAAAAGCTTACCGGTTAACCAAGTGCTTCGAAGACCTCCTTGTACACATTAATAATTAGTTTTTGTTACATTAATAATTGGTAAGCCTATTCAATATATTATGTGGTATTGGTTTTCTAATTATATATATAAGACATTATTATAATATAAAGTTATGATTAATGGTACATAGGTAGACTAAAAGACACACTTAAAAAGTAAAAAAAGCATTCATAACTCATTATAATCTTAGCATTGTAAAACGCAGAAGCATTGGAAAACATGAAAAGTTTTTGTGTGCATTAGAAGTAATATTGACACATGCAAAACCTTATAGTGACACTTATTTTATATTCTCATCATTCAATACTACAACATAGCTACACTACCTATAAGACACATTGTAATATCACATCAAACTTTCACTTTTTACAAACAATGGGCTAATCTACTTTAAATATCCAATAGAAGATTTAAAGACTAAGCAAGTAAGATAAAAAATATATACTCCCTCTGACCTTATAAAAAAAATTTAATTACTTATAAAAAATTTATTTTAAAATTTGCTAAAGTATAAAGAATATTTAAAAATATGTAAAGTTATACTAAAAAATTTAATTACTTATAAAAAAAATTATTTTAAAATTTGCTAAAGTATAAAGAATATTTAAAAATATGTAAAGTTATACTAAAAAATTTGCTAAAGTTCAAACGGATGAAAATGACATTTTTTAATATCCTGGCCATAGAAAAAATAATAATTTATTACTCTGTAGTTTTATAGACTATTAAATGTTGCTACAACAAAATACTGTTACAACAGTGCTTCAATTATAAAACTTGATCCTAAAATGTGTCTCACATAAGAGATATATTATTTCCATGATGAGAATCAGGATTTAATCCAAACAACTATAACATTATTTCTGATATTTTTGTTTGAAGAACCAAAAACATCATAATTGAAACGCATAAGATAGACAAAAAATCAACTTTCAAATAGTTTGGATTGTCTTGAAACATTTGTCGATTTAAAACTAAAATATAACAAAATCAAAACTATGAAATTCCATGAAATATTACAAATAACTCAATCATCATCTATCGACCATCTTCCTTTTTTACAGGTTTCATCGTCTTCGTAGAGGAAAGTTGAACACTTTCAACATCTTCTGACGCTTCAGGATTTATACGTTTACAGGGGGTCATCACAGAATTCGCAGCATTGGGGTCGAAATCAGCAAATACAGATAAAGGTTCCTGAAAATCATGTGTGTCTTCAATTAGATATTGAAAGCAGGAATATATGACAACTAATTCGATATAAGATATAAAATATAAAATATAACTTACCGATAAACTCTTCATATCATCTTGTGAGGAAGCCAATGAAATTGGAATTTTCGATACATCCTGCAGAGAGATAATGGAATTATTAGGGTATTTTTGTTAACTCAAATCAGAATTAAGATACAAATCAATGAGATTGAAACATTTGCCAATAATATGTTAATACATACCTCATGAGACTTGAAGGTGTCCTTAACTTTCTTACGTGAATCTTCATCGTCTTCAAAGCTAATAACCGAAAGACGATTAAATTTCGGTTGAAAAACAGCTCTAATTGCCAACTCCTTCTTCAACATAGCATCAAGACCAAAAGGGAATTCTAACGGATTGTCTTCACCGGCCTAAATTTCAGCAAAAAATATACATATTAACAAAATATATTATTAGCAATTTCTTGTACAACATTTGAAGACACTCATATTACCTCCACTAATTCATTTTTCATCTGTAGAGCAGATTTTCCAATTAACTTGAAACAGTCACTATCCCAAAAGACGAAACGGGACTTGAATTTACCATCAACTCCCAACACTTCAAGCTTGTACCTATATATAAATCCCATTTAAATAGATTGAACCCAATTTATAACTCCCATTGAAACAGTTTCATAACACAACGATGAATGAATACCTTGGCACGGGTTCAGAACTTATGTGATTTGCATAGCACTTAAGTTTGCCATCTTTTATAGCGACGCTCTTGGTACATTCGGCACAACCATCGTAATACCAACCGGAATTACCAACTTCAAACTTCTCCAACTTCGCTATGGTGACACATGTTGTTTCCTGTAAAATGAATTTTCACTTATATTATATAAATAACATAAAGATTAAGAACAGATTAAAGTTTCATGTGCAGCCTGCATACTTGTTTAAGCATCGCGATCTCAGCCAAACTAATGACTTCGGCCTTCCATATAAATTTATCAAAATCGGAATACTGTGAGGTTTGAGTTGTTTCAACTTGCAAACTTGATGAAGAAAGCTTTGGCAGTTCAGCATTTAGGCTGCGAGTCATTATATAAAAGAATCAATATAGAGTAAAATTCTATCACCATGTACGACATTGTACGAAAAAATCATAAGGGAAATCTGATACGCCAAGATGTTTGTGAAATACCTATCCTTCAGCTTCTTAATTTCAACATTACTAATATCATTAATGATCAGCTTTGTGCCACTCCAAGCATTGGATACATTTAAAGGAAAACCTCCTTCAACACCAACTAAATATCAACATAATGAAGCAAATACATTGGGTATTTAAATTATCAACAGAACACGATAACGTTTACCTTTCGCAGCCTTTATCCTTGCGTTTTGTAATAGAACAACAATGTTCACATCTTCCCCATGGTTCTTGTAGTATTCATAAAATTGCAATGCAAAATTACCCCATAGTGTACACTGCACGACAATTTTGCTACCAATAAAAAAAGCAAAGATGTTGTGGTTCAATTACACCACAACAAACAAAAGCAAAACACTTTATGATTTTTAACAGAATGGAAACCAACAAAAAGGAAACGAATACAATGTAAATAGTTTTTTGAGTATACGAACTCAAATGTTTTCATACCTCATGTCAGTAATCATAAACACAAACTTGCTTTTGTTGTTATCTGAGTTTATCTGAGTCTGCAGAATTTCAGTAACTCCTCCAACTACGTCTTCAAAAGTTTGATTAACAATGTAAGCATACATACAAGATAATCCAAATAAAATAGGTGAATAATATATATAAATATCAACGTACCAACCAATACATTAGGCTGAAATTTTCCATCAACAATGGACGCCAAACCAAGAATGTTGAAATAATCTATAGGAATCTCCGGGAGCTCTGTTTTCTTAACATAAGTTGAACCACAAAATACCAACTTGTATCCATGAGTAGTAGACTTAAAGGAGAAATCGTTGTTTGAGACTTTAAAGTTCTGCATGATATATGAAGCTCCTACGGCAAGATCACCCACATATTTCGACACCAGATGGGATGGTACAATTGCTTGTATCATATCCAGCTTTTAATCATAAAAAATAAAAATGTGCCAAATTTGTTTCAGATAATCATTAACTATATAGAAATAAGTACGAAAATTAAAACATAAACAACTAACAGTGAAAATAATACCTTAGAATCAAGCAAAATTAGTTCAAGGTGTTCTTTGTTTGACGAACTTCTCACAGTCCAGAGATGTCTACAACGAACAACAATCTTCCACAAATCTTTAGAATCGTTAATGTCCATCACGAATTCAATCGGTCGCGCCATCGTTGATGTAAATTCTGAAAAAATCTGAAACCTAATTAGTAGGTTACAATACGTTCAAAAAATAGAAGAAATATGATTATCAATGAAATTGTGGAAAGGTTATGGAGTTTACCGAATGGAAAAGTTGAAAGAGGAAGAAGAAAGAATTTGTGAATGAGTGACGAAAATAGGTTTTCAATTTGTGAATGAATTGAAAGGGGAAACAGAAAGATATCATGAATGAGTTGAAAGGGGAAGAAGAATGAATTTGTAAAGCCATGGTGTAGATAGGGTTTTCTAATTCCCAAAACAATTATAAATGAAACTCAATTTTCCAAATTGAATTCACTACGCCAAATAAGGGAAAAGAGGGCGCTTATTTTGGCCTATAACAGCGCTTTTAAGCGCCCTCTAATCTGGCGCTGGCATAGGTAAAGACAGCGCTTTGTTCTCCTGGAGAAAGCGCTGTCTAAAATGGCCACATTATAGTGCGCTTTAAGAAAAAAGCGCCCTCTGGAGTGGTCCATTCAGGGACACCTTAGAGGGCGCTTTCTGGTAAAAGCGCCCTCTAAAGTTGTCAGTGTAAAGTGTTTAGAGGGCGCTTTCAGGAAAAAGCGCCCTCTAAAGTTGTCATTGTAAAGTGTTTAGAGGGCGCTTTCAGGAAAAAGCGCCCTCTAAAGTTGTCAATGTAAAGTGTTTAGAGGGCGCTTTCAGGAAAAAGCGCCCTCTAAAGTTGTCAATGTAAAGTGTTTAGAGGGCGCTTTCAGGAAAAAGCGCCCTCTAAAGTTGTCAATGTAAAGTGTTTAGAGGGCGCTTTCTGGACAAAGCGCTCTCTAAAGTGTTAGTTATTTTAAAAAAATTTGTTTGAAAAACAGTGGATATATATTTAATTGGTAACCTGTTCGCATGCTGCAAAAGTGTAAAATTCATATTGATTTCATCCTTTAATCCAATGTTATACACCATTAATCCATTGATATATACAACATGAATCCATTTATATACAACATTAATCCTCCATATATACAACATTAATATATGATTCTTTGATCAACAATATACAACAACATATTCTCAAAGTACTACAATTAAGAGAATAAAACATAGCAACCAACACCCAGTGACCACTGTATCCAAAAGCTGTCTAGTAGTTCTAACCAATACTAAACAAAAACGCCCATCCACCCATGGTGGCAAACATGTTCTGTATATCCAAAAGCTGTCTAGTAGTTCTATCGCACATCCATACAAAATAAGGCTCAACCAAAACAACAGATGGCAGCATAAGTAGTCCCCTGCAAAAAGAACACGTCCAAATGCAAATAACACAGAACTGTCAAAAGGCGATTGAGCAACAAATAGTAAACAATGGCATAAAGTTAAATGACATAGCTAATATTACCTGAATTCCTGCATGGCTGTTAAGGTAAAAATCAAATTCCCTAGGGTGACAAATGCCGGTGTCTACCACGGTTCCTTTGACAATTTAGAACAACAAAATCAGCAAAAAGTGATAAATTCAAATGATAATATATACCAGCTGCGTTGAGAAATATATTGAAGAAACCTGGCATAATTTTTCCACTTCTATCGGTCTCTTTGGGGTTGACAGGAAAGAGACGGGTGTGATGTCTCTTTTGGACCACTACAAAAGTAACTTTAGGTAGATACCCATCCTCTATTGAGACACAAGCCTGTATCTCCGACCATATTTTTTCTTTGCCAACCTTCAAGTCCGGACTTCTCCAATTATCACATGTAATCGGAATATGTTGTCGAACAAGGAAACCAATGTAACTTGCCAACATTGAACCCTTATCTTTTGAAGATAGAATTGATATATGTTTAGATGGACATGTTCCATTGTCGTAGAGGGATACTTTCAAATATCCAGCATCATCATCTACGCGAACGAGGCTTGACGATAATAGAGCATCTCCATCTAAACAAATATCAATTGATACTTTCGAGCATCCCTTGCCCCTTGCACGAATGATTGACTTCATAATAGCCATTTTACCTGTAAAAAAGAAAACAATTAAAATCAGATGACAAATGTAAAAACAATTAAAATCATAAAAGTCATTTTACCTGTAATAAAGAAAACAATTAAAATCAGATGACAAATGTAAAAACAATTAAAATCATAAAAGTCATTTTACCTGTAATAAAGAAAACAATTAAAATCATTTGACCTGTACCTTTTTCACTAAGTTCTCTTTCTTTTCTTGGTTGGAATATGTTCTACATGTCTCTTAACAACACGGACGGTTGGATTGATCCAAATACCCTCATTATGATCATTTCTAATATATGAATCATTTGATATATTATTCTCATCTTGATCATTTCTGGTAAACGATTCAATCTCAACATCAATATCATCACCTTGATCTCCAGTGTTTTCATCAATTACTTTGTTGGAAAAAAGAACTATAGACCATTTCGTACTTTTCGGATCATTGACATAGAACACTTGTCTAGCTTGAGAGGCTAGAATAAAAGACTCATCTTTGTATCCCACCCTATTAAGATCCACTTGCAAAAATCCTGAAGTTGAAACATCGCCCTCAAGTTGAAACTTTATTTCCTATATCCATCATAAACCTCCACACCGGTCTCCCACAAAATCTTTAAATCTTCGATTAAGGGCTTCAAGTACACGTCTATGTCATTCCCTGGTTGTTTAGGTCCAGAAATCAACATAGACAACATCATGTACTTACGCTTCATACATAGCCATGGAGGTAGGTTATAAATCATAATAATCACAGGCCATGTACTGTGTGAGATACTCTGGATACCGTGTGGGTTCATTCCATCAGTAGATAATGCCAAGCGAAGGTTTCTTGATTCTTCTCCAAATTCAGGATAATCATTATCAATTTTCAACCACTGTGGTGAATCTGCCGGATGTCGATACTTTCCATCTATAATTCTTTCATCTGCATGCCAGGTCAAGTGTCTTGAATCGATTTCACTACGAAACATGCGTCTAAATCTCGGAATAACAGGAAAATACCACAAGACCTTTGCTGGAGACAACTTGTTCTTATATCGCGAGACACCGCATTTAGGACACTCATTTAACGATGCATACTCATTTCGAAACAAAACGCAATCGTTTGGACATGCATGTATCTTATCATAGCTCATGCCAATAGAGCACAACATCTTTTTGGTCTCATATGTTCGATTGGGAAGAACATTATCCTCAGGAAGCATATCTTTCAAAAGGGCTAATAACTTTGTGAAACTTTTATCCGACCACCCATTGCCCGCCTTTAAGTTGTACAACTTTAATACCGCAGACAATCTTGTGAATTTAGTGCAACCATCATACAAAGGTTTCTCTGCATCACTTACCAACCTCTCAAACATTTCGGGACAATCCTTAAGATCTCCTTCAAGTGCTTCTGCAATCTCTTCAACTCGATCACAATCGTATGTATCTGCGCCACTATAGTTTGAGGCATAGGTCGTACTATCCCCCGGTTCAACATTCTCGTTACTTTTCTCACCATGCAAATTCCAACATGTATAACTTCGATCAATTCCATGCCTCATTAGATGCGATGTCAACTGAACTGCGTCAACCCGTTTCCCATAACAACAACCCAAGCAAGGACATATCATTCTACTGGGGTCTTCGGCGTGCGCAACGGCAAACTTAACGAATTCTAATACCCCATTCTCGTACTCTCTCGACAATCGATTGGAAGACATCCATGTATTATCCATTACTAATTAGAATAAACAAAAAACAATTTCAGAAGAGTTCAAACACATTCGGACCTAGGTTTCTAATGATACTGGTGTTGACACAAAATCAGATATTCATAGGGCTTGAAATTGCCTAATAAACCCAAACAAACGTAGGGCTTGAAATTTAACGCATGCGCTATCAAATTTAAAATGACTATGAATATTGAAACTTTACAGGTTGAAACAAACGTAGCATAGACAACAATAACATAAAACTGAAATGGGGCAAAGCTAAAACAAAGCAAGAAATAGGGCAAAGCTAAAACGAAACAAACGTACCTTTGGTGCCAGAAGGAGGAAACGTCGTAGATCTAACAGAGGTGGAAGGAGAACGCCTTAGAACCCTAACGTGAAAAAGAACGAAAATAACAGAGAGTGAAATAACAAAACGCGCAGTATGTTATAATTTTAATGTTTACTAAAGGGGACCTTAGAGGGCGCTTGTGGAAAAAAAGCGCCCTCTAAGGTGCGCTGTCTATTGCTCCTTATTTTTTTGCTTCACTTTAGACAGCGCTTTTGTAATAAAGCGCCCTCTAAAGTGCGCTGTTGTACATGGACTTAGAGAGCGCTTTCTTAGAAGCGCCCTCTAAGGGTATCCTTAGAGGGCGCTTTCATAAACGCGCCCTCTATTGTTGTCCCTCCATTTCCTCATTATTTTTTCGCTTCACTTTAGAGGGCGCTTTGTTACACAAGCGCTCTCTAAAGTGCGCTGTTGTACATGGACTTAGAGAGCGCTTTTTTAAAAGCGCCCTCTAAGGGTATCCTTAGAGGGCGCTTTCATAAACGCGCCCTCTATTGGTGTCCCTCCATTTCCTCATTATTTTTTTGCTTCACTTTAGAGGGCGTTTTGTTTCAAAAGCGCCCTCTAAAGTGCGCTGTCTATTCCTCCTTATTTTTCTCTTCACTTTAGAGTGCGCTTCTTTAAGATAGCGCCCTCTAAGGTGCGCTGTCTATTCCAGTTTTTGGCGTAGTGATTATAAATGAAACTCAATTTTCCAAATTGAATTGGAATTCAAAGAGGCATAAAATGAATTGGTGTCTGCGTATCCCAAAGCGTTCCTCGTGTATCCCATTTTGTATTTTGTATAAACCATATATGTGAGAATAAACTAAGAAATGACACCTCAGCAAAATTAATTGCCAAATCTCTAATAGTTCAGGAATTTTGAAAAAGTCAGTAATGCCCTTTTGTTTTAGTTAAAAATAGATTTGATCAAAAGGGTAAATTAGAGAGTAATTAGGGATTGTTTTTATTAGTTAGATACTACCTCCGTTCCTATTTGTAAGAGACAAATTGTAACTTTCTTTTGGTCCTTTTTATAAGAGACACATTATAAAATTAAATTTTATTAATTGAGAAATCTCATTTATACCCTTAGTAAACAAAATGCAATATTTATTATTCATTGGGCATTAATGTTTTGAAAAGAACGTGCTATGTATATTCCCCATACACATAATGGGTATCTAAAGCCAAACCTATTCAGTTTTCATATATGTGTTGCTCAATCAAATTAATAAAAAACTAAAAGAAAAATGGTAGTGTATAAATATATTAATGGATATCATCATGTATATTACCATGCATATAACTATATATGTTAGCCAAGTATATTAACGTGTCACACAGTAATCAATATATAAAGAGATTGCTCACCATTTTCATCTGCCATGGACTTAATTCTAGTAGATGAAAACTAAATTTCTAGTATGATTGAAATGAAACACCAACTCTCTTTATATAAAAAAGACAAATATACTACCAAAATTGGTGGGAAGATTATTTTGGTTTTTAAAATTTGGTGGGAAGATGTATAAAAAAAATAGAGGGAAATTTAATTTGCATCTAATTTTTCACGATGAGAATGTGGAAAGCCAATTTTTTTGTTGTAATTATTTTTGGATAGAATAAATGCTGACCAATTTTTATTATATCAACATTTGGCTTAATTATAACATTAATACTACTAAATGTTTAACTTAGGGGTATTTTTGGAAGTACAAGTTTATTTTTCAGAAAAATTAATTAAAAAAAATATTCCTTGGTTTGTGTGATTTCTTATGTTTGTCTCTTACAAATAGGAACGAAGGTAGTATTAGATTGCAACTCAGTTAACACACAAAATCGATGCACAAGTTTTAAGTATGATTTGGTGGGAATCTAGATAGTTTAAATTAAAAACACATTACCAATCATAAATTATATATATATATATATATATATATATATATATATATATATCAGCCAGGGCTGGGCATGTGCAGCATGAGCTGCAGCACAGATCCCAAATATTAGAGGGTCCAAATTTTTGAAAATTTCGATTTTTTTTCATAAATATTAATAAAAATAAATAAAATGTTATTAAAAAACTCAATAATTAAAAAAAATATTATGATAAAAATTTAATAAATACAAAAATCAAGATTGATCAAAATTCAAAATAATTATAATTAAATTTATTTTTAATTTATATATAAATGTATTTTTGATATTTTTTTTTATTATTATAATTATGTTTTAAAAAAAATTGAGTCCATTTTTGAAATTAGAACTGGGCCTCCGATATAATTGGACCGACCCTCCCTGATCACGCCAATACAAACAAACAATGTTACCACCAACATGTTATTTAAAGTTTGTCAAAAGAGAGTCTAAACTTCCAGGGGCATATAAGAACCATGATCTTTTCTTCTAGAGCAAAAATTGTAGCAGCAGGCCATGTATAACTTTAACCAAAAAGATGTTATATCAATATTAGGAACATTCAAAGTAAGCATTTCATAAATGAAAACAAGTCATGATAGGTGCAAAACAGCTTACAAATATTGAAGCTAATTAGGAAGAATATGTTGTCAAATCACATCCAAATTTTAGGTATCATTTTCATCATCTCCCTTGACAAGTTGGATTCTAACTTTGCCGGAATAGTTGAATCTCATTTCATTAGGATATTGACCATGAGCTTGAATACTACCTTTGCAAACAGGAAATGGAAATAGACAAAATAATTAGTTGCACGTTAGGAAATATAAGATCTACAAATAACATCCAAAGATATAGCAAAGTAAAACATGTTAAATAATTTATATAAATTATAACTCATAATCCTATAGAAATAATTTCTTCTTGTCAATAACCATCACACTAGGAATGCATAACCACACCAAAACGCTTCAACCTACAATTAGATCATAGTAATGAGATGTATGAAGTCTACTTTCTTGGAACCAGAAATTGTCATCGTCAGTATCTGATTTGTCTAAGTGTCTAATAATACCAACTACCAACAATATCAAAAGGTTACAAGTTCATTGTAGGAAATAACTCATTAACATTTTGAATTGAGTATGATTATGTTAATGAATTGATTGTGATTAAATTAATTAATTTGTTTATAAGTATTTTTATTTTCTTGCTTGCAGAATGTTCATGATTAACTAAGCGGAAGAATACTTAGGCCTCTTAAATCTCCAGAAGGACTAAAAGCTTTAGGTTGTTCCCAGATATAATTATTGTTTTTATTTAATTAAAGATAAGTTTTTCTCTATTGAGAAGATGTACCAGTTCCATCATGTGTTAACTAAACCTCAAGTAAGAAAGATATATAATTGGTTTTTCTAACATACCAGTGCTAACTAAACCTCAAGTAAAGCTTGATAGAGATAGTAACAATGAATTCATGGTTATGCAAACAGGCAGCCACGTGACATAAAGCTTGATAGAGATAGTAAGTATACAATACATGAACTTGAGTATGTCCATCTTATTGGTTGAGAATTTGCAGAGACAATGTGCCTTGAACATAAGAATTATAAACTCCTCCATATTGTTTCAGTGTCACATTCAATTTGCAGAGACAATTTGCATAGATGAGTCATTTAAGCAGTATTAGTTTTTGATGGAATTTTGTTTTTTTTAGTATAAACTTTTTGTTATTAAGACAATAGAATGAAGAGATTAAAAAAGTAATACAATTTTAAGTGAAAAAGAAAATGTTAGAATCATGTAAATACAAGATAAAATATTAAAATTAAAATTGAAAATGTAAAATATGTGTATAAAATTTTGTTATACTCTTTAAGAATGTTTCTTCTTCATTGTGTGGATTGAAGATAATTTAAATTCTAAACTTCAAACAACATATAAATAATCATCATACTAGACATTAAAATTTAAAATAAAACTCTCAATATTCTAATATATTTTGGTAGTTATAAAAAAAACTAAGTATGACTTTTAAACCAAGTATAATGATATTTTTTATGTGTATTTGAGTATGTCCTTTATGTGTGTATATATATATATATATATATATATATATATATATATATATATATATATATATATATATATATATATATATATATATATATATATATATATATATATATATATATATATTATTGAATTCAATTGAATTTTTATATAATGTTAATTAAATATAATTTAATAATATATTGTAGAAAATTTATATATAAAGGATTATGTATTGTAACTGAAAAATGACTTTTAAACCAAGTAGAATGATATTGTTTGTGTGTATTTGAGTATGTCCTTTATTTTTAACATATATACAAATTATTTAATTCAATTGGATTTTTATATAATGTTAATTAAATATAATTTATTGATAGTCTAATTTTTTATTTTTGAATTTAATTTTGTAACATGTAATTGTAGATATAACTAAAATTATATTTTAGAAAGAATTTATAATATTTATATGTCTATTTAAAAGTTATAATTAAACTTAAAAATATTGTATGACCATTTTATTTTAAGCATTGCCATAAGATTTTTTTACTATAGTTTTAAAACGGTTAAATATGAACTATTATTCATTCACTAAAAAAAGTTATTTACAATTTTAGTGGAATATAGAAATGTAGTTTTTTTTTTATAGATTTTATGAATAGAAGGTTACACATTATAGTGAAATGAATATTAGAAGTTTTAGATGGTTATATTTTGAAGAGTGTCACATTAGATTTTAAATGATGTGGCAAGTTAGATGATGATTTGTCAATTAAATAAATTGTGTTTAAATTTAATATATTAGAATAGATAATAGATTAGACTATATATTTTATTTTATTTTTATTTTTACATTTTAAGAAAATATGACAATATTGCTTTGATATTAAGCGCTAATATCTGCTTGTTGTTTATTTAATGTTACACCCTATAATAGTGTTTTAGAAAAAGAGCTATTATAGGATAATATTTATGGTAGCGACTGACAACAAAGCGCTTTCATAGGTAGTTGTGTTAAAGTTTTAATAGCACTTTAGGAAAAGCGTTATTGTAGGGTTACACCTATAATAGTCGCCAATAAGAAAGCACTGTCATAAGTGTCTGTGTTAAATTTTTAATAGCATTTTACTAAAACATACTATTAGTATTAATTTAGTGCTATTATAGGTATAAATTATTGTAGTGTCTAAGGGATCTAGTTTTCCATTTCTGTCACATGTACCACCACCATACATGCAGTCAGATGGATCTAGTTTTCCATTTTCGTCACATGTACCCCCACCATACATGCAGCCACCCACGTCCAATCAGTATGGGGGATCCCGCACCCCACATCTCTCACATGTACCCATATCCCATCAGCCTGAGGGATCCCACACCCCACATCTCTCACATGTACCCACGTCTCATCAGCCTGGGGGATCCCACACCCACATGTACCCACATCTCATCAGCCTGGGGGATAATGCACCCCATATCTCTCACATGTATCCATGTTCCATCAGTTTAGGGATAAGGAGGATGAGGAGGACGAGGAAGAGGAGGACATTGGGGAGGTGGATGTGGCTGTGATGGAAGTCCAGTATACGAAGATTAATGGAAGATGGCTTATTGTGCCTGAAGGAAGCTCGTAAGTTTCTTTCTTATATTTTAAGTATATTTACATGTTATCATTTTTTAAAATTTAATACTTATTCAAGTTATTGTTGTTTAGTTTCTTGCTGAGTAGGCCTGCTGCAGTAAGCATAAGAGAGGTCATTCAGGAGTTATATAAACATTCTTGGAAGTCTTTTGGACAACTTTATCATAAGGATAAAAAATTGTATAAAACTTGTTTTGAAAGAAATCAGGTATCTTTTTTAAGTAATCATTCATCTTAAGTAATTAATTTTTAAGTTACTATTATTTTTCCAATATTGCAGGAGAAGTGCACATGGGAAATAATTGATGAGCCAAAGATTGAACGTAATTTTAGGAGGAGAGTATCAACCCAACTTTATGACATGCTTAGGTGTGTTAGAATTGGTTAGGAACAAAAAGCAATCCGCCCTCTATGGATGGGTCAGGATGTCTTTGACGAAGTGCTTGCTTATTGTAATTTATATGAGTTTAAGGCTAAATATGTTAAAGCAAAGCAACATTGGAGCCCTTAATTATAGAGCTAGAAGTATTAGTATCGCCAAACTTGCTCAAAATATGATAATTATATTTTCATTTCACTATTTTTTTTTAATTATATTCTTATTTATTATATTTTTTTAATTAAAGTTAATTATTTTTTTAAGACTATTCAGAAGGGAGGAACCCCATTATTGATCGAGGTTCATGAAACGCTTAATCGTTAAATTTGCGATATCTATAACCGTATGCTTAATCCGGCAATAAGAATATATACCTTACAGTGTCGATCACGCTTGTTGAATGATATTGTGTTCAAATAGGATAGAAGTCATAGTTGTAGCAATCGATGATAAGTTGAACCTGACACAGTGAATCTGTTTGTTTTATAATTACCTATTTCATAACAGCTTATTTCAATAATCACTTATTTAACCATCGTTTTTTTCCTTAATCGATCCTGAATCCACCCCCCCCCCCCCTAAATCGACTTACCTTTGGTTAGTAATAATCAAGAATCCTTGAGAGACGATTCGAGTCATTGTCGCTATACTACGTTTTCAAAATAACTCGGTTTTGATCCGCGCGCGACAGCAGACCAAATTGGTGCCGTTGTCGGGGATTCTTGTGATTATTAATCAATATTAGAGTCATATGTTTATTGTTCTTGCGTTTAGACCATAGGTTCCTCTCCATTACAGTTCTTTCAAGCGTAAGAAAAATAATTCGTGGATAGTAAAAAACCGTGAATTGTGTTTTCGGCTGCTAGGTATTAGGGGAAAACCAAGGCAATCCATTTACAACCCAACTGGGTCAAATACATAACCCAGACCCAAAACTAATGACCCAAAACTAAAATAAAACTAATGCTCCAGCTTCAAACGAAATTCTGGAAGATAAGCATTCTGAATCTAACTTCGACTCCAACACGAAAGTTATAGCTCTTTCTCTTAGCTTTCCGGTGATTATTAGAACGCGTCAATCGGATTCCCGGAGCTCCAGTTATGGTCGTTTTAATGTAGACTATTAAAGCTGAAAATTAAATACGAAAATCAAATAACAATACAAATAAACTAAAATATAAAAACATTATAAAACATAAAAGTAAGCAAAGGAAATCAAAGAAATGCTTAAGAACAAACATAGGAGAATGTGCATTAAAATGCACTGATCAATACTCAAGTAAATTGATCTCAATATTTAAATATTTTATTTAATTCTTTTATTTAACTAAATTGTATAAACTCTATTATTTAATTTAATTTTCTAGTTATGTGTAGAAGGAGTATCGTACACGGGTCGAAGAAATTCAATCTCAATATCCTGAGTAAGTTGTTCCTAGGGGTCTAATGAAAGTCCGTCATTACATATAATTAGGCGAAGAATCAGGGAAAAACGAGCAAAAGATGAGCCAAAAAAAAGAAGGAAGACCCAAGAACGAGTGAAAAATGACCAAGTATGGAAGAATGGGACTTAGTGAAAATTCTGGTCAAAAAGGGTGATTTTTTATGCAGGTACTAGAATAATCACGCGCGTCATCGCGTGTGTGATATGACTGTTCATGATGCATCTTGTGAGCGATGCTTGTATAATGCACACGGTGGAGCTTTTTCAGGGCTTTTTCTGACGCATTCTAAGTGCTTTTTAAGGGAATTTTCAGTAGCTTAGCAAGGGTTACAAATTCTTGCACTTGAAGCACGATTTTACAACATCAAAATGTGATTTTGAGAGCATTGAAAGTCATTGGAGGCTAATCCTTCAAGGGAATTCATATGTTATTCTTCTTTATTCAATTGGTATTGTAATTTTCATTATGAATAACTAAAGATCCTCAATGTTAGATTGTGTGATGATGAACCTTATTTAATCTTGTTGGCATTATATGTTGGTTTGACTTTGTATGAATCCTTTGAATTATAATTTTATTCAGTTGTTTCTTATTCTTAATGCGTTTTATTTGAATACTTTGTTAATCTAATATTGGACACATATGGAGTCCTGACCCGTAGCCTATATGTTGGACCTATGGCAACTGTTCTACTTACACTAGATAACTAGGGATAGGAGACCCTGAGTAGTGGCATAGGGAATTAACGGTTTGTACATCGCTTAACACTGCTTACATTGGCGGACTAGGAATAGAAAGCTCCAATTAGTTGGTAGTAAGTTATTTCATGAGGGACTATCTATAACGGTTTTGTTAATTCGTCGTGAGACTATAAGGATAAGACCATTCATACAAGGCATCATACATCAACAAGATAGAATAAGGGGATTCTAATACACAACCTAACCTTCTTAATTACTTCTGTTTTAAACTCTTATTTGGTTTTATGTTCTGCAACCTGACCCCCCCCCCCAATTTACTATTTTTCAATTACATTGCACAATTGTTGGTTTGTTCGAACACATTTCTCATGGGTTCAATCTTTTTTATTACTTCGGCATTATCTATACACTTGTTGAGAAATCATCAGGGTCCACATCCTATTGATATAACTCTGGATGTTTATATTTGGATAGATATAATTGGCGGAAAGAGAAAAAAAATGGGAAAATTTATGGTGTTGGATCTTTGGCTGCCAACTACAGAACCAGTAATAGAACTTTATTCACAAGAATTACATATGGGGAAGGGTCGTCATGTCCCCCTATATTAACCCCTGAAATGGCAGAAACCATAAGACAATTAGCTCAGGGTGAGGCAGCACGTGAAGCAGTAGCACGTGAAGCTGCGACATGTGAAGCTGCACAAAAAGGCTGAAATGGAAGAAATGAGAAGAACACAATTAATTGGAGTTGCAGGAATCCTTGAGACTTTCATAAGATCAAATGAGAGCTACACAACAACAAATGCAAGAATTTATGTTGCTCTCATAAAGGAGTCCAACTTATGGTTCTATGGTTGGAACTCAAGATTTTGATGGATATGGTGGGGTTGGTGGATTTGGATCGGTTGGTGACCAAGCAGTAAACGAGAACGAGAACGAGGAAGAAGAAGAACATGGTGAAGTAGTAAACGAAAATGAGGAAGAAAAATATGATAGTGAAGAAGATGAGGATTAATGAATACTAATTTTATAATTTTATAACTATGAATATAAATTGTTGCGAGGTGATTTACACTTCACAAAATCATGCAAACAAAATTTGTAATATTTTTAATTATTTTTAATTATTTTTGAATTTTTATTTTTAATAAATTCTGAATTTGAATATTATTTAATAAAAAAATATTCTATTATATTATATTATTACAAAATTATTATAATTAAATTTGTATAATATAAATATATAAGAATATTTTTTTATTAAATACGTTTAATAATTGCTAAGTGAATTTTACCTAGCAAATGCATGATTTGCGAGGTGAAGTGCACATAGTAAAATGTTGCACAACTGCTCTGCACGCCTGCTCTGTCTACTACACACATGCTTTATACGTTATGCAGGTGTCGCACCTCGAAAAAAATGGGGATACGACTTCAAAGCGAAGCGCGATCGCACGCTCGCAATGATGGACTGAACAGAGTCGCCACCGAACTTTATTTATTCCTAAAAGGAAAGGGGAAATATCGATAAAACCCAAGACAAAAGAAAAGGATAAGATATGGTCATCGCAACCAATATCAGGGTTCGGGAGTCGATTACGCAAGGGGAAGGTATTAGCACCCCTCACGTCCGTTGTACTCAACGGGAACCATTAGGTCAGTTGTGTGCATTAATGTTAGTTTGAAGTGTTAGGCTTTTCAATTTATTAGGTGGGAAAGAAATAGTAAAAGAGAGAAGAAATGTTTTTAGATATTTTAACGAAGGACTAAACCTAAGTTTTTTATTAGTGGGCCTGACAAGATTTAAAAATCCTGCTCCTACGTATCTCAAAAGAGAAATCAAGGCTTACGTAGTTCTGGGTAGAAAAATGTTTGTTTGTTGGTCGATTTTAGCGAAAGCTATATTGTATTAATCGACAAAAACATCGTTTTACCCAAAACAGATGAGGAGTGGACGCGTACCACACATCGAACGGATTTATAAATCTACATTCGGAAAAACGTCATTTATCTCTACTCAACAATCGTGGCCGAAACATTGTTTTGTATCACTTAAGACAATATATCTTTCATTTATGAAAGAAGGCTTTTGATTAGTCGCACGGCGGCGAGAAAAGAGTTTGATTGGTTGACGTATTTTGAGTGATGGCGAGAACTTGGATTTGCGAGATATACATCTCGAATCCTAGCCTCAGGAGTGCATGGTATACACCATGTTCCATTTCCATCTTTATTAAAAAAAGTTAAAATAGGAATTAAGTATTTTGGAATTTGATTGAGAAAAAGGGTTTGAAGAAACCGCATTGACAATTTTAGGCGATGGCGAGAGTTAAGATTGGCGAGGCATACGTCTCGAATCTTAACCTCAGGAGTGCATGGTATACACCATGTTCCATTTCCACCTTTATTGAGAAAAGTGTTTAAATATGAATTAGGTATTTTGAGTTTGTTGTGAAAATGGCTTGACCTAGATCAAGTATTGATGGACGTTTAAATGAAATTTGGCTGAGTGTTTGAAGAAACAAAGCGGACAAATTTGGATGATGGCGAGAGTTAAGATTGGCGAGGCATACGTCTCGAACCTTAACCTCAGGAGTGCATGATATACATCATGTTCCATTTCCACCTTTATTGAAAAGGGCTTGAATATGAATTAATATTTTTGAGTTTTTATTATGAAAAATGGCTTGACGTTGGATCAAGCATTTGATGAAGTTTTGGAATGGGATGGAATAGGAGGGAGAAATGAGTTGATTTGTTTATTGAGAAAAATACTCGACGTTGGATCGAGTCATATTTTTGTATTTTTGAAATTTGTTGATTTTATTCTTGTGTTAGTAGCTAATTAAACAACCAAACAAATAAAGAAATAAAAAGTACAAAAATATTACACATTGGGGGAGTGGGGTACATTTGTCAAATGGGGATTAAAAAATCATGAAATAAATAAAATCGGGTCCCAATAAATAATGCATGAGTGTAAGTGCAAGAGAACCGGCTCATTGTAAGAAAGCCCAAGAGTAAGCTATGTGAGGTTGGCGGCGATGCTTAAAAAAGCAATCGACTTACAAGGGTTTGAAAAAGGAGGCTCGATATTAAATCGAGAAAAGTATGATTTTTTTTAGTTTTAAAATGGTTTTGCATGCATGATGGATTTTAATGAAAAACATGGACATAAAAACTATTACAAGAAACAAAATGCTAAAAGATAATAAAATACTAAAAAGAAATAAAAAATGAAATGCTAAAAAAGAAACGAAATACTAAAAATACTATCTACAAGAATTGAACCCACTCCTCTTGAGACTATGGCACTACCCTCTCTCCACTAGGCTATTTAATAACTAACTGTTATTTTAACACTAATCTTAAATATATAAATTAAGGTAAATTAAAAAAGGATTAAAATAAAAATTAAAATAAAAAAGAAGACTATTGGTCTACTGGTAGTTAAACCCAGCCGCATGGCTGTTGGGTTTTCAAAGGGAAGAAATTGAAAATAATAAAATACCACTATTAAATACTATCCTAGGAAAAATGAATGTTTTTTTTTATTATTTATTATTTATTCTATTTTGAAATAAATTAAAAGAAAAGGAAAAAAAAGAAAACGTAACAGAAGCTCAACATATCTCTCCTTCTCGGTATCACTCTCTCTCACTCCACCATTCAAACTCACTCACACTTATCTCTCAATCTCTAACCTCACTCAATCACTCACTCTCCCAACGAGTCTCTCTCAACCGCGTCACTCTCAACTTCAATCACACCAAACCCTCTTTCAATCGCGTGTTCTCAAGCTCTCGTCCCTCTCACAAAACCCGCTCAAACATCGTCTCTCAAACAAGGCACAAAGCGCGACAAGTCAAAATCCATGGTTCTCAAAAGAAAATTGGACAGGACGGCTAACCTTCGACGGCGGCGGCGAGCTCAGGTAATGCTTTCTTATCCCTTCCTCTCTTCAAGCGCTGGTTTTCTTCTTTTAGGATTAGGGTTTTAATTTGGCCGCCTCTCTCTTGTTTTCGAATCCGATCAGGGTTTTGTGTCAATTTTTCGTGTTTGCTCCCCTCTTTGATTCACCCTCTTCTATTTATGCCACAGATTAGGGTTTAGATTGGCTCAAAGGTTCCAAAGGAGAAAGTTTTCAGAAGCACTCTTTTCGCTCAGAAACGAGTTGTCTTGTTTGATGCTATCTTCCGGAAAGGTAATCTGTACTTTAGCTTTTCCAATCGCTTTTGTCATAACTCTGTTTTGGGTTATTTTTTGAACTTTTAACGCTTTGGTAATTAATTGCGTTTTACTGCAGTGAATATGGGTTAAAACAGGAATGGCTTTGGTTTGGAAATTTCATGGTTTGCTCGACTAACAAAAATCACGACTTGATTGAAGTCCAGTGCATCAAGAAGATCATTCAACTTACGGTTTTTCTCCTCCTCCTTCAATTTGATGTAGTTCTGATTTAGACCAGGAAAGGTCAATTTTGCTTCGTCGTCAACATAATTTTCCATGGGATCTTGCATAAATTTTTTGCAGACCGGGCGGATTTCCTTGCTGAGCGTTGCAGAAAACATCATAACTTGCTTATCGTGGGGAGTCAACTTGAAAATGTCTTGCACGTCTTTCCTCATGTCAAGTGATTCCAGCATCTTATCACATTCATCTAAAATGAAATGCCTGACATTCTTCAAAGCCTTATCCCTGGACAATGCTAGTATTCTTCCAGGGGTACCAACAACAAATTGGGGACATTCATTTTTCAACAGATCCTTGTGAACTTTAATGTTGACACCAACATAGAAGACATCAACCTTGAGATCAGTCAAGTAAGTGCTGAACCTTTCAAACTCATGGCATATCTGGTAAGCTAATTCCTTGTATGACACAGAATAAGAGCAGAAACTTGGCATGGAATAGGATCAACCTGCTGCAGAATTGATAAAACAAGAACAACAGTTTTTTTTTATTCCAGATTTTGCTTGGCATAAAAACAACCATTCCCAGGTTGCTTGAGGTATGCATTCGTGTTGTATTTCAGAAGGATGCTCAAATCCTGAATCCACAATAGCCCGTAGAAGCTCTGGCTTTAGAAGAAAGTCTCTGAATCCTGAACCGTGGATCCCAACATAGCCCTTCTTTCCGGATTCACCGTTAACTTCTGCTCCAAGAGGATCAGCAATCTCACGCAATTGTATGGCATTTCGCGGCTCCAGCAGACACTCTGCTGTTACTTTTTCGCAAAGACCTTTTTTTTAAGCTCGGTGTAGATCTTAGTCTAAGATTATCATCTTGAACTATATTGTATTATGGGAATTGGTATCCTCAAATAAAATGTCTTCGTTGAACTCCTCCATGTTATTTATGTCGCTTATAACATTACTTTTGAAAGCAAGTAAACAGAGATCCTTTTGTAGCAGTTTTTTCTTTAATGAAATGTAACAAACTTGAGCTTTGTGATTTGAAAATTGGAGCCCACTGGGAAGCACAATCAGGTATCGTTGATTTGCTGTAACCACGGAGTCCGTCGAGAGTAGCCAACATTAAGTTCAATACTTCACCTACAAAGCATATATCTTCTTGTGACTTGGTAACAACCAAAGGTGGGATATATGAGCGCACGAGTAAGAGGACGAGTTCAAGCATAGACTTATAATCAGACACCTTTTGCCCCTTTTCCACCTCTATGGCTGAGACAAGCATAGATAAAATTCCTAAATGCCTGATGTTTCCAGTACTAACACACTCATGCGCTTCCTTATATAAGCAACTCCATACCAAATTCAACTCTTCGGGCTCCATTGTCTCGCATAATTTCTTAAACACGGTCTTTATGATGTCCAAAATGGTTTTTGACTCTTGAGAAGAAAATCTTGGCTGATAATGCGCATGAACAAAACCATGAAATAAGACCATAAAGTTATAGTATCCATGAACCAATAACATGACTGGCAAGTGGTTAGAAACACAAGAAAACTTGATTGTTTATTCGGATTGTATTTGTAGGATTTATGTAATGGGATGAACTTGTATGAAAATGTTGAGAAATGCAATTTGGAACATGATTTTGTAATTTATGAAATGTTGTAATGCTATTTTGATTTTGAAATGTACTTATGGATATAAAAATAGATTTTTTTTTTTTAGAAATAACCCAAGACTAATTTAAATATCAACTTAAATAATAATAAAAAAATCAGTAGAAAACCCAATTAAAATCAAATTAATCCAATAATTTGTTAAAATTACTTTTGACATCAATTCTAACATCTATTTGAAAATTAAAATCAATTAGAGTTTTGAATCATTAGTAAAAATAACAATTAAAATTAAATTGAAATTTGGGAATTAAACTTAATTTGAAATTAAAATCAAAAATTGAAAAATTACAAAAGTCAAATGATTAAAATCTATTTTATAGTCAAAAGCACCCTGATCAAAAAGGCATAGACAATGATCAATGTGTAACAAAAATATGGAGTTGGGAATGAATGTATGCAAATGAATTTCAGGCCAAGTGCCAAATGAAAAAATGGAAAAAATTCAGGGTCAAAATCGGGGTATGACAGTTGCCCCTATTTAAGTATCTTCAACTAGAGAATATGAAGCAGGACACTCTTCATATGATCATAGTGGGAGATGATTAAATACTAAGAAGACCCGGATTTTGATCCTGAATCCCCATGACATGATGTGATATGATATGTTATGCCATGATATGCCATGATATGCATGGATATGCATGGATGCATGATTCTTTTTTTGTAATTTTATCTGCTAGGGATATGATGGACCCTTGACAGAAGATGTTACTAAACAGACCAATATGTGGGGAATACTGATGATCCGCAGGGAGACAGACAAATGGTAAGAAACAACCTGCTGGGGAAACAGTCCTGCTGGAGAATCAGACACACACTGGGGAGTATTCAAAGTGAGATTTGATAAACGACACTTAGAACACAAGGGATTTCGGTAGTAAGTTCACACATGACTTACTAAACCCGAATAAAGGAAAAGATGCTACAACAGGTTCATGTATGACCTGACAACGCTGGGGGATAATCAAGGAGAAAACTCTTCAGAACAGGTTCATGTATGACCTGATACCGGAATAGGGGTTCAACAAACAGGTTCATACATGACCTGAATAGGATTGAACAAAAAAATCTTCAAAGTAGGTTCAAGCATGACCGGACCCCGGAATAAAAAGGTTCAATGACAGGTTCGTACATGACCTGAATAGGATTGAACAAAGAATCTTCAGAGTAGGTTCAAGCATGAACGGACCCCGGAATAAAAAGGTTCAATGACAGGTTCGTACATGACCTGAATAGGATCGAACAAAGAATCTTCAGAGTAGGTTCAAGCATGACCGGACCCCGGAATAAAAAGGTTCAATGACAGGTTCGTACATGACCTGAATAGGATTGAACAAAGAATCTTCAGAGTAGGTTCAAGCATGACCGGACCCCGGAATAAAAAGGTTCAATGACAGGTTCGTATAAGACCTGAATAGGATTGAACAAAGAATCTTCAGAGTAGGTTCAAGCATGACCGGACCCCGGAATAAAAGGGTTCAATGACAGGTTCGTATAAGACCTGAATAGGATTGAACAAAGAATCTTCAGAGTTGGTTCAAGCATGACCGGACCCCGGAATAAAAAGGTTCAATGACAGGTTCGTATAAGACCTGAATAGGATTGAACAAAGAATCTTCAGAGTAGGTTCAAGCATGACCGGACCCCGGAATAAAAAGGTTCAATGACAGGTTCGTATAAGACCTGAATAGGATTGAACAAAGAAACTTCAGAGTAGGTTCAAGCATGACCGGACCCCGGAATAAAAAGGTTCAATGACAGGTTCGTACATGACCTGAATAGGATTGAACAAAGAATGGAAAAACTCTTCAGAGCAGGTTCAAGGATGACCTGACCCCGGAATAAAAAGGTTCAATGACAGGTTCGTATAAGACCTGAATAGGATTGAACAAAGAATCTTCAGAGTAGGTTCAAGCATGACCGGACCCCGGAATAAAAAGGTTCAATGACAGGTTCGTATAAGACCTGAATAGGATTGAACAAAGAATGGAAAAACTCTTCAGAGCAGGTTCAAGGATGACCTGACCCCGGAATAAAAAGGTTCAATGACAGGTTCGTATAAGACCTGAATAGGATTGAACAAAGAATCTTCAGAGTAGGTTCAAGCATGACCGGACCCCGGAATAAAAAGGTTCAATGACAGGTTCGTATAAGACCTGAATAGGATTGAACAAAGAAACTTCAGAGTAGGTTCAAGCATGACCGGACCCCGGAATAAAAAGGTTCAATGACAGGTTCATATAAGACCTGAATAGGATTGAACAAAGAATCTTCAGAGTAGGTTCAAGCATGACCGGACCCCGGAATAAAAAGGTTCAATGACAGGTTCGTATAAGACCTGAATAGGATTGAACAAAGAAACTTCAGAGTAGGTTCAAGCATGACCGGACCCCGGAATAAAAAGGTTCAATGACAGGTTCATATAAGACCTGAATAGGATTGAACAAAGAATCTTCAGAGTAGGTTCAAGCATGACCGGACCCCGGAATAAAAAGGTTCAATGACAGGTTCGTATAAGACCTGAATAGGATTGAACAAAGAATCTTCAGAGTAGGTTCAAGCATGACCGGACCCCGGAATAAAAAGGTTCAATGACAGGTTCGTATAAGACCTGAATAGGATTGAACAAAGAATCTTCAGAGTAGGTTCAAGCATGACCGGACCCCGGAATAAAAAGGTTCAATGACAGGTTCGTATAAGACCTGAATAGGATTGAACAAAGAATCTTCAGAGTAGGTTCAAGCATGACCGGACCCCGGAATAAAAACAATTGGACTCTGACCGTAAGCAATGGACTACAACCAGCTTTTAACGGATTTTGCCAACAACAATTGGACTTTGAAATGAGTTCTAGTAGCAACTGAGCTTGGAATAAGCCTAGCAACAACTGATCTTTAGGAGACACCAATGAGTCTTGAAACAATTCCAGGGAATGACACAGGGGTTCTGGAACTTCGTCAGAATAAAAGTGACATGTCTGAGAATTCATCAGAGAGTAAAAGAAACAAATTCTGGAAATGCATCGGAATTACAAGTGATATTCCGGAAATACAACAGAATACAGACACATCCGGTAATACATCAAGGAAATTCTGGAAATACATCAGAATATAGACACATCAGAGAACACCTCAGATAGATGGTGAAACATCTGGAAATACATCAGACCAGTTATGGAAATTCATCAATAAACCAAGGAGTAATCCGGAAATTCATCGGATAATCCAAAAAGAAAAATGAACCTCAATGGAAAATTTTCTAATAGGTGCCAACTGGGTTGGATTTGAAAATGACTGCAAAAACCGAATGATGGTTTAAGGGCACCAAATACAGACTGGAATTAGAGGTCAAAGGATATAGGATCAACAACAAGACCTGGGTCAATGCAAAATGAGCACGAAGTACATTTTGGCTATGCATGATTTGAATTTCCTTTTATGCATGATATATGAATGATCATGCTATGAGAATGCTGACACCTGAGTGGACTGGGAGTTGGTAAAGGCTTTTTATGGAAGCTCATGATTCCTCAACACCGAGAACTCAACCAAATATTTTATGATAGATGTTGTCAAAGGAGGATTCTATCCAGTTTGATGGCCACAACTTAGCCAATGGATCCTTTTGGAGGATTAATGAATCGTGCTAGCATAATTTTCGGGCACTCGTCTTAAACTCGATAGTTGTTGACGTATGGCAGAATTTGTTTGAGCAGTTTGAAAGCACGAAGAAAGAGGTTCTGCCCCTCTGTGGCTCATCTTGCCCCAGTTTGTTGGGTCTTTGGAAATGTTCACCTTGAAAGTGAGTTTGGAAACAAATTGCCATGAGACTACCTCGAGATGGCTTGCCCCAAGTGTTTGAAACTTGCAGTGGTCCGAACCTGACTAACCAAATGTTGGAATGGTAGACTCTTGACTGACTGTCCTTTGGATAGTTGGACTCATTGAGCTCTGAGGTGGTTTGCCCCAGTCCAAGTCTTGAAGCAAATTACTCTTGGCTAACTGAACCTTGGAGTGATTGGACTTACTGAGCTCTGAGGTGGCTTGCCCCGGTCTGATTCTTGAAGCAGATTACTCTTGGCTAGATGACCCTTAGGGTGACTAGCTCGAATTAACTGATGCTCAAAGTGATTTTCCCTTGACTAAACTTCTTTCACTCCATCAAGTTCCTCAACTGTATTTGGCATTTCTTTGATGCTAAGTGTTGACTTGCAAATAAGATTGTTCATTCAAAAATGGTAATTTTAATGCAGTGTTTATGCAAAAATTTGAAATCAAAGTTTATTGATATGAACGGGTGAAATACAGTGAACGGGTCAATGATAAGAATACAATGGTGATCAAGTCATTCACAGTATGCAAGTTGGTGCTATCAAATGATTAACAAAAATCGTTTGGAGTCAAGTTAACACAAACTTGTTATAGTATGCTTTCAAGATAAACCCTGCCTCAATTAGGTCTTTGAAGGGTTGTAACGTGGTCTGGTTCACGGTTTTTTGAAACAAAAGGATATAAGGCTCAAAATTTATTTTTACCCACCCCTTCTTCTTGATGATCTCCAGTTCCTACGTTCAGTTAATTCAATACACGCATTCGACTTCCAAGAGGGTTCGAAGGTGTGATGAGGATTCAAGACGAATTTTTCTTGAAATGGCAGTCACCTTATTTTTTTTTTGGTGAGGATTTTGGTGACCTCTTTTTGTTTTTCTTTGTCCCTTATTTTGCCTGGACCGCTTCTTTGAAGCTTTCGGTCCATCGGGATGCCCTGACTTTTGCCTAAGTCATTTTTGTGGTGTTTGACTTAGCGGACTTTTATTTTTTATTTTTTAAAGGTATTGACTGCCACATTATTGGTGGATAAGGATCAACCAACACTGATTTTAGCTTTTCTTAACTTCTTCAACACTTCAACATGTGTGCGAAGGATAACACGTGGTTGAACCTAATTGGAGGGTGTTCATATGGACGATTTTTGAAAGATCGAATACATGATCAAAATATCTGAACACAACTACCCTGCCCCAGGTTAAGATTAAGGGTTTTAGATCCGAAATAAACACCAACTTCTAGGCTCAAAGTGGTTGTCTAAGGATTAACTCCTTATCACTCCAGTGTTTGGGGATTTGAAACAATGCCTTACATCATCGACAAGGTTTTACTCAAAAGCATACCACAACAATTTCAGGTGTTTCGTTTTCATCATCCTCCCTCCAATCTTTGTTAACACAACAGTTTGATAAACAAAAGTGAATGAGAGGAGAATTTTTGTTTTTTAACATAAATGAAAAACGAGTGAATACGAATGGATCAATTCAAAAGATGCATAAACATTTCATTAATCTTACCAATTCAAATAAAACAATAATGTTTAAAAGCAAATAACAACCAACATGCAAAGAAACTACAAAAGAAGTGTTGAAACAACCAAATGATTGCCAGCTTTAGGGAATTGATTTCTTCAAACTTGAAGATTGGGATCAACCAGCTTTTTGACATCGGCATGATGATCCTCAAATTCTTTTCCTTCATTCTCATCGTTGAACGCAACCCTCTTGGATCCACTACTCACTTCTCCTTTTATTTCATTGGTATAGGTCGTGACATTGGAAATCCAAGGCGGTATCTCAATGCTCTTACCAGGAAACAATGATAGCTCACTAGCCACATCCCTGACATCTTCCTTGTGGTACAAAACCTTGAGGGGTCTCAAAGGTCCTTTCCCTTTCTCATTATCTGGCCCAGAAATCAAGGTATATGTACCTGAGCCTTCCTCCTTGAGTGTTGGTGACCTTATGTCAATTAATCCTTGCAGTTTGAGCTTAAAACTCTTGCATTCCTCGATGGAGTGCCCCATTGTTCCAGTATGGTATTCACATTTGATCTTCGGGTGATCTTCTTCAAAGACTAAGCTCTTCTTGTTAATCAGTCCTCGTACCAAATATTTTAGCGCACAGCAAGAATCTAGGTCATGTCCCAATGCCCCTTTATGGAATTCACATGTTGCATTTGGATTGTACCATGGCAGGTATGGTGACACAGGTGTGAGAGCTCGAGGGGTTACCAAAGTATTCTGGATCAGTAGCGGGTAAAGCTTGCTATATGGTACCGGAATCGAGTCATTGTGATCCTGGTTCTTCTTGCTCTGATTCTGATTTTTGTTTTGAACCTGACTTCGGTGATTTTGAGGAGGAATGGCCAGAGGATGTTGATGATGACGCCTTGAGGGAGGTCTATATATTGGTAAATGAGGAGTTGCCACATAGAATTTCCCTTGACCTGGGGTAACACCAGATGGATGTGGCGTAGTAGCTCTCTTTGTTGCAGCAGCGTATATTGGGTGACCCTCTCTTCCCAACAAGACTTGCACCGTTTCCAAGACCCATCTCATTTGGCTCTTCAAAAGATTGAGTTCCCCCTTCAGTGCTTCTTGGCCTTTCCTTAGCTCGTCCATCATCTCCTGAGACATGGTTCTTTGTTCTAAACGCGTGTTGAGAATCACTTTGCTTCACGGACAAAAGATGGATGAGTTTTTTTTTTTTTTGGTAATTTGTCTGGAGAATGACATGCATTATGATGCGATGCAAATGCAATGAATGAATGCAATGCAAGCCATGCATATTTGTGTTTTTTCTTCAATACACGGGTTCAAAAGTCCGAGGTACTGATAAATCTGATTGTTTTCCAAGAATAGGTTCTCACCGGGTAAGATCTAAGGTTTGTTACAAAGGATCCCCAGAGTCATTGATTCACAAGAATGTTTGACGCTTACGGGAAATACTTCCCGGTCGTCAACTCCATCAAGGGAATCTATTCTGGGTGAGGTTCTCGTACCGACTCTTACGAAGTATACACCTCGCGAGTCCGTACTACGCAACCATCGACTGGGTTCTAGACAGGGTACTCAGAGTCATGGATTCGAAAGACTGTTTGACGCTTACGGAAAATACTTTCCGGTCATCAACTCCATCTATGGAATCTATTCTGAGCGAGGTTCTCGTATCGATTCTTACGAAGTATACACCTCGGGAATCCATACTACGCAACCATCATTTCTAGTTGGCCAAAGGTTTAATGTTCTAAAAGGTCCTTAGAGTCATGGACCCCTTTGAAACATCGCCGCTTACGAGGTATACACCTCGGGCGACAATATTTGCAAAAGGATCTACTCTAAGTGAGGTTCTCGTACCGACTCTTACGAAGTATACACCTCGGGAGTCCGTACTACTCAACCATCGTCCTATCTTATGTTTTTTCACTCTAGACTCGGGTGTAGAGTCCTTCCCACATGGTTTGCAATCAAGATCCAAGTACCAACAATCACGATAGAATCAATATTCAACAGATATATCGATATAATAATAAAGATAATAACAAACAATAAATAAGGAAAAGCCACACAATTAAACAAACAAAGGCACACAAACGTCCTAACTAGGCTTGACTCGCTTAAGGATTGGGTGTAATCCCCAGCAGAGTCGCCATCTGTCGCACCTCGAAAAAAATGGGGATACGACTTCAAAGCGAAGCGCGATCGCACGCTCGCAATGATGGACTGAACAGAGTCGCCACCGAACTTTATTTATTCCTAAAAGGAAAGGGGAAATATCGATAAAACCCAAGACAAAAGAAAAGGATAAGATATGGTCATCGCAACCAATATCAGGGTTCGGGAGTCGATTACGCAAGGGGAAGGTATTAGCACCCCTCACGTCCGTTGTACTCAACGGGAACCATTAGGTCAGTTGTGTGCATTAATGTTAGTTTGAAGTGTTAGGCTTTTCAATTTATTAGGTGGGAAAGAAATAGTAAAAGAGAGAAGAAATGTTTTTAGATATTTTAACGAAGGACTAAACCTAAGTTTTTTATTAGTGGGCCTGACAAGATTTAAAAATCCTGCTCCTACGTATCTCAAAAGAGAAATCAAGGCTTACGTAGTTCTGGGTAGAAAAATGTTTGTTTGTTGGTCGATTTTAGCGAAAGCTATATTGTATTAATCGACAAAAACATCGTTTTACCCAAAACAGATGAGGAGTGGACGCGTACCACACATCGAACGGATTTATAAATCTACATTCGGAAAAACGTCATTTATCTCTACTCAACAATCGTGGCCGAAACATTGTTTTGTATCACTTAAGACAATATATCTTTCATTTATGAAAGAAGGCTTTTGATTAGTCGCACGGCGGCGAGAAAAGAGTTTGATTGGTTGACGTATTTTGAGTGATGGCGAGAACTTGGATTTGCGAGATATACATCTCGAATCCTAGCCTCAGGAGTGCATGGTATACACCATGTTCCATTTCCATCTTTATTAAAAAAAGTTAAAATAGGAATTAAGTATTTTGGAATTTGATTGAGAAAAAGGGTTTGAAGAAACCGCATTGACAATTTTAGGCGATGGCGAGAGTTAAGATTGGCGAGGCATACGTCTCGAATCTTAACCTCAGGAGTGCATGGTATACACCATGTTCCATTTCCACCTTTATTGAGAAAAGTGTTTAAATATGAATTAGGTATTTTGAGTTTGTTGTGAAAATGGCTTGACCTAGATCAAGTATTGATGGACGTTTAAATGAAATTTGGCTGAGTGTTTGAAGAAACAAAGCGGACAAATTTGGATGATGGCGAGAGTTAAGATTGGCGAGGCATACGTCTCGAACCTTAACCTCAGGAGTGCATGATATACATCATGTTCCATTTCCACCTTTATTGAAAAGGGCTTGAATATGAATTAATATTTTTGAGTTTTTATTATGAAAAATGGCTTGACGTTGGATCAAGCATTTGATGAAGTTTTGGAATGGGATGGAATAGGAGGGAGAAATGAGTTGATTTGTTTATTGAGAAAAATACTCGACGTTGGATCGAGTCATATTTTTGTATTTTTGAAATTTGTTGATTTTATTCTTGTGTTAGTAGCTAATTAAACAACCAAACAAATAAAGAAATAAAAAGTACAAAAATATTACACATTGGGGGAGTGGGGTACATTTGTCAAATGGGGATTAAAAAATCATGAAATAAATAAAATCGGGTCCCAATAAATAATGCATGAGTGTAAGTGCAAGAGAACCGGCTCATTGTAAGAAAGCCCAAGAGTAAGCTATGTGAGGTTGGCGGCGATGCTTAAAAAAGCAATCGACTTACAAGGGTTTGAAAAAGGAGGCTCGATATTAAATCGAGAAAAGTATGATTTTTTTTAGTTTTAAAATGGTTTTGCATGCATGATGGATTTTAATGAAAAACATGGACATAAAAACTATTACAAGAAACAAAATGCTAAAAGATAATAAAATACTAAAAAGAAATAAAAAATGAAATGCTAAAAAAGAAACGAAATACTAAAAATACTATCTACAAGAATTGAACCCACTCCTCTTGAGACTATGGCACTACCCTCTCTCCACTAGGCTATTTAATAACTAACTGTTATTTTAACACTAATCTTAAATATATAAATTAAGGTAAATTAAAAAAGGATTAAAATAAAAATTAAAATAAAAAAGAAGACTATTGGTCTACTGGTAGTTAAACCCAGCCGCATGGCTGTTGGGTTTTCAAAGGGAAGAAATTGAAAATAATAAAATACCACTATTAAATACTATCCTAGGAAAAATGAATGTTTTTTTTTTATTATTTATTATTTATTCTATTTTGAAATAAATTAAAAGAAAAGGAAAAAAAAGAAAACGTAACAGAAGCTCAACATATCTCTCCTTCTCGGTATCACTCTCTCTCACTCCACCATTCAAACTCACTCACACTTATCTCTCAATCTCTAACCTCACTCAATCACTCACTCTCCCAACGAGTCTCTCTCAACCGCGTCACTCTCAACTTCAATCACACCAAACCCTCTTTCAATCGCGTGTTCTCAAGCTCTCGTCCCTCTCACAAAACCCGCTCAAACATCGTCTCTCAAACAAGGCACAAAGCGCGACAAGTCAAAATCCATGGTTCTCAAAAGAAAATTGGACAGGACGGCTAACCTTCGACGGCGGCGGCGAGCTCAGGTAATGCTTTCTTATCCCTTCCTCTCTTCAAGCGCTGGTTTTCTTCTTTTAGGATTAGGGTTTTAATTTGGCCGCCTCTCTCTTGTTTTCGAATCCGATCAGGGTTTTGTGTCAATTTTTCGTGTTTGCTCCCCTCTTTGATTCACCCTCTTCTATTTATGCCACAGATTAGGGTTTAGATTGGCCCAAAGGTTCCAAAGGAGAAAGTTTTCAGAAGCACTCTTTTCGCTCAGAAACGAGTTGTCTTGTTTGATGCTATCTTCCGGAAAGGTAATCTGTACTTTAGCTTTTCCAATCGCTTTTGTCATAACTCTGTTTTGGGTTATTTTTTGAACTTTTAACGCTTTGGTAATTAATTGCGTTTTACTGTAGTGAATATGGGTTAAAACAGGAATGGCTTTGGTTTGGAAATTTCATGGTTTGCTCGACTAACAAAAATCACGACTTGATTGAAGTCCAGTGCATCAAGAAGATCATTCAACTTACGGTTTTTCTCCTCCTCCTTCAATTTGATGTAGTTCTGATTTAGACCAGGAAAGGTCAATTTTGCTTCGTCGTCAACATAATTTTCCATGGGATCTTGCATAAATTTTTTGCAGACCGGGCGGATTTCCTTGCTGAGCGTTGCAGAAAACATCATAACTTGCTTATCGTGGGGAGTCAACTTGAAAATGTCTTGCACGTCTTTCCTCATGTCAAGTGATTCCAGCATCTTATCACATTCATCTAAAATGAAATGCCTGACATTCTTCAAAGCCTTATCCCTGGACAATGCTAGTATTCTTCCAGGGGTACCAACAACAAATTGGGGACATTCATTTTTCAACAGATCCTTGTGAACTTTAATGTTGACACCAACATAGAAGACATCAACCTTGAGATCAGTCAAGTAAGTGCTGAACCTTTCAAACTCATGGCATATCTGGTAAGCTAATTCCTTGTATGACACAGAATAAGAGCAGAAACTTGGCATGGAATAGGATCAACCTGCTGCAGAATTGATAAAACAAGAACAACAGTTTTTTTTTATTCCAGATTTTGCTTGGCATAAAAACAACCATTCCCAGGTTGCTTGAGGTATGCATTCATGTTGTATTTCAGAAGGATGCTCAAATCCTGAATCCACAATAGCCCGTAGAAGCTCTGGCTTTAGAAGAAAGTCTCTGAATCCTGAACCGTGGATCCCAACATAGCCCTTCTTTCCGGATTCACCGTTAACTTCTGCTCCAAGAGGATCAGCAATCTCACGCAATTGTATGGCATTTCGCGGCTCCAGCAGACACTCTGCTGTTACTTTTTCGCAAAGACCTTTTTTTTAAGCTCGGTGTAGATCTTAGTCTAAGATTATCATCTTGAACTATATTGTATTATGGGAATTGGTATCCTCAAATAAAATGTCTTCGTTGAACTCCTCCATGTTATTTATGTCGCTTATAACATTACTTTTGAAAGCAAGTAAACAGAGATCCTTTTGTAGCAGTTTTTTCTTTAATGAAATGTAACAAACTTGAGCTTTGTGATTTGAAAATTGGAGCCCACTGGGAAGCACAATCAGGTATCGTTGATTTGCTGTAACCACGGAGTCCGTCGAGAGTAGCCAACATTAAGTTCAATACTTCACCTACAAAGCATATATCTTCTTGTGACTTGGTAACAACCAAAGGTGGGATATATGAGCGCACGAGTAAGAGGACGAGTTCAAGCATAGACTTATAATCAGACACCTTTTGCCCCTTTTCCACCTCTATGGCTGAGACAAGCATAGATAAAATTCCTAAATGCCTGATGTTTCCAGTACTAACACACTCATGCGCTTCCTTATATAAGCAACTCCATACCAAATTCAACTCTTCGGGCTCCATTGTCTCGCATAATTTCTTAAACACGGTCTTTATGATGTCCAAAATGGTTTTTGACTCTTGAGAAGAAAATCTTGGCTGATAATGCGCATGAACAAAACCATGAAATAAGACCATAAAGTTATAGTATCCATGAACCAATAACATGACTGGCAAGTGGTTAGAAACACAAGAAAACTTGATTGTTTATTCGGATTGTATTTGTAGGATTTATGTAATGGGATGAACTTGTATGAAAATGTTGAGAAATGCAATTTGGAACATGATTTTGTAATTTATGAAATGTTGTAATGCTATTTTGATTTTGAAATGTACTTATGGATATAAAAATAGATTTTTTTTTTTTAGAAATAACCCAAGACTAATTTAAATATCAACTTAAATAATAATAAAAAAAATCAGTAGAAAACCCAATTAAAATCAAATTAATCCAATAATTTGTTAAAATTACTTTTGACATCAATTCTAACATCTATTTGAAAATTAAAATCAATTAGAGTTTTGAATCATTAGTAAAAATAACAATTAAAATTAAATTGAAATTTGGGAATTAAACTTAATTTGAAATTAAAATCAAAAATTGAAAAATTACAAAAGTCAAATGATTAAAATCTATTTTATAGTCAAAAGCACCCTGATCAAAAAGGCATAGACAATGATCAATGTGTAACAAAAATATGGAGTTGGGAATGAATGTATGCAAATGAATTTCAGGCCAAGTGCCAAATGAAAAAATGGAAAAAATTCAGGGTCAAAATCGGGGTATGACAGCAGGTCTACTTGTAAAAATGAGTTACGACGTGATATTCCTTTAGCAACTTTGCGAGGTGATTTTCTCATAGCAACTTTGCGAGGTGATTCTCCCCTAGCAACTTTGTGATATGATTATCCCTCAGCCAAGAAGTTGCGACTAACATTTTAGCAAGGTGGATGGAACTCATTTGTTTGAGACGTTGCGAGGTGGTTTTAACTATTGCGAGGTGATTAGCACCTAGCAAATTTACATTTTGTTTGTAGTGTATGTTGCTTGGTTAAGTATCTATTTTCCATACATGTAAAATCTACTCTACATCACTATGTAATTTATTTTCCCGTGGAAATAAATAAAAAAAATTCACCAAATTTTATTCTTTATCATCACAAGGGATACACACAGTTAAAGGTGTTTCTTAAACACCATAAGTGTACGACTAAAGAAATCTAGGCCCTACAGCGAAAGACGCGAGGATAAAGACAATAGACCACGAAACAAAGTGGTGATTAGGGATCACCCCCTTTTGGTAGTTATCTACTATAGAGCATAGGAGGTGGGTCTTTGCTACGACAGTCTTGAACCAATTTTAAACTCGAGGGATATGGAAGAGGAGCAGACCCTTGACCGGGAAGGTTCCTCAAAGACGTCCAATAAAGTTTTCGAATACGACCTCAGATGTCAGCCAATTCCTAGAGAAGTACGGTAAGTAAATAAAGAAATGGAAATGAATTAAAAGCAATAACAACGAATATTCATTCATTTAACAACAAGTATTACATCAAATAAGAGCACTTCGATAAAATTAAAATAAAATAAATAATATGAGTCGAATTCAACACTAACTTGCCTCCTATCCATTATCTCTTGCTAGTGACAAATGTGTTTCCTTAATATTTACACCTCGGGGTGAAGAAATGTCATCTGCCTCAGGGAATTTTCAAAGGAAACTTGCATAACAGGGTAATCATCTTCCACTGACCTCACATACTCCTTGGATATTGTCATACCCCAAAATTTGCCCGTTAACATTACAAGGCATTTTTAAGGCACCCCAACTTATTTTTCAAGGCATTAATCTTAAAAGAACAAAGGCCCAGCACACAGATGGCCAAATCCAGAAAATGGCCCAAACTGGCTTGCTCGCTAGGCGAGCAAATCCTTCGCCTAGCGAACCCCTCGCTACAATACTCGCCTAGCGAAGCTTGCGAATACCAGAAAATTCTGGGCTTCATTCTGAGCCCATTAGGTCATAAAAAGAGCATTATAAATACCACAACTTCAGTGAGAAAGAGAGGAGGAGAACGAAAACGGAAGGAAGACGGGAGCAAGAGAGAAGGCGCAGCAAACCCTGGAGACTAACCCAGAGAATTCAGAGCAACCCTAAAGGAAACCCTGAAGGAAACTCATCTGCATCAAAGTCACCTCCGCCCAACTCAATCCGACTCACCAATTCAAGGTTGCAATTCACTTGCAAACAGGTTTGCATTACCATTACCGCTTTATGTTCTTAATTTGCATGTGATATTATAAGTGAATTCATAAATATATTTGAGGTTTTGCATGTGAATTTAAGTGTGCCTGAATATTGTGAATGCTGAACTATGTAATTTGTGTATTGGACTCCATAAGGCGTGCAGCAGGCTGAGGTCATACTGTTCTGACATTCAAAACCCGCAGCCGCTCGCTAGCACATCGCTAAGCGAGCATGCAGCGAGTATTCGCTAGGCCCTCGCTAGGCGAGGCAGAGGCGAACGTGACAGTCGCTAATATTTTGGGTGTTCTGTTCTGGGCTTATTTGATCCGTTCTATGTTAATCATGCGTTATTCTGCCTGACATTCCTACTTCTGTGTTTTCCTTTGCGGTGTAATCCTCGATTGCACCCCCATTTGGTATTCTGACCTGTGTGCTGAATGTTGTAAGGGTTCACATATTCCCAGGAACAAGTAGCTTGCTAGGTATTCCACTTTATTTGTGGGGTACCCTTGTGGAGATTCATCCTAATTATTTAGTTGATTTTAATGTGGAGATTCATCCTAATTGTTTAATCGATTTTAATGTGGAAGTTCACTCTAATTACCTAATTGATTACGGCTATCTAATTAATTGTAAAACTTTGCCTTTAAATAAGTGATCCTGGACCTCTCTTTGTTACCCTACGATTCCGGTATTATGGTCATGTCCCGCGAATGTGGGGATACACTTAGCAAAGACCCTTCGATTAAATCATCATAAAATAAATCATTGTCCCTCGGATGTTGCTTGCGAATATACGATTTTGTCCCTCGATGACCCTTTGGTGTGGCCTACGGTTAAATGATGATCGTCCCTTCGAATGCTAAGGTATCCTTACAAATGTTGCCTTCAATGACCAATCGATGACCCTACGATGTCCCTTTACATCCAAAGGATAAAACTACTTACTTCTCAATAGTAAGGACAGTTTTACCCTCATAAGGATAGGAAATACCCCTAAAGACCTTGGGTAGGTATAACTCTTAATTGCTGACTCACAACCTAAAACATTTTTCATACATCACACTTTGCAAAACATCTACTAGAAAATCACCACTTGGTATACATTCATACTAGAATCATTGCCAAGTTATATTTTTCTAAACAACTTTCAAAATTAAATGAGATAAATACTTTGTATACATTCATACAAGAATCATTACAAAGTTAAATCCTCTTTTCAAAACATTTTCTAAACAATTCACAACCACTTTTTCCAAACAAACATAAGTGATCAAGCAATTAAGAGCCCATGGATAACCATGGATACAAAGGGTGCTAACACCTTCCCTTTGTATAATGTACCTCCCGAACCCAAAATCTAATTAAGGTCTTTCCTGTTCTTTTCCACCTTTCCTTATTGGATAAAAGAAAAGTCGGTGGCGACTCTTGCTAACCGCGACATTTGCTTTCCAAAGCAAAAACACATAAAGTCAGTTCACCGTATGACAGAACTGGCAACTCTGCTGGGGACCACAAAGAGAGGTCATCTAAAAAAACATAAAAAAATCACTTATTCAAATTGTCTGATTTACTTTTAAGGGATTGCTTGGGTATTTTTGAGTGAAAGATCCTACACCCGGATCTAGTGTACCTTAGGTAAGTAGCAAAAGATCATCGCGACTATCCGGCGTATACTGGAATGGTCAAAATGATGGCTACGGTTAATGTGACACTTTGGATGTCCTGATGTTCCTCATGTTTACTTGAGGAAAAATTTGGCGTCTGCGTGGTGTCATCAAAGCATTAACCAGACCTTTAGAACCCTAATTGACTCATCCTAGCCATTAGAAAGTAGTGAGATAACTGACTTCGGTTTCGACTGGGGTTGGTTGAGACTCGATACTACACTCTTTGAGATTGGACTTTAGGGAAGCTTTGGTCAACCACTTGGTGTTGCACTGAAGTGGACTTAAAGGAAGGTCAATGATTGGAGGTCCTGTTAGAACCCGGTTACTATTCTAGGACAGGTTGAACCAACCAAACTTCAGTGGGGAGGGTACTTACCTATGGAACTCATGCAAGCCTTAAAACCTAGGAATGATGGTTGTGTGACTTGTTTGTGCTTGTTATTTACATAACATCATAACATCATGGCATTGTACTAACGATTTCAAAGACTTTAAACATTGAAAACATTCCATACATTGCATAGCATGACATAACATTGCATAACAGGTACTCTAAAGGGATCAAGGTTCTCACGGTTTTCCTGCAAACAGAAAAATGGACCTCGAACAAACTGTCAAAGATCTCCATGCTCAGAATGCTCAACTCCAGGAGATGATCTTGAACTTATCCAAGGGGCAAGAGGAACTGAAGGCTCTCTTACTCGAGAAGAAAAAGGACAAGAAATCTGTGAGTCACATTAACCCGGGAAGAAAGCAGTTTACGAAGATCAATATGACTTTAGCACAAGCACTGCAGGGTATGCTAAAGGCAAATTTAATTACCCTCAGAGATCCTCCTGCAAAACCCAACACTACTTCTCCTAGTTATAATCCCAACGCCAGGTGTGCATATCACTCCGATAGCCCCGGGCATGATACAAACGATTGTTGGTTGTTGAAAAATAAGATTCAGGATATGATCGACGCTGGAGAATTTGAATTTGATCATCCGGAGACTCCTAATGTCATCACTACTCCTCTGCCTAATCATGACGAGACTGTCAATGCTGTAGAAGATGCTGATAGCGATTGCAACCTGGATAGCTGGATTTTCCCAACAATTGGTGACAGACTCAATAATTGGAAGGCTGAAGACACTATCCTGATTTCCTTTAGTCAGGAGTAATTGTTATTGCTATTTTAGTATTTCAAAGCATTGTGTCTATGCCCGGGGCACAATAGCTAATTTTTCAAGGGTTTTGTCATTTTCATAAGCATATTCGTATTCAATAAATCAATGGACCTTTTTGCATTCAAATATTGCGCTCCTTATCTTTCTTGTCATTTTTCAAACAAGCTATGCTTTCTTGCACACACTCACGTAACAATTCGCAGACCCATATCCACTCTGGATCCTGTTGATAATAATTCTACTACTGTTCATTATGACTTTGAAAATCCGATCTACCAAGCCGAGGATGGAAGTGAGGAAGATTGTGAAGTACCTGGAGAGCTTGCCAGACTACTGCAAGAAGAAAAGACTATTCAGCCGCATGGGGCATCGATCGAAATCATAAATCTGGACCGCGTCGCCCGATTTAGCTCCCATTTGACCGCTACTTGCAAATCCATCTCCAAATTACTGAGACAAAATCAAGAAGTATCTCCAAGAACCTTCAGTTCTGATGCCACCAGTTGAAGGAGGACCTCTAATCATGTACTTGACCGTGTTAGAAAATTCAATGGGGTGTGTGCTTGGGCAACATGACGAGTCTGGTCGAAAAGAGCATGCAATATACTACCTTAGAAAAAGGTACCGACTGTGAAACAAGATACTCACAGCTCGAGAAAGCTTGTTGTGCTTTGGCTTGGGCTGCTCGCCGACTAAGACAGTATATGTTGAATCATACCACTTTATTGATTTCTAAGATGGATCTTATCAAATATACATTTGAGAAACCCGCTGTCTCCTGAAAGAGCTATCACTGATAATGGTGCTAATTTGAATAACAAGATGATTACTGAACTCTGCACGCAGTTCAAAATAAAACACCATAATTCCGAAGTGGCGACTTGTTAATAAAGCGTATCATTCTACCACAAGGTGATTCTAGAGGCAAATGGACTCCCACATACGAAGGGCTATTTGTAGTTAAGAAGGTATTCTCTGGTGGAGCCATGATGCTTGCTACAGTGGATGACAAAGAGTCCCCGCATCCCGTGAACACGGACATAGTTAAAAAAATACTACGCATGTACACCCGGCAAGTCGAAAACCTGAAAAGGCGGCTTGGGCAAAAAAGGGTATCCTGGTGGACTGAAAACCTGAAAAGGCGGTCCAGGCAAAAATTAGGGACTAAAGCGTATGACTATGTCTCGTTCTCGGTCAGCTTCACCCAAATCAAAGGGACTGAACAAGCCAATCACTTTTATCCGACATCAGGAGATGAGAGGCTTGAAGACATAATGACAGTAGTGGAATTAAAATCAATAGGACTTTTTCTGCATAGCTTTCTCTTTGTTTCCTTGACAATTTCCTCTTACTAGGATTTCTGTCTCCTCGTACACAAATTGCCTGTTTATAGGCCCTCCTTCAAAATCAATACAATTTTGTTTCCAAAAAAAATGCTTTCTCCATTTTGTTTGCGTAAACGTCCATTGATTTAATTTGAATTAATATATGCATTTGAATATGATCGATGTTTACCAAAAATGCATGCATAAAATAGAAATAGCGATTACTACAAGGCTTCAGGATCGAGGAGAAGGTCTAACCATGCTTTCCAATAAATCCGTTGCTAATTCTATTCCCCAGCAAAACCAGCTATTGCCCAGAAGAAATTGGCATCACCAGACAGACTGGTCATCTCTTCCATCCCCAACCAGGCTCTGTTGGATATCTCCACCATCAGACAGAAATCAAGTATCCCCAGCTAAGAAAGGGTCATCAATACAAATATCTCCAACCAGAATATGGGGATTTGTTTTCCCCCGGCAAAAGTTTCAGGCACATAATCCATTCATGCATCATTTCGCATCATATACATGCATGCAATGTTCGCATTTATTTTCAGACGCATAGTTCATTCGTTACATCATTTCACAACATACGCATGCATACATTGTTCGCATTTAGTTTCAGAAGCATAAAACATCTCATGCATCATGACATGGCATGAAGCTAACTTTATTTTTCAGGTTAATTATCCTCCTGATACAGTCAAGACAAAGGTCCATTCAGACGGACATCTTTATCAATTACAGTCAGGATTCAACTACATCTTTCAGATATACTCCATGTCAACATTCATTCTACAAACACTCGGATATCCTCCTAATGATGGCATCTATAAGCCCATCCCAGACATTTATTGCAAATACAACATATACAAATACTATCAGATATAGCCTAGCGTACAATTCATTCTGATTCAGCTCAACATATGACTCCTTCAACTCAGATACGATCTAGCATACGATCCATTCTGACCCTTATATCTCAGATACAGCCTAATGGACAGCTCATTCTGCTACTCAGATACGATCTAGCATACGATCCATTCTGACCCTTATATCTCAGATACAGCCTAATGGACAGCTCATTCTGCTACTCAGATACGATCTAGCATACGATCCATTCTGACCCTTATATCTCAGATACAGCCTAATGGACAGCTCATTCTGCTACTCAGATACGATCTAGTGTATGATCCATTCTGATCTTTCATCCCCAGTGAAGTCACCCGCCTAATGGACGACTCAGTCTGCTACTCAGATACGATCTACCGTACGATCCGTTCTGATCTTTACCTCTCCAGATGCAGCCTAATGGACGGTTCATTCTGCAATTCATATACAATCTAGCGTACAATCCATTCTGATCCTTTATCCCCAGCAGCGTATAACACACTCTGGCTCCCCAGCGAAGTCGACAGCATAATGGATGACTCACTATACGGTCTAGCGTACGACCCGGTGTGACACCCATGCCTTCAGATATCGTCTAATGCACGACGCACTCTGAAGCTCTCATCATCAAACTTCCTGGATGACATCTTTAAGCCCATCTCCATCAGGAATAACTTCTGATTAACAAGTGCAAATTTTTGGGGCATTCTAATGTTCAATAATCTTCCACCTCCAGACCACGAATGGCGTACATACCATTCTAACTCTCTCGGTTCAAGAATATTGAACAGGGGCAGCTGTCATACCCCAAAATTTGCCCGTTAACATTACAAGGCATTTTTAAGGCACCCCAGCTTATTTTTCAAGGCATTAATCTCAAAAGAACAAAGGCCCAGCACACAGATGGCCAAATCCAGAAAATGGCCCAAACTGGCTTGCTCGCTAGGCGAGCAAATCCTTCGCCTAGCGAACCCCTCGCTACAATACTCGCCTAGCGAAGCTTGAGAATACCAGAAAATTCTGGGGTTCATTCTGAGCCCATTAGGTCATAAAAAGAGCATTATAAATACCACAACTTCAGTGAGAAAGAGAGGAGGAGAACGAAAACGGAAGGAAGACGGAAGCAAGAGAGAAGGTGCAGCAAACCCTGGAGACTAACCCAGAGAATTCAGAGCAACCCTAAAGGAAACCCTGAAGGAAACTCATCTGCATCAAAGTCACCTCCGCCCAACTCAATCCGACTCACCAATTCAAGGTTGCAATTCACTTACAAACAGGTTTGCATTACCATTACCGCTTTATGTTCTTAATTTGCATGTGATATTATAAGTGAATTCATAAACATATTTGAGGTTTTGCATGTGAATTTAAGTGTGCCTGAATATTGTGAATGCTGAACTATGTAATTTGTGTATTGGACGCCATAAGGCGTGCAGCAGGCTGAGGTCATACTGTTCTGACATTCAAAACCCGCAGCCGCTCGCTAGCACATCGCTAAGCGAGCATGCAGCGAGTATTCGCTAGGCCCTCGCTAGGCGAGGCAGAGGCGAACGTGACAGTCGCTAATATTTTGGGTGTTCTGTTCTGGGCTTATTTGATCCGTTCTATGTTAATCATGCGTTATTCTGCCTGACATTCCTACTTCTGTGTTTTCCTTTGCGGTGTAATCCTCGATTGCACCCCCATTTGGTATTCTGACCTGTGTGCTGAATGTTGTAAGGGTTCACATATTCCCAAGAACAAGTAGCTTGCTAGGTATTCCACTTTATTTGTGGGGTACCCTTGTGGAGATTCATCCTAATTATTTAGTTGATTTTAATGTGGAGATTCATCATAATTGTTTAATCGATTTTAATGTGGAAGTTCACTCTAATTACCTAATTGATTACGGCTATCTAATTAATCGTAAAACTTTGCCTTTAAATAAGTGATCCTGGACCTCTCTTTGTTACCCAACGATTCCGGTATTATGGTCATGTCCCGCGAATGTGGGGATACACTTAGCAAAGACCCTTCGATTAAATCATCATAAAATAAATCATTGTCCCTCGGATGTTGCTTGCGAATATACGATTTTGTCCCTCGATGACCCTTCGGTGTGGCCTACGATTAAATGATGATCGTCCCTTCGAATGCTAAGGTATCCTTACAAATGTTGCCTTCAATGACCAATCGATGACCCTACGATGTCCCTTTACATCCAAAGGATAAAACTACTTACTTCTCAATAGTAAGGACAGTTTTACCCTCATAAGGATAGGAAATACCCCTAAAGACCTTGGGTAGGTATAACTCTTAATTGCTGACTCACAACCTAAAACATTTTTCATACATCACACTTTGCAAAACATCTACTAGAAAATCACCACTTGGTATACATTCATACTAGAATCATTGCCAAGTTATATTTTTCTAAACAACTTTCAAAATTAAATGAGATAAATACTTTGTATACATTCATACAAGAATCATTACAAAGTTAAATTCTCTTTTCAAAACATTTTCTAAACAATTCACAACCACTTTTTCCAAACAAACATAAGTGATCAAGCAATTAAGAGCCCATGGATAACCATGGATACAAAGGGTGCTAACACCTTCCCTTTGTATAATGTACCTCCCGAACCCAAAATCTAATTAAGGTCTTTCCTGTTCTTTTCCACCTTTCCTTATTGGATAAAAGAAAAGTCGATGGCGACTCTTGCTAACCGCGACATTTGCTTTCCAAAGCAAAAACACATAAAGTCAGTTCACCGTATGACAGATATGTCAAGGTTTTTAAGATGCATCTCATGAAAGCCATATTGAGCCTTATTCCATGTACATAAAGGTCATCTTGTGTGTATCCCTTGACCACCAATCTTTCTTTATAACATTCAATTGAGCCATAAAATTTATTTTGATATCGTAGACACATTTGCAACCAATGGGTGTTTTGTGAGGTGGAAGAGAAGTGAGAGACCAAGTCTAGTTTTGTTCCAAAGGAGATAAATCTGCTTACATAGACTTAACTTAACAGCCATGTTGGATGGCTTGTTAATATGCATGAGGTTGACTATGAGTTTTGATATAAATAATGTATTTACATAATGGTATGATGGGTGACACATTGGATTGGGAAAAACATTGGTATTCAAAAGTATATTATTATAGACAAAGTCATCAAAAAAAAGAATTGTTTTAATGATGGTCATGTTGAAGGTTTTATGTTTATATGGGTATAGGACTAGAATGAGAGGTGAATGGGTGATTAGAGGAATATTTGAAGTGGTTACATTTGAATATGGTGGCATGTAGGTTAAAGGAGGGTCATTGTTGTTAGATGTTGGTGTGGTTTCATCACTGAGATAAAGAAATGGGGAGTTGCATTAAAGAATTCTTGGAGAAAAAGGAGGATAAATTGCTTGCTTATGAAGGAATGGGAATGTGTCTTCATAAAGGAAGGTGTGTTTTGAGATGATTATTTCTTAAGAGTAAGATCCATATATACTTTAATTTCTTTGTTTATAACCAAAAAATATGGATTTCTAACACGAGGGTCAAGTTTGTGGCAACTCTGATGAAGTGTGGTAGAAAATGCTAAATAGTCAAACACCTTATTATTATCATAAAAAGCAAGATTACCGTGAAAAATATCACCATAATACTTGAATTATAATATTGATTAAGGTAATCTCTTAATGAGAAAGATGGCATGGATGATATCATAACTCCAAAAAATTAGGGGGTAAGTTGCATTGAAACATTATGATTTTGGTGACACTTGGAATGTGTATGTGCTTCCTCTTTGCCACTGCATTTTGTTGTGGAATCTTCACAAAGGTTCTTTTATGTAATATCCCTTGATGTTAATAGTAAATATCAATGATAATTTTCTTTCACTGTCAGATCATATGTTCTTGATTATGTGGCCAAATTTATTATTTCGAGGATCATCAGACTTGTGTCTTATCATGAAAGATCAAGTGCTTTGTGTGTAGTCATCTACAATGGTTAGAAAATAAAAATTACAATGGACATATATAATAGTAGAAACCCTAAGTGTTCATGTGAATAAGTTCAAAGGAAGCAATTGATTTTATAGAATTCAAGGAAAAGATAATTTTGATTATTTAGCATTATGACAATAACCAAAAATTGTAATAACATAATCATAAACCAAAAGATATTTCTTATTGATATATTTCATTACATTATGTGAAGGGTGGCCTAATATACGGTGTCATGGAGTAAAAGTATTGGGAACTTTCTAATTACATGTAAGTTTAATGGCAAAGTCATTGACAATTGAAAAGGTGTGCATGTCCTTATCTAGAATTTAAAGGTTGTATAAGACTCTAGTATGCCCAACCATCCTTAATGAAGATTGTTTCTAAATTATAAATGAGAAGTGATTAAATACAAGTTTAAAATGAAGATTATATGACAAACAAGAGCCATATATGGATTAAATTGAACATTAACACGTGACGAAAAACTTTTACTATTTTAAAATGTTTGTGTACAAGATGAAGATGGAAAAAGAGAGAGAAGAGAGAATAACAAACTTTCACTACTCTGCTAAAACGGCTACAGCAAAATAGTTGGACATACACTGCACTACAATAATCAGTGAATACAACTATTGACAGATACAGTATGATATATACACAAATAATAATGCCACGCAGGTGAAGTACTAAAATACTAAATTACCATTCAACACCATCCCTTAATTCAGGATTTAACTAATCAAAACTAATAACACCAATTCCATCCCTTAAGTGGAAAAATTGATCAGTCTTGATCGCTTTCATCAGAACATCTTCTAGCTGCTTCTGGGTGCTATAGTGCATAACTTCTAGCACTCCATTCTGAACCTAACTTCTTAGAAAATGATACATAATCTCAATATGCTTGCTTCTCCCATGCAACAATGGGTTCTTGGCAAGATTGATTGCTGACTTGTTATTAACCATCAACTTTAGAGGCTTGTTTAACTTGATCTTCAAATCCTACAGTAAATTCAGAAGCCAAATGGCTTGACATGCAGCTATAACACCGACAATATATTCAGCTTCACAGGTTGACAAAGAAACAACTGGTTTCTTCTTGGAACACCAAGAAATAGGACTTCCCAGATACTTAAACAAATATCTAGAAGTACTTCTTCTATCAACTATGTCTCCACACCAATCATAGTTTGAGTAACACATCAGCTATGAATTATCCTTTTCAGCATTAGGGAACAAAACTTCATACTTCAGAGTCCCTTTAATATACCTCAGAATCCTGACAACAACTTGGTAATGAGACCACTTTGGTTTACTCATTAACCTACTAACCATTCTAGTTACATAGCCAATGTCAGGTTTGGTATTACATAAATACCTCATAGAGCCAACCAACTGCTTGAAAGTTGTAGCATCTATATCATCACCTTTAGAATCATAATCCAATTTGTGATTTGTTTCTGACGGTGTGACAACATCCTTACAATTCAACAGCTCGAATCTTTTTAGAAGCTCAAGTTTATATTTTAGCTGATGCAAAATGATACCCTTTTCAGAGTACATAAACTCCATCCCTAGGAAATATGTATTTCCTATATCAGTTGTCTCAAACTCATTCATCAGCACCTTCTTGAACTTAGCTATCTCATGTTCACAACTCCCTGTTAGCAATTTATCATCAACATAGAGACACACCATAATCATATTGCCTTCAGGAATATGTTGAACATAAACGCCATACTCCATCTCACACTTTCTGAATCCTTGGAGCTTGAAAAATGAATCAATCTTCAGATTTCAAGCTCGATGAGCTTATCTCAGTCCATACAAGGCTTTACGCAACTTGTACATCATCCCTTACTGATTCTTTTTCTCAAATCCAAGAGGTTGTGACACATATACCTCTTCTTGCAATGGACCGTTCATAAATGCATATTTCACATCCAGATGCATCAAAGGACAATTCATGTTAGCAGTTATTGCAATCACCGGTCTAATTGTCTCATGTCTCGCTACAGGAGAAAACACTTGAAAGTAATCTAACCCAGGTTTTTGTGGAAATTCTCTTGCGACTAACCTTGCTTTGTGTTTGCCAATTGATCCATCTGGCTTCTGTTTCTCCTTGAAAAACCATCTGACGCTGATGGCTTTCTTGTCCTTTGGAAGCTCAGTCAACTCCCAAGTCTTGTTTCTTTCTATAGCCTAAAGTTCTTCTTTCATGGCCTTTAGCCACACTTTCTTCTGGAGTGTTTCTTCAAAACTGACTATTTCAGAGTCTACTAACTTGGCATACTAAATGACTTCTCCTTCGAAATCTACTTCAGTATCTTGCAGCATATCAAACTCTGTAAACCGTCTTGGGATGTTTCTGATTTTTTGTATCCTATGAAATTGTTCAGAATCTTCTTCGGGTGCTGGAACAGTATCAGATGCTGGATGTAACACCCTTCTAAAATACCCCAATTATTTAATAACAACAAAAAATATTTATATATATCAGAGTAATCATGCACCAAGGGTGTCACACAACATTTCACACCATAATAACTGTCATGCTCTTTATTTAATCAAAACAACATTTTTGCAAAATTCGCAGCGGATAGAATCAACCAACCATTCAAAACATATAACGTTTTACAGGTAAAAAGGTTCAACAATCAACAATAAACAATTAAAACATCCCGTCCCGATGTTACATCTATCAGAGCACGACCCACTACGTAGACTACACTAGACTCCAGGCACTAGCTTCTACTCACTCACTGCTCGTTACCTGAAAAATAGTTGTAAGGGTGAGTTCCTCAATCGATATAATAAGCATTATAAATCATCATGTAATGCTAAGTAAATTTACACGTTAATCACCCTAATCATATCCTGCATTCAGTAACGGCACATCAACTCAAATATCATACTCAATAACAACGTAAAATGCAACTCAATAACAACATAAAATGCAACTCAAATGAGACTCGACTCGTCATGCATGTGGTACCATTCGGAGTAAAACTCCCAACTTAAAATCATTGCCATTTTAGTGGGCATCAAGGCATAAGCCTTCAACTTTCAACTTAAAATTTTGCCAATCCAGGCCAACGTGGTGTGAGCAAGGCTCCGACTTAATGCATATGAATGTACATGGCATACACGACTTTAAATTCCGACAACATAATAATAACAGCAACACAACAAGGTTTTCAACATAATCAACTTATAATCAACGTTGGCTCATCCAGCCTACGACTCAGTATTTTCAACAACTTAACACAACTTATCAACATATTTATATCAACACTTCATAACATAAACTCAACAAAATTACTCATCGAAATCAACGAGAATATGCCAATCACCAATTGTGTTCACAACATTAAAATATCAAATTTTCCAACTTCCAACAGTGTTAACCGGTTAACGCCCTGGGTTAACCGGTTAACGCAGGACAAAATACATTTTCTGGCAAAACGCAACAGTGTTAACCGGTTAACGCCCTGGGTTAACCGGTTAACGCAGGCAAAACAGCGCATTTTCACAAATATAACAGTGTTAACCGGTTAACACCCTGGGTTAACCGGTTAACGCAGACAAAACAGCAGTTCCTGCGCTAACACAAGGCAGAATGCAGAGTTCTCCGCATTTTCCGCCGTTGGAGGACTTCCGGACCTCCGATTCAACTTCCGTAAAAAGCTATACGTTCGGAAATTCACAATTAACCCAAACACATATTCAATTACAGCCTAAACACAGTTTCATCCAACGTAATTTTCCAGCATTCATAATCCCAATTAGGGTCAATTCAACGGCTATTACTACCCATGACATGTTAATTTATAATACCCATCAAACGACGATAAACCCCCCTTACCTGAGATAATCCGGCAATCTCTAAGCTTCAAGCTTTTCCGTTCTTCAACCTCTGCTCTTTCTCCACTTTTCGCCTTTCAGCCGCTTCTCTGTTTCACGTGAAAACTCTTTACCAAAAATGAATGACCCTTTTTCTCTTATTCCAACTTATATATTTTCCAATAATTATTATTCCAAATAATAATAATAATAATAATAATAATAATCCAATAATTCATTTTATTTAATTAAATTATTAAATATATTATTAACTTAATTAAATAATCCTCTTATTTAATTCGGGGTGTTACAACTCTCCCCTACTAAAAGAGTTTTCGTCCTCGAAAACATACCTCAAGCAAATAACTCTGGATAAGACTCCTTCATCCGACTCTCAAGTTCCCATGTCATGCTTTCGCCCGCAGCTCCCAACCAAACGACTTTAACCAACCCAATCTCTTTTCCTCGAAGAGTCTTTGTTTCACGATCTTCAACTCGCACAGGCTTTGTCTCTACTGTTAAATTATCTCGCACTTGCACATCATCCATACTAACCACATGAGACGGATCTGAGATATACTTCCGAAGCTGCGACACATGGAATACATCATGCAAATTCGAAAGATTAGGTGGTAACGCCATCCGATAAGCAACTCTTCCAACCCGTTCTAAGATTTGATACGGACCAATGAAGCGAGGAGTGAGCTTTTTAGACTTCAAAGCCCTCCCAACTCCGGTTACAGGCGTGACTCTCAAAAACACATGGTCACCAGCTTGAAATTCTAAATCCTTCTTCCGCTTGTCATGGTAACTCTTCTGCCTACTCTGAGAAGCTTTCATCTTCTCCCGGATAAACTTCACTTTCTCGGTAGTTTCTCGAACTAACTCTGGTCCAAGTACTACACTCTCACCAGATTCGTGCCAACACAACGGAGTTCTACATCTACGACCATATAATGCTTCAAAAGGCGACATTCCGATACTAGAATGGTAACTATTATTGTATGTGAACTCGATCAATGGAAGATAAGTGTCCCACGAACCTCCTTGTTCAAGAACACAAGCCCTCAGTAAATCTTCCAATGACTGAATAGTTCTCTCAGTTTGGCCATCAGTTTGAGGATGATATGCCGAACTCAACCTCAACTTAGATCCCAACGAATCTTGCAGACTTTTCCAAAATCCCGATGTAAACCTCGGATCTCTGTCCGACACAATACACAGAGGAACACCATGCAACTTTACAACTACTCGGATGTAAATCTCTGCCAACTTCGCAATTGGGTAAGTGATGTTAATAGGTATGAAGTGAGCCGACTTCGTGAGCCTATCAACGATCACCCAAATCGAATCATGCCCTCGTAAGGTAGCAGGCAGCCCCGTTACAAAGTCCATAGAAATGCTATCCCATTTCCATTCTGGAACGTCCAACGGTTGCATCAACCCAGCAGGCTTCTGATGCTCAATCTTCGACTTCTGACAAGTTAAGCACGCATACACAAAACGAGCCACATCTTCTTTCATTCCGGGCCACCAAAATAATTTCTTTAAATCCTGATACATTTTAGTAGCTCCTGGATGAATACTCAAGCTGCTTCTATGACCCTCCTCTAGAATACTTCTCTTCAAAATTGCGTCGTCCGGAATACAAATTCTTTCCCCTAATTTCAACACACCTCTCGCATCAACCGTAAAGTCACTTTTCTCCGATTGACCACAACGATTAAGGATATCTACTAATTTCACATCCAATTTCTGTGCCTCTCGGATACTATCCATAAAATCATTATTAATCTTTAGCATTCCTAGCATCACACTCTGCGGTGTTACTTCGCAAACCAAACTCATATCCCGAAATTGCTCAATTAATTCCAACTCCTTAATCATCATTGCTGACACATGCAAGGTCTTTCTACTTAAAGCATCGGCCACAACATTTGCTTTTCCTGGATGATAATTCAAACCGAAATCATAATCCTTAAGCAATTCGAACCACCTACGTTGTCTCATGTTCAGCTTTTTCTGATCAAATAGATACTTTAAACTTTTATGATCGCTGAAAACTTCGAATCTGGAACCATAAAGGTAATGCCTCCAAAGTTTTAGCGCAAACACTACAGCAGCAAGTTCAAGGTCATGCGTAGGATAGTTCTTTTCATGAATTCTCAACTGTCGCGACGCATAAGCAATTACTTTATTATTTTGCATGAGCACACCTCCCAAACCCATCAACGAAGCATCACAGTAAATTATAAACGGTTCCCCCGGATTTGGCAAAGTCAAAACCGGCGCCGACGTCAATCTCCTCTTTAATTCATTAAAACTCTCTTCGCACTGAACATCCCACACGAAAGCTTTACCTTTGCAAGTTAATTTAGTCAACGGAAGTGCTAACTTAGAAAATCCTTCAATAAATCTTCTATAATATCCAGCTAATCCCAAAAAGCTTCTAATCTCGGTAACCGACTTAGGAGTTTCCCATTGCAATACAGCTTCTACCTTGGAAGGATCTACAGCAATACCTTTTCCTGAAATTACATGGCCGAGAAAACTGACTTCTCTTAACCAAAACTCACACTTGGACAACTTCGCATACAATTTCTTATCTTTCAAAACCTCCAATACTAATCTCAAATGTTCCTGGTGCTCTCCTTCGGACTTAGAGTAAATCAAAATATCATCAATAAATACTACCACAAAATGATCCAGATAAGTATGGAAAATACGGTTCATGTATTCCATAAATACTCCCGGCGCATTAGTCACACCGAAAGGCATCACAGAATACTCATAATGTCCATACCGAGTTCTGAACGCTGTCTTCTGGATGTCTTCATCTTTCACTCTGATCTGATGATAGCCCGATCTCAAATCAATTTTACTGAACACACAAGCACCCACTAATTGGTCCATCAAATCATCTATCCTCGGTAGTGGATACTTATTCTTGATCGTTACTTTATTCAATTGTCTATAATCAATACAAAGCCTCATACTACCCTCTTTCTTCTTTACTAGCAACACTGGAGCTCCCCACGGCGACACACTTGGTCTTATAAACTTCTTCTCAAGTAAGTCTTCCAATTGCTTCTTTAATTCATACAATTCAGATGCCGACATTCTATACGGTGCCATCGAAACAGGCCTAGTACCAGGTACCAGATCAATAGTAAATTCAACTTCCCTCTCTGGCGGCACACTAGGAATTTCATCAGGAAAAACTTCAGGGAATTCTTTCACCACTAACAGTTCCTCTATCTTAGCTTTACTTTCAACCGACAACGTCGCCATCAAAGAAAACATCTGAGCTCCCTCTTTCATTAATTTTCGCAATTCTCTGAAAGGTAATAAGTCAACTCCTTCCTCTTCAGGAGTGGAAAACCTCACCGACTTATGATGACAATTTATATGAACATAATTATACTCTAACCAGTTCATACCAAGAATTACATCCATCCCATCCAACTGCAAACATACTAAATCAACATAGAAATCTTTATCGAAGATCGACAAAGGACATTTTAAACATACCAAAGAAGTAGTTACTGATCCCTTAGCTGGGGTCTCAACAATCAATTCACCATCCAAAGCGGACAATTTTAAACCCAATCTTCGAGCACAGTTAGCAGAAATAAAACAGTGGGTAGCACCGGTATCAATAATAGTAATTAAAGGAGTACCATATATGAAACATGTACCTCGGATAAGTCTGTCCTCACAGGAGGTTTGAGTTCCGGTCAATGCGAACACCTTCCCAGTCTGAGATTTCTTTGGCTTCTGACACTGACTTCCAATATGCCCTTCTTCGCCACAATTAAAACAAATCATTTCCTTGTGCTTGCAATCAGCCATTGCATGACCAGTCTTACCACAACGAAAACATCTCTTTACTTCAGCAGTGCATACATTACTCTTATGACCAGCCTGACCACATTTGAAGCAAACTATACCAGCAGGAGCACCTCCCCTACTAGTCCTCTGAGCCGGAGCAGCTCCTTGTTTCCCTTTTCCCACTGGGGCATCATACGGCTTGCCACGATTTTGATGTTGCTTGCCCCTGCGGTCACTGACAATCTTGTAATGAGCATTATTGTCTTCTTCAAATATCCTGCAGCTATCAACCAATTCAGTAAAAATGCGTATCTTCTGATACCCAACAGCTTTCTTAATTTCAGAGCGCAGTCCATTTTCAAACTTGATGCACTTTGAAAATTCAGCACCAGCACCAGTGTAATGAGGATAAAATTTGGATAACTCCACAAATCTCGCAGCATAATCAGTGACAGACATGTTTCCTTGCTTCAGCTCAAGGAACTCAATTTCCTTCTTACCACGGACATCTTCCGGATAATACTTTCTCATGAATTCCCTACGGAATACATCCCAAGTAATGACTTCACCTGCCACGATCAACCGCTCGTGAGTCTCTAGCCACCAGTCATCAGCTTCGACTGCTAGCATGTGAGTACCATACCGAACCTTCTGAGCTGGAGTGCAATCCATAACACGGAAGATTCTCTCAATCTCTTTCAACCATCCCAAGGCTGCATCTGGATCATGCTTCCCTTTAAACACCGGCGGATTCTCTCTCTGAAAAGTCGCCAAGCTACGTGATCCAGCATCACCACCAGCATTTGGCAAGTTCTGCACAGCTTGTGCCATCGCTTGCATTGCGGCAGCCATTGCAGCGTCATTCCTTCCAGCCATTTCAACTTATCACTACAACACAACTTAAAAGTTAGACTAGTAACAATTACACAATTGTTAGACAGTAACGACACGACAACTGGCCGGACAGACCGACCTGCTCTGATACCACTAATGTAACACCCTTCTAAAATACCCCAATTATTTAATAACAACAACAAATATTTATATATATCAGAGTAATCATGCACCAAGGGTGTCACACAACATTTCACACCATAATAACTGTCATGCTCTTTATTTAATCAAAACAACATTTTTGCAAAATTCGCAGCGGATAGAATCAACCAACCATTCAAAACATATAACGTTTTACAGGTAAAAAGGTTCAACAATCAACAATAAACAATTAAAACATCCCGTCCCGATGTTACATCTATCAGAGCACGACCCACTACGTAGACTACACTAGACTCCAGGCACTAGCTTCTACTCACTCACTGCTCGTTACCTGAAAAATAGTTGTAAGGGTGAGTTCCTCAATCGATATAATAAGCATTATAAATCATCATGTAATGCTAAGTAAATTTACACGTTAATCACCCTAATCATATCCTGCATTCAGTAACGGCACATCAACTCAAATATCATACTCAATAACAACGTAAAATGCAACTCAATAACAACATAAAATGCAACTCAAATGAGACTCGACTCGTCATGCATGTGGTACCATTCGGAGTAAAACTCCCAACTTAAAATCATTGCCATTTTAGTGGGCATCAAGGCATAAGCCTTCAACTTTCAACTTAAAATTTTGCCAATCCAGGCCAACGTGGTGTGAGCAAGGCTCCGACTTAATGCATATGAATGTACATGGCATACACGACTTTAAATTCCGACAACATAATAATAACAGCAACACAACAAGGTTTTCAACATAATCAACTTATAATCAACGTTGGCTCATCCAGCCTACGACTCAGTATTTTCAACAACTTAACACAACTTATCAACATATTTATATCAACACTTCATAACATAAACTCAACAAAATTACTCATCGAAATCAACGAGAATATGCCAATCACCAATTGTGTTCACAACATTAAAATATCAAATTTTCCAACTTCCAACAGTGTTAACCGGTTAACGCCCTGGGTTAACCGGTTAACGCAGGACAAAATACATTTTCTGGCAAAACGCAACAGTGTTAACCGGTTAACGCCCTGGGTTAACCGGTTAACGCAGGCAAAACAGCGCATTTTCACAAATATAACAGTGTTAACCGGTTAACACCCTGGGTTAACCGGTTAACGCAGACAAAACAGCAGTTCCTGCGCTAACACAAGGCAGAATGCAGAGTTCTCCGCATTTTCCGCCGTTGGAGGACTTCCGGACCTCCGATTCAACTTCCGTAAAAAGCTATACGTTCGGAAATTCACAATTAACCCAAACACATATTCAATTACAGCCTAAACACAGTTTCATCCAACGTAATTTTCCAGCATTCATAATCCCAATTAGGGTCAATTCAACGGCTATTACTACCCATGACATGTTAATTTATAATACCCATCAAACGACGATAAACCCCCCTTACCTGAGATAATCCGGCAATCTCTAAGCTTCAAGCTTTTCCGTTCTTCAACCTCTGCTCTTTCTCCACTTTTCGCCTTTCAGCCGCTTCTCTGTTTCACGTGAAAACTCTTTACCAAAAATGAATGACCCTTTTTCTCTTATTCCAACTTATATATTTTCCAATAATTATTATTCCAAATAATAATAATAATAATAATAATAATAATAATAATAATCCAATAATTCAATTTATTTAATTAAATTATTAAATATATTATTAACTTAATTAAATAATCCTCTTATTTAATTCGGGGTGTTACACTGGAACCCCCAGAAGTACCACCTTCAAAGGCATGACCACCTTCAGAATCTGGAATATTTCCAGAGTCTGGATCTCCACCAGAGTCTGAATCACCATCCTAATCTGGATCAGAATCAGATTCACCTTCAGAGTCAAGCTCTCTTTCAGAGTCAGAGTCACATTCAGAATCATTTTTTGATTCTGACTCATCTTCAGAACCTTCAAATTCTAAAGTATCTTTAGAGGATAACTTTACACTAGAGTTGGATTGAGATTTACTCTAATCTCACGCTTCTGAGTCTTTTACCATGACATCTCTACTGATTTCAACCTTGTTAGTAATATGACATTAGAGCTTATAAGCACATGTTCTCTGGTATCCTACAAGCAACATAACTCCGCTTTTGTCATCCAACTTCCTTCTCTTAGCATCTGAAACATGTTTGTAACAAACATAACCAAACACCTTCAGATGGCTCACACTTTACTTATCTCCAGTCCACTTCTCTAAAGCAACAATGTTATGACAGTTTTATAAAAGTGTTTATAATCTATTATTATTTATTATAATATATTAAAACAGAAGTATGTATTCTTATACTAGCACTTCAATTTCATTTGTCCACATCATCTCATAAATCTAACATCTCCTTAAATTTATTTTCAAAAGATCAAATGCAACAATTATTCTCTATTAGAGATTACGAATTCAACTCATTGCAAAGACAAAAAAATGCAATATTTATTCTTTATTAGAGGTCACAAGTTCAACTCCTCACAAACACACAAAAAATTGTGACTCTATACTCTAAAATTAAAATTTTCTTTAAAATCATAAAAAAAAAAATTAAAATAGAATATATTAAATATTTTTAATCTCAAAATAGTTATCGCCGAAAATCTATTAACCTAACAACTTAGATAAATATATTATTTTCATAAATTTTATTGAACAATATTTATATTTATCTTGAAATAATTACTAATATATATATTTTTTAATATTATGTCTTTAAAATAATTTTAATTTCCTTCAATTTTAAAAAATTTAATGGCATAGTATTTTTTCATAATTCTGTTTATAACAAATTATAGATGAGAAGTCGGTTTTTAATTTTAATGTTTGATTTTAAAATCACATTGCAAAAACTTCAAAATTATAAAATACATATATTCTTAAATTTTATAAATCCATTGAATGATTTGTTTTATAATAATTGTAAATAGAATTTTAATTTTATTTAAACTAAAAATAAATAAGCATATTTAACAACTTAAAGTTAAATATCTAAATAAAAGATACGAATAAAAAATACATGAGAATTAAAACAAAACAATAAATCACTTTATAATCATTTAAGTTTATAAAACTAAATTACGAATGTCACTCTAAATTTATCAGAATATATTTTCTTTCCAAATAAAATGTATTTTTTTATATGAGATTAATTCATATCATTGTGTTAATTATAAATCACAATAAAATATGGTAATATAAATTTAGAAATCATATTTTGTCAAAACTAATTTTTAACGTATTTAAAATTTAATAAAATTTAATAAACTAATTTACAACCGTGCATTGCGCGAGGCTTTATCTAATTATTATTAATTATCATACATTTTCATAAATGCATAGTGTAATTTAATAATTAGAAAATAGTGAAGATAATATGAATTAAAAGTAAAATTGATAAATTTTAATTAATGTAACATTAAAAAACGTCACTTATTTTGGGACAACACTCGTATTTTGATACATAAGGAGTATTAAGTTAAATGTATGTTTAGTTGTGCTATGAAAAAAAAATTGAATTAATTAATTCTAGTTAAAAGTGAGTTAAATATAAATTAATTTATATTTGAATAAATTCTTATAAAAACGAGTTTAAAAATAAATTTTAGTGTAAAAATCATATTTAAATTCAAAAACTACAAATCATAACTTCAAGTATAATCAATTTTGAAAAGTATAATTAATTTTACTCGAGAGCAACCAAACATGTCAAAATTAATTTTACAATTCAAAATTAGTTCTAAACATTCTAAATATATGTTTGGTTTAACTTTTCGAAGATGCAAAAGTAGTTGTAGAGATGTAGAATTGATTTTGAAATAATTTTGAGGTGTTTGTTTTAAAGTAGAATTGATTTTGTTTCAAGAGTTGATTTTACCCGAAAATATAATTTGTAACTTTTGAATTTAAACGTGATTTTAATAATGAAATTATTGAGAAAAACAATTGTAAGTTGAAAATATTGAGAAATAAGTGAATGAAAGTCCCACATTAATTAAAAAGTGAGGGTTGAGCCCATTATAAGTGAGAGAATCCACATGTCTATCATGTTAATGTGTTGGATGAATATATGGTGTATTTCTCACAAAAAAATGTGTGTTGCTCATAAAAAATATCCCAATATAAATAATGATCATTCATGTTGACCCCCTAAATTGATGACCTAACAGTTATATCATGAGTCGATGATTCGAGCGAAGGACCGACTCAATTGTATTAAAAGTCCTCCCCATATGGTGATGGATAGGAGATATGTCTCGTTGAAAAAATGTCAACTGCTATACAAGTATATGTGGATGAAAGAGTTTCTGTTTGAGGGGACCATTGTGGATAAACTCATTTGGTGGGGAGTGTTGAGAAAAACCAATGTGAGTTCGAAGTGTTAAGGAACAAGTGTGAAACAGTCTTGCATTGATTAAAAAAGTGAAAAGTGAACACTTTATAAGTGAGATAACTCATACACCTATCATCTTAAGATTTTTGATGAATATATGGTGTGTATTTCTTATAAAAAAGTATGTTACTTATAAAAAGTGTTCTAATATGAAAATGCTCCTTCATGTTGACCTTCTAAGTTAATGACCTAACAAAAATTTAGTGTTTTAACATAATCGACTCTATTTTAATCATAAATAATTCTACAAAATCAATTTACTCAAATATAATCAAACACTCTATAATTTTAAAACCAAACTAGCAAGATATACATTCGTCCGCATAGGTAAATTTATTTAATAAGGTATAAAATATATTTAGACACACTTGTAAATTTGAAATGAAAGAAAAAAAAAGGAAAATTAAGAGAGAGAAAATTAAAATGAAAGTGAGAAAATATGAGAAAAAAATATGATTTTTTTAAAAATTTAAATTAATAGAAGAAAAAGACGAGTGAGAAAATTAAAAATAAAAAGTAGAAAATGAATGAGGTGACAAAATGAGATAATTTTAATTCTTTTTATTATGTTTTAATTACAAAAATATGGTATTTTTCTAGTACAATTATTTTAAAAAGAAATATATAAAAAAATCTTTAATAACTTATTTTAATATTATAGATACATAAATACAAATTTTATTTATTTATTTATATTTAAGGGTAGAAGGCGTATTTATTTGAATTTTGTGACAACTTAAGCAATAATGCTATATATTTTGAAAATATGAAAAATGACAACGGAAGCAGCAGAGCAGAGAGACGTGTTTGGACCAAAATCAAACACCTAATAAAGAATTGAAGAACAACAACAAGATTAACACGAAAAAGGACAAGAATCTTTTTCAGTTCGTCAAGCTCGCATATATATGATATCATGATACTACCTTGTACTAGTACTTATTTGTTTCATGTGAAATGTACGGTGCACCACAGCTCATCACCATTTTCCTACTGACTCAATCATGTGCGCCTATATATGTTGAACTTTTCCTCCTCCCACGCTTGTTTTTAGATTTAGATTCTATACTTTCCACTTGAATTATTCACTCATCACATGGATTAGAATAATTACATGTCTAAATTCATCTTTCTACCATCTTCCGATTCTATTTGAAATCAAATGCAATATATATATATATATATATATATTGATCAACAATGTCATAAATAATATGTGAATTGTACATGAATAATGTTTATAAATAGTATCCGTGAATAATATTTTTAAATAATAAAATAAAGGTGATTAATAAAATATAAAAAAATAATTAATGAAATAATTAAGTTTGTTAATAAACTTTTAAATATTAAAAATAATTTTTAATAATAAAATAAAATTAATTAATGAAAACAAAAAATTAATTAATAAAGTTATGAAATTGATTAATAAACGTTTAGATATTAAAAATTAATTTTTAACGATAAATAAAATTAATTAACAAAATATAAAATATTAATTAATAAAATTATGAAGATGGTTAATCATACAATATTATATCATATTATTTAATTTAAAAACTAAAAAAACTAAAAGAGTTATTTTTTATATATTTTTTAATATTATAATGTTTGGCTATTCACCGAATTTGTGAACAATAAAATATAATTTAGATGAGCATTATGGTAAGAATGTCATTTTTTTACAAAAACTTGTATTCTAAAAGTGTATATTATATTTTTTTAAATTGTATTTTAAAGAGTATTTTTACATTTTTTTAGAAATTGAATGTATAACTTCTATGATAATATTTTTTATTTTTTTTTCTAACGCGAGATTTTTAAAAATAAATAAATAAATTTAATATATATCTAATTGTATGAAGAAAATTGATTAGAATGAATTGAAAAAAAAAGTGAAAATATTAAAATATGTTTTTTAAAGCACAATTTTTAAAAAAATTTTTGTATTCGATTTTACGATCGATTAATTTAATAGGATAAATTCTACGGTCCAATAACAAAGATCCCATTAAAGTTAGAATAAAATTTCGTATGGATTAGTCCAATACAATGATTGATTATATCTAATAAAATTCAAATTTGAAATATTGAGAAGAATACACTCTTAAATCCAAATTTCCACCACTAAATTAATATTAAAAGGTTTTTTAAACACAAGTTAGCGAGACTCATCCATTCGATAGTTATATTTTCTTTATTTTTACTAATATTATTTAACTCTTTATAAATATTGTCTATATATTTAGAAATGAGTTAAAAAGGTCATAGACGTACGTACGTCTATATGTTGAAGTTACAAATTGAATCTTCGCAAATTTCACATCAAATGTGCATTGGATTGTGAAAATGAGGCTTGAAACTTACACACCTAGTAATATTTTTCGTTTGGAAATGAGTCTGAAGGTAAAAGCTGTCACACATGTGACAACTTAAGTTATCATTCATGTGTGAGGCTTAGGACGTCACACTATGTAGCATTTGCTTTGTTGGAATGTTTAAACCGTTACACCCATTTTTTTTTTACATTAAAAGAAAAACGCTCATTTGTTAAGGGAAACTTTCTTTAACAAATCATAGAAAGCTCTAGTAATAAAAAGTTTCTCAAAGATTTACGAAAAGTTAAAAAAATCTTCGAAAACCTATCATTAAAAACTAAATCTGAAATGTTACATCTTAAAAAGATATTTAATATGTGTTCTTAATGGCAATGTCATCTCATCAAAGCTTTTCAACTCTTTACACCAAGAAGTAGGGCAAAAAGACACATGACAAACCCTCATCCTATAAAATAGAGATAAGGGCTCGAGATTCAACTATCTTGGGTCACCCGTAAGTCCTACCGATAGAGCAAATATAGCATACACGAAGAGCATGTAAATCTTTATTATCTCTAAAAAAGACAATTTCGTCCTTAGAAGCACTGCTAGCCAACCAGATCGATCAAATGGTTGGTCAAGATCCATGCTTTATGTTTTTTGTTTCAAATCACTCACACTATTTAACGGGGAATGTGTGTCATTCTCAAGTATTCTCATCCTTTCTCATTTTCATACATGACCGCCCATTTGTCGGTACAACATGTGCAGTAGAACAGGTCCCAAATTTTAGGGGCCCCACCTTTTTTTAAAATTATTTAAACAATATAGTTTACACTTATTTTTATAAATATAGGTGTAAAATCTATATGTTTTCAAAATCTATTTTACATCTCTGTTTTAAAAATAGGTGTAAAATTATAATTTACTTTTTAAAAACTATTTTATATTGTTTTTTTTCTAATTTCGATAAAAGTTTATATTCTTTTAGATTTATTTTAAAATTAAAACAGTCCCCCTGAATTGATTGGACCGGTCATATTCTCATACTGACTTAGATGTTGAAGTGATAACCTTACATGACAGACATCTCTCCACCGTATCAGGAGCTCAAGTCCAATATAACAAACACCCCTCCACCATTTTTTAGAACAACTCTGATCCATTATATATATATATATATATATATATATATATATATATATATATATATATATATATATATATATATATATATATATATATATATATATTTTCTGCTGCAAGAAGTAGAAATGGGGAGGATTGTGAAAACTACGGCGGAGCGAAGCTCCCAAGCGATTCAGTGATGCAACATCATGGATTGGAGACTGCAATCGTGGTGTCTCTTGAATCAGAGATGTTGATATTGAACTAACATTGTTAATAGGTGTCGATCTTGAATCGGCGTTGTTAATCTCCAGTACGGCGGATCAAAGGGGGGTTACCTGCATAGTTAGCACCTCAACGTCCAAGTAAGTTAGGGTTCAAGATAACTGTAGTCAAAATGGAGATTAGAGATTGTGTACCTAAAAAACCTTTATGAAGGTATTTATACGAGTTGGCATAATAAGTGGTTCTTGTCTTATTAGACCTTTGACCGACACATACCAGTTGCCCCCAAGACTCGTCGGACATTCTGGATATAGGTGGAGTCTATTAGTAGTCGTGGCCGGCTTTCATGAATGGTTGTTTGTGCGTTGGCGGACATGCATTGATTTGGGGAATATGATCAATAAATAAAGTCCCATCATTGAAACATTTAGCCTTTTTTTCTCCTGACATGTGACCTAAAAAGGTAGAAAGTGGCGTGACGCTGCTTGTTCTACACTTGAGCCTGATTATATTCTCGGGATGAAATCTAACCGTTGATTCGCATTTGCTTCTTACTTTCAATCTGATCTGCTTGATTGTCTTTGCCTATATAAGGATGAAGAAAACTTGGGGGAATTTTTGCAACCTTCTAAGTTGAATTCCCCCTGTTTTCGTTGAGTCGTTCCCTCTTCTCTAAGAGTGTTTCCATAAGAGTAGCCATCGTCACACATTCAAAGCTCCAAAGCTTCAAAGCTTTAACTGTTGGCTATCTATTTTGCTTCACTGCCTTCGACCTTACAATTTAAGGTACCTTCTCTTCACTTTAGCTTTTTCATTCAAGCATTTGTTATTTCTTCGTAAAGATGAGCAATAACCACATTATCATAGAGAGTGATTTGAAAAGTAGCACTTCTTCTTATTCTAAAAGGGGAACAAAATGTGTACCACATTCCCTTTCATATGTTAATGGGGATTTTAAATCAGAGATTGTCTTTTTGGTTAATGATTTGGAAATAGATGAAGTTTCTGGAGATTCTCTTTCAGATATAGCTCTTTCTGGTAATCCTTTAAAGGCTCTATTTTCAGAGAAATCCAATGGGGTGAGAGCTGTGTTGAGAAATCGTTGCCTCCCCTTGTCTTAACTATGGTGGAAATAGAAGTAGCCTATCAAAGGAGGGAACGCGCCAAAAACTTTGTTTAGCTATATAGGCGAATGAATGGTCGTGAGTACATTGTTGCTAGAAGTAGTTGAACTCAACTAATATGGATGAAGCAGATGCTTAGAGGGTACAATGTCACACAAGATGTCATGACATTATACTGTGTCAATATGAATGCTATTAACATCTCAAAGAAACCAGTCCAACATAGTCGTACCAAGGACATTGATATTAAACGTTATTTCATCATAGAAATTTTGGAAGACAAAGTTAGTTCTCTTTATCATGTTACAACTAAAAATAACTTGCAATCGTCTTTACGAAAGCCCTAGATGCCACTCTATTTGAAAAATTAAAAACTGCATTAGGATTATGTGTGGAATCTTTGTAGTAATTAATGATGAGGTGGATGGAAATTAAATGGGTCGTATTCTTGTCTAACCAGTCCACACTTTCCAAGAATCGTGTAGCGTATCTTGTCAATGCCAATGAGGAGACTATAACTCATAATATTAAAATTTTAAGTTACTAGTTCATGTTTCTTGTTCGCGCCTTACCCATTCAACTCAATATTCATCATCCTTAAAATCTCAATCAATCAATCTCTCTCTCTCTCTCTCTCTCTCTATATATATATATATATATATATATATATATATATATATATATTCTGAAAAAAAAGGTGGGAACAGGACAAGGAACCAACATGTCTGGTAAGGAGAAAAAATAATTAAGAATATTAAGAAGGTATCCAAAGGAGATGGCGCAGTTGTTAATGCTAATGAGGTTAGAATGAAAGGCGTTGTGATTGGTGGAACATTTGATGGTATGGCCAGACGTCCTTCCCCTATCGAATGTCCTAAGGAGTTTAAAAAGAAGAAACTTAAGAAGTTGAATGATTATGTTCCTATCAAGATATTTGATCTTATTGAAAAAGGTTAAAAAATTATCTCTACAATGAATGAAACCAAATATTGCACTCACCATTAAAAAAAATCAAGAATCATTCATTTGATGTTCCCTTGGATGTTGTTCCTCTTAGAGTGGTTCACCCCAACATTGATGAAGGTAAGGCCTCTAAATATACCTAAGCATCAAATTTTTCCATCACTAAGGATGTTCTAGTAGTTACAAAACTTAGTGTTGAACCAAACAAAAATGTGCTTAAAGAGTCGGATAACATAATACTGACTTTAGAAACCCAAAAATGCATGTGACGATCCACCAAGTGAGAATGTCATAGATAAAATCATTAGTAAGGATACCGGTCCAAATAAACCCATGTATGAAACAGCTATTGAAAGGACATGTCTGAGGCTGAATTAAATGAAGAATAGTCAAGTGAATATGGGGTTGAAGCTAGAAAAGATGATGAAGATTTTTGTAAGGTTGTTAACAATAATGATGATGACATCCTTCAAACTGAGGTAAATGTGTATGAAAAAGATGTTGATAAGAATGAGTTAGAAGAAGGTATTGTGCATGCTGAAGAGAAGATGAGGAAGAACACAACCAAGTTAATATTGGTGTTGAAGGAAATAAGGAGTATACTGGTGAATATGTGAATAAATATGCTAGTTACGTTGTAGGTTTCTTGAACAAGGTGATGTGATAAATAGTGAGGTTGTCCCTACTAATGTTAATAACAATACTGAAAACATTTTGGAGACTGACGTTCCTACTATTGCAAGAGATCATAGTGATATGGAGAAGGATGTCAATGACATTCCTGAAGATCCAATTGAGTTAGGAGAATATGTTAGTGATGATGATCAAAATGATGCAAGTTCTAATGTAAATTAAAATATAATTGACAATGTTGAAGAAGTTATTCATGTTGTTATAGAATATGAGACCTCTAAAAGTACTCCTAAAAGGTCTAAGAGGTCAGTTGTGAAGAAAATGCTTGTTCTAAAGCCCAAAATGTCTACCACCACCAAGAAGTATGATGTCTCAAGTAACAAAGGAAAAGTAGTACAAAGAAAATCCAGAAGTTTTAAAGAAAAATAAATCCACTGGAAATGAGAGTAATATTGTAGTAAAAAATAAATGCCAATGCAAAGAAGAAGAATGTTGCATTGAAAAGAAAGAAAAATATTAAAAAGGAAGTTGTAGAAGAAGATGTTACAAATATTACTGATGACATAATGATACATGTTGCTAAAATAAGCAAAAGAGTAGTAGGACGAAAGAAGCTGCCATAAAATGTTTCTGGAGTGCCTTTAGATAATGTCTCATTTCATTTTTAGAAGAATATTCTAAACTGGAAGTATGTCTTTCGAAAATGCATAGATCTTGAGAGAAAGTTATTTGAAGAAGCTAAAACATGGTATGAAATCATGAAGATGTTGAACGATGCATAGGTCTTGAAGACCGTGGTCAATGTTAGTCCTTTCTATCCAAGGTTGGGCAAATATTTCATTGTAAGCCTTCCCAAAGGTTTCAATGATGTCATAATTAATGAGTATACAAAAGTCCATGTTCGTAGACAATTCTTTATTTTTTCTCATACCATTATCAATGTATACTTGGGAAGCAGAAAAGTAATCATTGATGATCGAGTTTCTTCACTCAAAATCCTTTCCCAAGAGATATATGAAAACATGCATGATGATTGGCCATCCAAAGGTTATTAATTACCTCCAAATTAAGCAATAAATATGTAATTATGTACAATATTGTTGTTTCTAATTGGGAGCCATCTTATCATGGTTCAATTATTGCCCCTAGCCTTTCTAGTTTTCTATAACAAATTAGAACCAAGGCTCATTTATCTTTGGAGACTATGTGTTTGAGAAAATGGTAAGTTATGTTGAGTCCTATGTTATTACTCTTCTAATTGGTTTTCCTTCCTTGATCTCTTGTATTTTTATTAATTAAAAACATGATATCATGTATGCTAAAGACGAAATTGGTGTTCCTCCTAGTCTGTTGAATTTTAGTTACAAGTGATTTACCGAAAAACATGTCTCAAACGTTATTCTCCCTAACACTCCCAATTTTGATGAGTCTGATCTAAATGTTGGTGAAAATGTTCTTGATGTCCCACCCATGTCTGGATCTATTAGAAGCCATCTTCTTAAATTTATTATGCAGGAGTCTAAGGCAAGATAGGAAATAATTGCTACTTCCACTACTATAAAAGGAGTGGTTGAATAGCTTATAGAAATATTGAATATAAAGGTTGTCACTGCATCTACTTCTAAGGATGAAATGCAAGATGATGAGAAAGATGTTATGACATTAGGACTGGATGAGGACCTAGCAAGTAGTGATGATGAAGAGGATGTACAGTATGATACAGACTTCAATGGTGACACTCCTAACTCCTCCAATGATTTATTGTTTGTTTCTAAAGAATGATAGATTGTTCTTATGATAATATGTTTTGTTTTGTTTTGTTTCTCATGAGTGATTTGGATATATGATCTCTGGTGGTGCCTTATAGCCCCTATATGGGTTAGATTTAATGTTTTATAGTGATACCCATTGCCTTTGTTGCCCCATGTTGAACTTCTTACTTGAAGCACAAGGGTCGGTGGAATAAATATTGCACATTCAAGATTTGTTTCCTTTTATGTTCAATCAAATGTCTGAATTTTAAAGTGCATATTTGGCTGGAAAAGTATTTATTCCGAATCCATTTTTAGCAAGTTTTAAATTCCTATTCTTATCAAATTCAAACTTAATCAAAATTTGTTTCAATCAAAATTTAGAATCAATATTATGAAGATTGATATGTTATTCACTTTTTGGAATCCAACCATACTCACACCTAAATTCTATTGGGTTTTTGAGCGATGCAATTATTTCTATTTAAGGGGGCTTTCTCCACATGTGAAGACTCAGACCTTTCATTGTGAAACTAGGAGTTTTAGTTGTTATTTAGTCTCTGTGTTTTGGGTTGTAATAATATATTCTCGAGTTATCTTTCTAAGTTAATAAAATAGAGTATTTGTATTATAATTGTGATTAATCACTTCATATACTTTTGTAACTATACAAACACTTGGAATAATGTTTGAGTGAAAATGAAAGAGATCTCAAATTAAAGGGGGAAATTGGAAGAGTACATACACTTCTTTTCACTCTCACTTCTCCCTCTTGAAACACTCAAGTCTTCACCACTATCTTCAACCTTTAAATTTTTCATTTTTGATAATTCCTCGGACCTTATAGCTTATTGGAACTCCTCAAAGGTGATAATTTCTTCATTACCATAAAGTAGGGCATCCTTGAAATGCTCGAAAGGTCTAGGTAATGAGATCAACAAGAGTAGACCATTGTCTTCATCATCAAGTTTCATCTCAATATTTGGTAAGACATCAATGATCTTGTTGAATTTTGGCAAATTCTTCACAATGAATTTGTTCACTACCATTCGAAATGAGTAGATTATTTGTTTAAGACACAATCTGCAAGTCAATCACTTAATCCAATACAATCATTCAAGCTTAAACCACACGTCTGTTGCAGTTTTCTCCTTGGTGACTTCCCTTAAAACTTTATCTCTGAGGCACAAAATAATGACACTCATGAGCTTATCCACAATCTTGGTCTTCTCTACTTTTGTTAGGTGTGCATGCATCAATGTCTCGCCCTTCAATGTTTTTACACATCTTTATTGAATTAAAATTTCTTGCGTCTTCTTTTTCCATAACCCAAAATCGTTGTTTTCAACAAACTTCTCGATGTCTCATTTAGAACTCATGGTGCTCATTTGTAAACTTAAACCCTTTACCCCACGGTGGGCACCACTTGTTATGAAAATTGATAATAATGAGTCATACAAAGAATGTTAATGTGTGGGACATAGAACAGGGGCAACCAAAATAAATAACCTTAAACAAAATTATTGTGTCAAACAAAATTAGCAAATTTGCACGAGTAACAAAAAACGAGAACAAAAAAAATATATTTACCTGGTTTGATCAAATTTATCTACTATCGAGGAGAAAGAAAATCCTTGATTCATTATATTTCAAGACTTGTTACAAGAAGATTTACAAGATAATAGTCATCCCAGTACATCAGAATTTCTCATATTTTGTGCTCAACTATTTTTCAATTTCTTCTCCTCTTAATATATGGGACACAAACTCAAGGTATTAAAAAGTGTTTTCCAATTCCCTTTAGATATCCTAAAATATCTTTAAATTCTTAACACAATGAATCCTAAGAATTTCTAAAATTGTGTCCCTAAATTTCTCTCACTAGGACTTCACAACCTCATTCGTCAAAAGTGACATAAAACCGCATATAAAAGGCCTGAAGCCCTAGGAAATAAAATTTGAGGACTCAACTTAACTCACGGTCCGACCCTGCCAATTGACCACCGTGTAGCAGGGTATTCGTTACCATTAGAGATATTGACTAAATCTAAGGTAAACCATACAAGTCGAGTCGCCACCGCACTTCTATTTATCCAAAGGAATGGTTAGAAAGCGAACAAAAACCTAAGAGTTTTATCGAATCAAAAACTAGTAAAAATGTCAGAGATCGGGGTAAGGGGGTTGGTTATGCAATGGGAAGGTTTTAAGCACCCAAAACATCCTAGGTACTCCTAGGGAGCCCTTTTCACACTTGTTGTAAGGTTGGTATTTTTTGAAAATTTATTTGTGCAAACATGATTGAAGAGATGAGAAGAGAATATACAAGTTATTTACATTTTGTGTTTGGATGGATAAACCCATTGCCTACGTACCATCTTAAAAAAGATTAGGATCAAAACCTCGTAGTTTGGGATAAAAATCTCAAAAAATGAGTTGGTGAATTGATTGGTCCAAAAGCCTTAAGGTCTTTTGTTATCCAAGGGAGAAAACTCGACCTAAAACCACAAATCCACCATGTGAGGATAGCTTCAACGTGCTAGTGAGGGGTTAACCCTATAATAAGCATGGAAGACTCATTGTCCATCACTAAGGATATAGGTGAGTATTACATCTACCTCAAGGATAACTCAAACCTAATAGCTAAAGGTTATGAAAAAAAATCGATAGAAAGAAATGGCCATTGAAACCACAAAAATATTTGAATGAGTTATATTTACCAATGAAAAGTATTTGCAAAATATGGTCAAAGTTGACTTAGGATTCAATTCAAAATAAGTGTTATGAAAAGAAAGTTTGAAAATCAAAAGCATAAGGCTTAGGTTTCTAATGTTTGAAAAGAAGTGCTAAATGTTTGCACAAAAGTTTTGGCTTGGGTTAGAGTGGAGGGAAGAAGAAGAATGGCTAAATTCCTAATCATACAAGAGATGAGGGATAAGAAACAAGACCACAAATGGAGTTCTTCTCTTGAGATCATATTGATGATCCAAGTAGCTCCCATCCTTTGTAATATGCAAGCAAAATAATTGTAAGCTCAAGCAATCAACATAACCAGACAAGCTCTTAGAAGATTCCCCAAGGTTTCTTGTATCTTTCACTTTGGATGAACATGGCAATAGTTCTTCAATTTGAGCTCATATAGGATCCCCTAGCACAAAAGCACACACATTAAAAAGTTCTATGAAGTAAATCAAGAATGGACAAGAATAAGTTTATAGGTTTGGTCCTTCTAATCCATCTTCAACATTAGGTCCTTTTACTCCAATTTTGCATAGGGAATATCCTAGAAACGAAGTCCATTTGCCCATTTCTTTGCATTTGGTCCACAACAATCAAAACAAAACACAAGCACAATAATATATACACAATTATATGCTCAAGTGAGCAAAAGGCAAATTGCATTAACATAAGCATGTGCTCAAGTGAGCAAAGGGGGAAAAGCAAATGGATAATATGTACAAGAATAGTAAGTTGCATAAATGTAAAGTGCAAGAAGTAAATGTTAATGGTCAATGGTTAATGTTAGTAGTTAGTGTGCCATAAGGCAAATTTAGCGCTATGTTAAGCAATCGTAATTGGACTTATGTAGAAGTCACAACTATCTGAGGCCGGTCAATAATAATGTAGGCAACAACACAAGCTAGAGGTCTTGATTAGTGAATCAAACTCCAACAACTTGCCATGCCAAAAAGAAGATGAGAAATGATCTTGTATTGATTTAGGTTCTTTGCATGATTTAGGAAGCAATCTATCCTTAATGCAAAGCCATTCACTTGATCCATGGTCAAGATGAATTAGATTTGAATCAAGGAAGATTAAACCTTCATGTATCAATGCTAACCATCAACCTTTAACTCATTGATCAAAAAAGAAGAAAAAAAGAGGAAGAAGAAGAAGACGAAGAATTAAAGTGCATTAATGGAAATGGTATGTACTAATCAACAAGTGTTGACCAAAGATAAAGAAGATCAAGGTCAAACAATAGAAAACAGAAGCAAAATGAGAATTAGAAGTCAAGAAACAAATAAAATATTTTTGGCATTTTCAATATTTAAAATAAAACTTGAATTAAAATAATAAAGAAAGGTCAAACTTCAAATTCACTTCAAATCAACTTTGAAAAGTCCAAATGAATTATCCCAAGTTCAACAAGGTCAAACAAAGTTTGACAAAAAAATTCAGCATTTTTAAAAGTCAGAAACTATTTTAAATCAATTAAAAATGCATAAAAATAACCTAATTGAACTAAAATCTCAAATCAATTAATAACTTGATGAGAATATTTTTCATAGATCTATCATCATTCAAAGAGGTTGGAAAAATATTTTTGTATTTTTTGGATATCAAAAACTATTTTAAATGAATTAAAAATAACCAGAAAAGAGAAAATTAATAAAAAATATCAAATGATAAAATAAAAATATTAAAAATCAATTTTAGAAAGTAGAAATTAAAATGAGAAGAATGAAATTGGTCCCATAATTTTTGGACCAATAATGAGAGATATGAATTTTAGAAATAAAATGGAATTAAAAAAAATAAAAGAAAAAAAAATAGAAATTAGAAAAAGGGAAAAAGCGTGAGCCATTGGATCTGAGCTCATTAATTGAGCTGGCAGATCAAAGAGTCCACAAGCGTGCGCCTAACATGTTCCTTAGTCAAATGGCACGATCTAGGCATCATTCGAAAGCTGGGGTGATGTACATCACCCCTATACCACTCAATTCCATTCTAGATCTCTATATTGAGAGAAATCAGAAGTGGAAATTTTGTGATGTTCAAGTGAACTTAATGATTTTCAAAAATTGAAAGCATAACAATGTTGCCTCTATGTAGAGGACTTCAGATCACACAAGAACAAAGCAAATAGAGCAATATACAAGCTGGTTCAAAGCAAATAACAGTTGAAGTAAACCTTTGAATTGCAAGGATTTGAGTCAAGATCTTTGGATTCTTTTGCAAACAGTAAGCACTATGGATCAAGTAGAGAAGGTTTAGGAACTTTGAGATCTGAAGATTGGTCAATGAAATCAAAATCCAGATCTGAAAAATTGGAAGAGAAATGAAATAGTTCCTTTAGTGATGGCTAGGATTTCAATTCAGCAGCAATTGGGGCGCCTTCAGCTTGCTAAAATGAGAGGCCAAGGCATTGTATTTATAGCTGAAGCAATGTTGAATGCATGAATCAAAACTTGCATGAATGGAAAGGGCCTCCATGCATGGGCCTGTACAGGCGCATGGAGGGCCCAATTCCAACTGGAAATGAAAGCTTATGCATGATGTAAGTAGAATGGACGTGCAGATTGGATTGTATGAGCTCATGCATGGCAATTGAAATGATTTTCACAAAATGCACTATTACATTCAAGTCTTCGAAAATGCCATGTCCAAAATTGAAATGCAACCTTATGAGTAATGGTTAGAAAGCTTGTTGCATAAGGAACAAATGTCATGTTGATCAAAACTCCATTTGGGCTTTGGAAATTAGTGAAAATTGAACTTGAAGTGTAGGGTGCAAAACATGCATATGTGAAATTTTAAAAATTGGCCAAAGTTCAAGCCCTTCTGTCTCAATGATGAAAGCTCCAAATGACAAAATATTCAACATTAAAGTTGTATATATTTTCAAGGTAATCAATTTGGACTTAAATTTTGCATAATTTGGATTTTTGATGAAGAAGTTATGGGCACTTGAAGTTGGACTTTTTCACATTTCAATGCATTTGGTCCAAAGTGACCTATAATGTTTTGCATTATCACATGTATTTCTTTTGAGATTTTACAATTTTTCTCAACATAACATTTGAATTAGACATATTAAGCTTTCCAATTCATTAGATATAACCTCCAAATAATGAAAAATGAATGAGTTATGTCCTTGGGAAGTTGACCCAAAATTAGGGTTTCAGTCAACATGACCTATAATGTCTTGGAATGGATGATGACCTTACAAGCTTCAAATTAATTTTTGATGAACATGAAAGTTGTTCATATGGTTCTTAAGCACATGTTTTCTCTTGGGGTCATCTCCATTTGACAAACACATAAAAAGTTAGGTCTCAGTGTACTTCAAAATAGTCAGATGAATTGATTGATCAACTTCTCAAGTCCAAAACTCATATCTTGATGAATTGATGATTGAGGACACTAAAATAAGTTCAAATATGCATGAAATGATGAATTAAAGAACTTCCCTTGATTTTATTTGACCATGGATTGAGGTTGCTTCATGAGCAAGGCACAATTGATGAACATATGAATTAGGGTTTCCTTGGGAAACAAGCCTCAAACTCTTTGATTTTCTTTGATCAAAATGATGAATTGAGATACTTGGGGTGAATATTTGGTGGATTAAAGCTTTAGGAACCATTCCTATGTTTGCTTTCATCTTCTCTTGGCCAAATCAATGCACATAGGGTTTCCTAGAAGCTTTTGTCCTTGTGACTGCTCAAGCTACAAACAAGAGATGTTAGTGACATATTTTTGTGCTTTTGGTTAGTAGGTCAAATGAGAAAAGCAATAATATACAAATCAAACATGCTTCGTGATCTCAAACCAACTCACAAGAGGTCCCACCCAAAGGTAAGAAGCCAAGATGCTTATGATCCTTGAGGCAATGTAAATGCAATGTTATGATGCCATGAGGGATCTTAGGGTCAAAATTAGGGTCTTACAGATGCCCCTATTTAAGGTCATTCTAGCCGAAGAAGTGAAGGTTAAAATCTTCGTCTCGACGAGGTAGAATGGGCTTAAATAATAACAGAGAGACGAATTTTGGTCCCTAAGAGACCTCATGATGCAAATGTATGTATGCAAAAGGTAATACTCTGTGGAGATAGGTGTCCACAAAGAAGAAAAGAAATCAGAATAGAGTAAAAAATCCATATGAGTAACACACTCAATGGGGTAGAGACTCTGGAGACTCTAATGGGGATAAGAAAGGGAATAAACCGCGTGAGCAGGTCACGACTTAAGACTTGGTGAGAGACACGAGAAGACTATCCACAAAGGATACTTCGGATAAAAATCCGGAGTCAGATGGAAAAATCCACTAAGGGACTTCACTGGGGAAGGTCCGATCAGGACTCACCTGAAGAAACAACATGATGAGGTATTACCGGTTACTGGGTAATAAGCTCAAGGAGACGTGTGATCGAAACACCGGTATAAGGGTGAGAGAACAACACGCTCAGGGAGAATGAATATCTAAGACCGGTATGAGGGTGAGAGATATCAAACATCCAAAATCATCTAAGGAGGACCTAAAAAGGTATATTTCGACTCAGGGAAATCTGACTCCACAGGGGACGAAAGTCATAATAGGGACCAGAGAAGGAAGGAACACCAGGGATACCGGTTACTGGGCATATAATAGGTGATCGACCAAGCGTGAATTGGGGAATATTTCCAAAACACTCATCATCCAAAAGAGGGCTGAAAAAGCAAACTCGATTACAGGATGGGCATTCGACTCCGTAAAAGAAAAAAGGAATACGAATCTTACTCGACTGGGGAAGAGCAAAAGACTTCGACCAAAGAGAGCATGAGATATATTATCTATTACCGTCAGAACGTAGATAACATACTCACATGGAAGATTATCCGCAACCGATTACTGGGTTAATAAAGGATAAATCGACCGAAAGAAAAGGGCATCGGGATACCAAATACTAGGTATAAAATGATGACCAATCAAAGAGAGAAACGATCATTGCCGACAAAAGGCAAATGAAAGATGACCCGTTGGGGATACATTGACCAGGCAATGATCCGGGAGATATATCACCGGTTACTGGGAGATATACTCACAAGTGAAGGAATATCGATACCGAATATTAGATAAAGATAACTGTCAAAGAGGGGATTACATCTACCAATACTGGGCAAAAAACCACGGAAGAGTAACTGTCATTGGTGAGGATGAACCAAAAATAAGGTTAACTTTGCAAGGGGATAAAATGGGGATTACAACTACTGGCATGAGGGTAGAAAACCACAGAAATAGGACTTATAACTACCGGTATAAGGGTAGAAAGCCACAGACTCCGCCGGGGAAAAGATGGACAATTACTGGTTACTGAGCAATCGTTCATCTAAACTACGGGGAAGCGCAGGGAAAATCCCAAGAAGCCGATCTAGGAACAAACTAGATAGGCACGATGAAACAAAACTCGTCCCTATGAGGGTATAACTCAGGGGAAACTCCGTCCCAATATATGTGTTGAGAGGGAACAGAAATAACCATCATCCATGAGGACATAACTCAGTGGGGAATATGGAAGAAAGGACAAACACTTTCTGCTTATGGAGCTGACTCTACATGGGGAGATCAGACACAAACATCTGCTTGGTGAAATATGTATCACTGAATAGCAGGAGACAACAAGCAAAGGTATTTATGGAAAATAATGCAACATGAATATTTGAATGTCAAAATTTAAATGCATATATGCGTGGTTTATGTATGATGCATGCTAACAAAACAGACATATCTAACATAAACGGATCCAATGATCGATGAACAAACATCCGGTACTACATCTCGAGAGAGAAAACCAGGCCAACTGGAGAACATCCTATCTGACGGGAACCAGAGATACCAGGAAACAAAGATCTCTGCAGGGGAATGAGCATCAGTCATTCCAACCGGGGACAAGATCAACACACAGGGATAAAATCCGCTGCGGAAGCAACTCTACTGGGGAAATTATCAGAGGAGATAATGGAACTCTGTGGGGAACAGCCACCAATCAGAAGTCTCCAGGGTCACCACCATATATCGTATTACTGACGAAATCACATCTGCTGAGGAGGAAGGATCTTTACTCCGCTGAAGGGAAGAAAAAACCTCTTCATCAACCACCCTGCTCTGGAGGAAAAACACAAACAGGCTCCGAAAAAGGAGGATACAATCATGTTGGTAATATGACCAAATGTCTCACCCTGTTGGGAATCATACCATCTTTGGGAGAGCACTAAAGACGTCCCAAATATCCTTTCGTCATTGTGAATGTTCACTTTGTTTAAAAACAATTTTATGAAAAATTTATTTATTTTAAACAATGATATTTCTCAATTAAATCATGCAAAACATTTGTTGAATAAAAACAAATAAGAGTGCAAAGAATTGGATAAAGGCTCAAATTTATTTAATGGGATGGTAGTCTGCAAATGGCAAGACTCCATAGATATTTACAAATTTGAAATTGGTGATATATATTGGAAAAGGGCTACATTGAACATAATGACCATTTCTCCACCAACTCTGAATCCGATGTATTTGAAGCTTTAGTTGACGATGACTGAGCGAGAATCTCTGACAGATGATAGTTTGTAGAACAAAGTCTTGTCAGGATGCAGTTACTTGCCAAATCCCTAATTTTTTGCCTAGATTGCCCCAGGGTGAGGTGCTCAATCTAGCGGGATACATATTCATTTTTTATGTCTCTAACTTTTGCCTGGATCGCCCTTTCGGGTTTTCAATCCACCGAGACGCTCATTTTTTCCTAAGCCGCCCTTTCGGGTTTTCAACTTAGCGAGCTATTCTGTTTTTTTATTTTTAGGCGAAGTATTTCTTGACTGCATCTGAATTCACAGGACGAGTGAAATCCTCCCCATCCATAGTTGTAAGTATCAAAGCACCGCCTGAAAAGGCTCTCTTAACAACATATGGACCTTCATAGTTTGGAGTCCACTTTCCCCTGGAATCGGGCGCGAAAGACAAGACTTTCTTGAGCACAAGGTCACCCTCTCGAAACACACAAGGCTTGACCTTCTTATCAAAGGCTTTCTTCATCCTCTGTTGATATAACTGATCATGGCACATGGCAGTCAATCTCTTCTCTTCTATCAAATTCAGTTGGTCATAACGACTCTGAACCCATTCAGCATCAGTCAACTTGGCTTTCATCAAAACTCTCATTGATGGGATCTCCACCTCTACTGGGAGCATAGCCTCCATGCCGTAAACAAGAAAGAAAGGGGTTGCCCCTGTTGAAGTGCGGACAGATGTACGATAACCATGCAAAGCAAATGGCAGCATCTCATGCCAATCTTTGTACGTAACAACCATCTTCTAGATAATCTTCTTGATATTCTTGTTAGCAACTTCAACAACCCCATTCATCTTGGGTCTATAAGGAGAAGAATTATGATGTGCAATCTTGAACTCGCTACACAGCTCTTTCATCATCTTGTTGTTCAAGTTAGATCCATTATTAATAATGATCTTATCCGGCACACCATAACGACATATGAGTTGATTCTTGATAAACTCCACAACCACCTGCCGGGTCACATTTGCATATGACGCCGCTTCAACCCACTTGGTGAAGTAATCAATTGCTACGAGAATAAATCTGTGACCGTTAGACGCTTTTGGCTCTATCATGCCAATCATGTCAATTCCCCACATGGAGAAGGGCCATGGTGATGAAATCACATTCAGAAGTGTCGGAGGAATATGAATCTTATCCGCATAGATCTGACACTTATGGCATTTCTTCACATATTTGCAGCAGTCAGACTCAATTGTCAGCCAATAGTAGCCTGCTCTCAATATCTTTCTAGCCATGGCATATCCATTGGAATGAGTACCAAATGAACCCACATGGACCTCAGTCATTAACAGGTCTGCTTCGTGTCTATCCACGCATCTGAGCAGAACCATGTCAAAATTCCTTTTGTAAAGCACATCGCCATTGAGGTAGAAACTGCCTGATAATCTCCTCAAAGTCTTTCTATCTTTCACAGATGCCCCAGGCGGGTAAATCTGGCTCTGAAGAAAACACTTGATATCATAATACCATGGCTTGTCATCTTGCACCTCCTCTACTGCAAATACATGAGCTGGTCTGTCCAAGCGCATCACAGTGATATTTGGAACTTCGTTCCAAAGTCTTACCACAATCATTGAAGCAAGTGTAGCAAGAGCATCTGCCATCCGATTCTCATCTCTAGGAATATGATGGAAGTCAACCTCAGTAAAGAATGTTGAAATCCTCCTCGCATAGTCTCTATATGGGATGAGGCCAGGCTAATTCGTCTCCCATTCACCCTTAATCTGATTAACAACAAGGGCCGAATCACCATAAACATCAAGATGCTTGATCCTAAGATCAATACACTCCTCCAATCCCATAATACAAGCCTCGTACTCAGCCATATTATTCGTGCATTTGAACGTTAGCCTTGCTGTAAAAGGAAAATGTATGCCCTGAGGAGTAATAATCACTGCCCCAATACCATTTCCATATTGATTCACAGCGCCATCAAACACCATGCTCCATCGGGAACCAGGCTATGGTCCTTCATCGAGCGTAGGCTCATCACAATCTTTCATTTTCAAATACAGAATCTCCTCATCTGGGAAGTCATACTGAACTGACTGATAAACCTCAATTGGTTGATGTGCCAAGTGGTCAGCCAAGATACTACCTTTTATCGCCTTCTGAGCTCGATACTCAATATCGTACTCAGATAACAACATCTGCCAACGGGCAATCCTCCCAATTAAAGCAGGCTTCTCAAAGATATACTTGATTGGATCCATTTTGGATATCAACCAAGTCGTATAATTCAATATATACTGGCATAAACGCTTAGCAGCCCAAGCCAAAGCACAACATGTCTTCTCAAGCATCGAGTATCTAGACTCACACTTGATGAACTTCTTACTCAGGTAGTAGATATCATACTCTTTCTTCCCTGGTTCGTCTTACTGACCAAGGACACAACCCATTGAGTCTTCAAGAACTGTTAGATACATAATCAATGGTCTCCCTTCCATAGGTGGAGACAAAATTGGAGGCTCAGACAAATACTCTTTAATATTGTCGAAGGCCTTCTGGAAATCCTCGGTCCAATCATGAGATTGATCTTTCCAGAGGAGCCTGAATATCGGTGCACATGTGGCAGTCATGTGGGATATGAACCTGGAAATATAATTCAAGCGACCAAGAAAACCTCGGACTTGCTTCATAGTTTTGGGCGCAGGCATCTCTTGTATTGCTTTGACCTTTGCAGGATTAACTTCAATACCTCTTTCGCTGACAATAAAGCCCAATAACTTGCCGGAACGGACTCCAAATGTACACTTGTTAGGATTCAGACGAAGCTTATACTTCCTCTAATGATGAAAAAGCTTCAACAAGTGTTATATATGTTCAACTTCCATTCTTGACTTTGCAATCATATCATCAACATACACCTCGATCTCCTTGTGCATCATATCATGAAACAAGGTAGTCATAGCTCGTTGATACGTGGCTCCGGCGTTCTTCAAACCGAAGGGCATCACTCGATAACAGAATGTTCCCTAAGGTGTGATGAATGTTGTCTTCTCCATATCCTCGGGTGCCATCTTAATTTGGTTATATCCGTAAAATCCGTCAATAAATGAGAAGACATTGAATTTAGCTATATTATCTATCAACATATCAATATGTGGTAGAGGAAAATCATCTTTTGGACTAGCTTTATTCAAGTCTCTATAGTCCACACACATTCGGACTTTTTCATCTTTCTTAGGCACATGCATAATATTGGCCACCCATTGAGGATATGTAGAAGTCACCAGAAACCCTGCATCAATTTGCTTCTGAACTTCCTCTTTGATCTTCACTGCCATATCAGTATGAGTTCTTCTAAGCTTCTGCTTTACAGGCACGCACTCAGGCTTCAAAGGTAGGAAATGTTGCACGATATCAGTATCCAGACCAAGCATGTCTTCATATGATCAGGCAAAGACGTCGACATATTCTCGTAGCAACTCAATCAACCCCTTCTTAACAGATTCTTCCAGGAGTGCCCCTATCTTCACTTCTCACACACAATCTTCAGACCCCAAGTTGACTGTTTCCAGATCCTCAAGATGCGGCTGAATGATCTTCTCTTCATGCTCGAGTAGACGGGTAATCTCGTCAGGAATCTCTTCATCATCATCTTCTTCTGCCTCAAATACAGGGAACTCAAAGTTGGGAGATGGTGTTGGATCATTATGTTCAATGGGTTTGATCAACTTGCATAATGATTCTGGATATAAAAGAGATTTTAGAATTCAAACAAGGCAAATCATTATGCAGATGAAAAGATTGATTTTATTCTATTTTTTAAGGTTTTATGTGATCACCAATTTCATGCAAAAAAGCAAAAAGTGAAAATAATTGGAAAAACAAACATTTAACATGAATTTATTGAATGGAAATATCATTGTATTTATGAGCCAACAATGTCATCACTCCTCCTTTTGGCATGGGAGGAGGGTTTTTAAACACAATGAACATTACTTTGACTTATGGGTAACTGTTGGAACATCAACATCGACCCAATTATTTCAGACCCCTCCAGGGATGACGAAGTTGCCAAAATCCTCTGCATCCTCTTCCAAAATAGCAGCAACTTCCTCATCTTGACCAGTGTGGATGAATCCACCACTCTTGAACAACCCTTTCTTGTTGAAGACACCAGAAGAATACCCTATGCCAGCCCGGGATTTGTTGTCTTCTAGCTTAATCATTTTCCCCAATCCATCAGTTGTACCATGCTCAATGGCCAACTTAGCATCTTTATAGGACACAAATGAAGAAGTTCCCTTTTTAATGGGCTCAACAATAGATAAAGCTTGGAACGGAGTTCCAACTTCATCCTCAGCGTCTATATAAGAGAAGGAAGACAAATGGCTAACCAGGAGAGCCTTTTCTCCCTCTACCACCACCAGCTTCTTCTTTTTAACAAACTTCAATTTCTGGTGTAAGGTGGATGTCACGGCGCCAGCCTCGTGAATCCATGGTCTGCCCAACAGACAGCTATACGATGGGTGAATGTCCATAACCTGGAAGGTGATCTGGAAATAACTCGGCCCAATTTTGACTGGGAGTTCAACCTCTCCAATCACAGTTTTATGGGACTCATCGAAAGCTTTCACCACCACTCCACTTTGCCTCATGGGAGGCCCCTGATATGACAATTTTGCAAGAGTGGACTTGGGCAACACATTCAATGATGACCCAGTGTCCACCAACACATTGGACATGGCATCATCTTTGCAGCTCATAGATATGTGTAATGCCAAATTGTGGTATCTTCCCTCCTCGGGGAGATCAACATCACAAAAACTCAAGTTGTTACAAGCGATGATGTTTGCAACAATACTGTCGAATTGTTCTATTGTGACGTCATACGCCACATCCAACACCTTCTGCAGAGCTTCTCGGTGTTCTGAATTCATCAGCAAAGATAGTACAAAGATCTTAGATGGCGTCTGTAGAAGCTGATCTACCACATTGTACTCACTTCTTTTGATGAGCCTCAGCATCTCATCACAGTATTCTTTCGCATTGCCACTCTGGCCAACAGAGACAAGAGTTTTCATCGTAGAGGCAGGTTTTGCAACAAGTGCTGGATTCGTAGCATTCACAGCAATCCCAACCGGGCGTTCAGCATAATCAGCAATATCAACCCTTCAAACATCAACTTGAGGTTTCGGCGGAGCCGAAAAGACACGACCGCTACGGGTCAGGCCGCTGACGTCGGCAATATTAACAACAGATGTAGAGGGTAGGGGCACCTCTTTCCTATCTTCTAATGCTACAACATTGTAGCGATAGGGAACCGCCTTCTCAGAAGAGTATGGCAGAGGGCCAGCTGGCTTAATGATCAGAGAAGGAGAAGCCTTTTGCTTGCTACCATCGTACTTGATAATAACAGGCTCAGGGATCTGAAATACCGGAGAAATTACATTGACTTCATCAGCGTCTTCATCAACATTTATGTTCTGAAGTATCTCAATGACTCCTTCATCCATCATTTCTTGAACATCTTTGCGGACTTGGCGACATCCTCTTTGATTGACAGTGCAAACTCGACATCTATCATGGTCATGCTCGTAATGACTGTAATCACACAACAGTCTATGCATCTCGACCAGAGATTGTCGAATATGACTGACATATTTGACTTTTATTTACCAGGGAAGCCCTGGACCATGTTGACAGATTTCCCATGATCGGGCAATGGGTTCTTCTTTACATTAGGACCTACGTCCTCGAAACACAAAATACCACATCTCACAAGGTCTTGAACCTTGGTCTTTAGTGGGTAGCAATTTTCCACGTCATGTCCGGGAGCACCGGAATGATAAACACAATGCGATTCAGGCTTATACCACCACTGCGGGTTGGCAGGTATAGTCGGTGGGTCTCGTGGAGTAATTAATTTCCTCTCTATCAAAGAGGGACACAATTCAGCATATGTCATAGGAATAGGATCGAAGGTGACCCTCTTCCTCTCGTAGCTTGTACTGGCTTGATTACTGTTTTGAGGCTGGTAGGCCTGTTGTTGAGGACGATGCTGTTGTTGTTGATATTGCAGATGTTGCTATTGTTGATTATTGTTGTGATGCTGATACTGCTGATTGTCTCTGAAAACAGGTGCTGTGTGAGCCACCTGATGCTGGTTACCGGCAGGACGCACAGTCTTCCTCCTCACCGAGGGTCTTCTTGGTTTAACATGGGAGGTCACAGCATGTGCCTCGCCATCTTTCTTCTTTCCAAACGTCCCATACCGTTTGGCAGAAGAGCATTCTTCTCTGGTCAGGCGCCCTTCCCTAACTCCTTCTTCCAATCGTATCCCCATGTTCACCATCTCGGTGAAGTCAGAAGGAGCGCTGACAATCATCCGCTCGTAATAAAAAGTACTCAAGGTCTTCAGAAAGATCTTGGTCATCTCTTTCTCCTCCAGCGGGGGCACAATTTGTGCTGCTACCTCTCGCCACCTCTGGGCGTATTCTTTGAAAGTTTCCTTGTCCTTCTTGGACATGGCTCTCAATTGATCCCTATCGGGAGCCATATCCATGTTATATTTGTATTGCTTGACGAAGGCCTCGCCAAGGTCATTGAAGGATCAGATGTTCGCGCTATCCAAGCCCATATACCATCTTAGGGGAGCACCGGACAAACTGTCCTAGAAGTAGTGAATGAGAAGTTGGTCATTGTCAGTCTGAGTCGACATTTTCCTGGCATACATGACCAGGTGGATGAGAGGGCAAGTATTTCCCTTGTACTTTTCAAAGTCAGGTACCTTGAACTTTACAGGGATTTTGACATTAGGGACCAAACAGAGTTCAGCAGCAGACTTGCCGAAAAGGTCTTTTCCTCGGAGAGTTTTCAATTCCTTGCGGAGCTCAAGAAATTGGTCATTCATAGCATCCATCTTTTCATAGACATCTGGGCCCTCAGACGGCTCAGAATGATAGATGGTGTCGTCTACTTTGGGCATAGTATGCACGACAGGAGGAAGAATGGCTAGGACCGGGCTAGATGCCGGCAGAGAAGCAAAGGTGGGTGCAGGACCCTCAGGCATGAAGTTGGGAGGCATCCCCCACGGAAACCTGGCTGGCATGGCTGTTGGTGCAAAGTGGGCGCTGGCCGCAGGCACGGTTGAAGAGACAATCTCGGAGATGACTGTCCTCTGGGGAGGAGTTGAAGGTGTCAGAGACGACTGGCTCTGGGCAGCCATGAATGACTCCATCAGGGCAGTCAATTTGGCTACTTCCTCCTTAAGTTCACGGTTCTCTTGTTCCAAATGATCCATTAGTCTTGATGCATTGGCTCGGGTGTAGTATCGGTGAGTCAGCTTGTCTTCAAAATAAATGAAGAACACAGAGTTAGACCATAGAACAAGAAGCCTGGAGCAAAACCTGCTTATGCACATGATGCATGCAATGCATATGATTTAATTTTTATATCAGAGGAACTTTAGAGTCCTATTTGCAAATATTGGAAATATTAAACATTTGTCACATATGGAAATACCACATCAATAATATCTGGAAAATATTTTTACACCAAAGAAGTACAGTTTTGGTAACCAAATACAATACAAGAGAGAAGGAAAATGATCATCCTATAGAACCCTAGAAACAATCATCTAAAGCTCTGGAGACTGGAAGATAACATGCACGAAGCCTCTTCACCTCCCTCTCGTAAGTTGCCTCCATGTCTGCCTTCTCTTTGACGAGTCGATCATACTTCCTCTTCCAAAACTTGGAAGACTGAGGAAGTAGAGAAGTCCATGCATCATGAGGATCATCTATAACCTGGTGCTCAAGGAACTCTATCAAAGCATCCTTCTCTCTGATCTGCTGGAGCAACTCCTCTCGTTCACGGATCCAAGCACGCGAACGGTCTTCGTCTCTCAACTCCTCTACTCCTTGGTGTAGCGAGGTATTCGTTACCATTAGAGATATTGACTAAATCCAAGGTAAACCATACAAGTCGAGTCGCCACTGCACTTCTATTTATCCAAAGGAATGGTTAGAAAGCGAACAAAAACCTAAAAGTTTTATCGAATCAAAAACTAGTAAAAATGTCAGAGATCTGGGTAAGGGGGTTGGTTATGCAATGTGAAGGTTTTAAGCACCCAAAACATCCTAGGTACTCCTAGGGAGCCCTTTTCATAAGTGTTGTTCTAGTCTAAAGGGTGTAGGTATATCTAAAGTACTATTTACTAAAAGGAAGGTTAAAAGAAAATGACTCGCAAGGATGTCGCATCCACTGCCTACGTATCTCATCTGAGTATGAGAATTCGAGTCTTCGTAGCTCGGCTACCTATGGGTTAAATAGAAGTTTGCTCGGTAAGACGTCGCGTCTTATGCCTACGTATCTCATTTGGAATGAGAATCAGAACAAAATGTAGTTCAGCTAACTACGGGAACAAGGGTCTCGATTGCAACTAGGGCAAGAGAAAGGGAAGGTCTCGATCGCAACGAGGGCGAGAGAAAAGAATCGCAGCAAGGGCGAAAGCAAACAAGGATTAGTTGTTAGTCGTCAGTCAAACTCGGCAAGACATCGCATCTCATGCCTACGTATCTCATCTGAACATGAGAATCAGAGTTGTCGTAGTTCGACTAACTAGGGGTTAAGGATTGCCATCTGAACATGGACTTACAAAAGAGGACACCAGTTGTGTCAAAGGAGGGTGAGAAGTGTGTTCAACGTCCTAGCAGTAGGTGTCGCAGCTCGCTGAATCGAGTCTTAGGCAGTTACCTCTTTGCAATAGAATGGACTGACATGCCACAAGATCGGAGACGCACGGAAGGTCTAAAAGTGGGGAAGCTCTGCTCTAGAGTTGTCATGCAATATGGACCTATGTGTTAGGATTTACAAAGGGGAACATCTACCTAATGTTAGCATGCAAAGAATAAGGGAATTCTACCTATGTTATCATACAAAGGGTTCTACCTAATGGGTGCTACCTAAACGGAACAAGAGTTAACAATTGGCGCGCGGAGAGGAGTTACGGATAAGGGTAGATGGCGATGCCGGAGGCAATCGACTTACAGGTAGATGGCGATGCCTGAGGCAATCGACTTACATGATGATGGATGAATGCGTGCTGGTTCTGTTAAGTTTTGAAAATGATTACTCGACGTTGGATCGAGCTTTTGATCTTATTTTGAAATGGTTATCGGATGTTCATTTTAATTCTTGTATTAACAGGTGACTAAAGAAATAAAGAAATAAATATTATACACTTTATGGGAGAGGGGTACATTTGTTATGAATGGGGATTGTTCACGACAAACAAACAATAAGAATATATGCCTCATACATCATACAAGTAGGCAACAGTTATCAATCAGATCGGATAAATAAACAATATATAATCAAACCAAAGAATCAAATAATGGAGCATTTAAAAAATGCATGGGAGTATTAACATGTTAAATAATCAAGCAATAGAAAGCATGAATGAGAGAAACAAGTATAAAAGATAACAGATGAATCAAACAGATGAAAATATGCACACGAAGGGTCCACTGAATAATTTAATCAGGAAATGAGGTAAGGACCAAATAAAATCAAGGTAAAAGGCCTCCAATACATGGCATATGAGATGAACAGGGGAGGATCAAAAGATCTCTTCAATTGCCATAAGCAATCCCTAAGTCAAACATCGATCATAAAGAAGTCAACTGAAAATTCAAGTCAAATTAAAAAATAACAAATAAATAGCAAATTAATCAAGAAAATTATGAAAAATTAAAATAAATAAAGTGGGGTCAGGACATCATCATCTCCCAAAAATATTTTAAAAATAATGAAAATTGGCACTTGAATTAATTAAAATAAAACCGAGGTCAAATTAAAAGTCCACCAACCAAACTAGGTCAATAATAAATCCAAAATAAATTGAAAATGTGAAATAAAATTCCAAGAAAATGTCAGGTTGACCATGAGACAGTGGTCAACCAACATCCCAAAAATCAAATGCTAACAATAATTTTAAATCATAAAAATAAAATCAATAAAAAAAGTGTTTTAAAACGGACCAGTTAGAATAAATAATTAAAATAAAATACTAATATTAAAAAAATACGGAAATAAAAATTATATAAAATTAAATAAGACGTTAAGAAAAGTGAAAAATATTTTTGGGTAATTTTATGGATGAAGAAAATATTTTAAGTAAGAAAAAGAAATATGAAAACGGAAGGATTAATGGTGATGGACATGGTAAGCAAGCGCAGATATATCAAAACATGGCCAAGGAAGAGATGATTACCTAATGGAAAATAGAAGTGGAATGGAATCTGATATGTGATGAAGCTTTGCCTCCTTGCCACGAAATTCCAATGCTCCTTTAGGGTTAGGGTTTCAGCTTCTTAAATAGGGTGGATTAGGTGTTCTCATGAGCATTTTAATAAGTGATTTATCCATAAGAATAAATATGTGAAGTGAGATGTAAAATGTTGTTATTTTGGGCCAAACTTAAGTGAACGGATGTCCAATGCATGGCCAAAAGAGCTAAAAAAACGTGACTGGTTTGTGCAACATGCTTAGAAAATCTGATTGGGCCAGCCAGGCCCAAAATCTGCCTAGAAAATCAAGTCATGGTGCCCTCTTTAAATGAATGTATCTCTCAAACCATGGATCCAAATGAGATGATTCCAAAAGGATGTAAAATAGAACATGGAAAGGTACAATTGTTGTGAAGAAAGTATTTTCAAATAATGCCTTGAAGTGCAAGAAAACTGGTCAAGAATTCTTGACAAATTTTGAAGATTTTGGACTTAGAAATTTTTCTAAGTGTCCTAAAAAAATGTCTCACTTTGACTAAGCATAATTTTCTCAACTCTAATCCAAATGGAGCAAACTTTATATCTCTAGAAAGCTTGGAACAAGAGGAACAAATTTCACGTTGGATAAAGTTTCAAATGGAGCTTTTATCTTGATGCAAAATGGGCTTAAAGTGAGTGCAACGATCATGAAAACTTGCCCTAAATGGAAAGTCAACCGTTTCCAAATTAAGTAACTTTTCCAATTCCTGATTAAATGATAAATCCATGATCCAACCTTGATCAAATTTCACATGTAGGATCCCCTAGGCATGGATTTTGAGATTCCACTCTCAAAATGTCAGGAGTTGACTTTTCTGGCCCCACAGTTGACTTTTCCCAAATTGTCTGATTCCCGATTCCATTGATCAATTGAAGCACTTCTAGCTCAAATAAAGAGCTTATTTTTTGTATGTAGACCCTTGTGGACATATGGAGGGCCATGGAAAAGAGTTTCACCCAAAGAATCAGAAATAAACTGATTTTATACCAAACCCTAGTTTTAGGGCAAAATGATCAAGAACTGATTGCACTGATTGCCAATGGATCTTTCTGAGATAATTGTGAATCTTACTAGGCCAAGATGCCTCTCTAATCATGACATGGATGAGCTCCTCTACTTCCAACCAAACATTGCCTGTTGCAGGTAGCCATGAAACCCTAATTTTTGATTAAATCCAGATGAACACTCTGATAGCTTTGAATCCTTCACTGATGAACTAAGGACCATAATAAGATACTTGGACCCCCCTGAGACCCTTGAGACTTTTATACTTAGAAAATAAATCTTGCTTTGTGTGGGCTCCTTCTGTTAAGGAGTGATCGATCAAAACCTGATCTCCATGTCACTAATGCAGTATGCAATGAGTATGACCTAATATGATGCTAATGAAGTGTAAAACATAATCCCATGCTTCCAGGAAAAATGAAGGGTAAATTTTTGGGTATTACATCTGCCCTTATTCAATCAACTGGAAACCCGAAAGGAAGATAGCAACGGCTTTCGCACTTTCGAGGTATCAAGTGATTGAATACGATAAAAGCCCGAAAATTTACACTGAAGTGAAAAAATGAAGTAACAATGCCTGTCAGAATCGGCCAAGAGGTGGTCTTGAAAAAGAATTCGTCTGGTACGGTGAGAGTCGATCTGAATACTAAAATAAATGGTAACATAGAAATAACCATGGCCTGAATGCCGCTCATCAATTTGAATACTGGAAATGACTTCGATCTGAGCATCGGACGATACTTGATTATCAAACATCGGCCTGAACACCGGGAAACGGGCCTGAATGCCAATTCAGTCTGAATACCGGAAAACTGGCCTGAATGTCACAAGTTGCATCGACCTGAATGTCGGAAACTTCTTCGATCTGAACATCGGAAGATATTAGATTATCAAACATCGGTCTGAACACCGAGAAACTGGCCTGAATGCCACTTCGGTCTGAATACCGGAAAACTGGCCTGAATGCCACAAGTTGCATCGACCTGAATGTCGGAAACTTCTTCGATTTGAACATCGGAAAACTGGCCTGAATGCCACTTCGGTCTGAATACCGGAAACTTGGCCTGAATGCCACAAGTTGCGTCGACCTGAACGTTGGAAACTTCTTCGATCTGAATATCGGAAAACTGGCCTGAATGCCACTTCGGTATGAATACCAGAAACTTGGCCTGAATGCCACAAGTTGCATCGAACTGAATGTCGGAAACTTCTTCGATTTGAACATCAGAAAATTGGCCTGAATGCCATTTCGGTCTGAATACCGGAAACTGGCCTGAATGCCACAAGTTGCATCGACCTAAACGTCGGAAACTTCTTCGATCTGAACATCGGAAAACTGGCCTGAATGCCACAAGTTGCGTCGACCTGAACGTCGGAAACTTCTTCGATCTAAACATCGGAAAATTGGCCTGAATGCCACTTCGGTCTGAATATCGGAAAACTTTCATGCCTGTCAGCATCGGCAGGAATAGGGAAAATGATAATTGAGGCAGCGCGTGGGCCAACGACCCCTGTTGGGAATAATAAGTCATGAACAACCTTCAGTATGAGTACTGGAAACAAACTTCTGGCTTATCACTTGGGATACCGAGAATGCCTTATGCTTTACATGCGTATGTTTGAATTTTTCAATGGCGTAATGCTCCATGAAAATGGAAATGCTACGCAATTTGAGAGGATGCAATGCAATATGATTCTACATGCAGGGATGCGAAATGCTTGATTAGAGAGAACGCCAAGCTGAGGCAAGGAATTCTGCTGGGGAAATGATCACCATCTTCTGGACCCTGGCAAGGCTGTTGGAGATGCACAACACAAAGAACTCTGTGGGGAAATGACCCGCCACACGGTGTTCTTGCAAATAACAAAATACCGAGACTCTGACTGGGGAGAGAATGGCACTGAAAACTTGCTGCTGAGGAAAGCGACAGTGGTTCTGGCAACCATAATCTGCGAGAGAGACGACTTAGCAGGGGAAGCAAACACCGATATGGTACCGAGATTCTGCTTCAAGGAAAGAGACCATGGGTCTAGCGTCGAGATCATCGATATGGCATCGAACTCTGAGGAGCAGCCGCTTCTGCTGGGAAGATACAATCAGACACTGTCAACTCCGCTGGGGATATACAGTCAGACACTGTCGACTCCGCTAGGGATATACAGTCAGACACTGTCGACTCTACTAGTGAATGTATAATCTGAAACAAATGCTTGGGGAAGTACAGCAGTGAGAGCCTGCTGGGGATTAAAGAATCCAACGCTCGGACCAGTTCTGTAGGGATAAGATACCAAATTCCAACTGTTGAGGAAAAACATCCGCGATCATTTGATGGGGACCTTAAGGAAATGCCCCGAGTGTACCTGTTATGAATATACGATCCAAAGCACTTAAAATTTACAGCAATTTTCAATGTTTATTAAGCACGTACCTGTAAAGCTCTTATGTTTCATGATGCAATGTTTATAAAAAATTCGGACGTCATTTTTGCAAACAAAACAGTAAAATGAAAATGAACACAGAGATGTACTGAATAACATGATTTTATTGATTGAGTGGCCTCTGAATAGGTATTTACATCAGGAAGCAATCCATGGAAAGAGGTAATTGCACAACAGATAAAAACAGAAATTAATCTAATGGCAATGTGAAATGGATTTCTATCGGGTTCCAATTCTGCTATGATTCGCTCGTCTTCAAGATCCTCCAGATGATCAACTTTCCGAAAAAGGTGATTGGACGGTTTCCTATCCTTCGGAATTTTTCGGTTATCGACACGAGATGATATTCAGAACTACTCAGAACACAACCATTCGCTTAATCCCTAACTTTTTCCTGGATCGCCCTTTCGGGTTTTCAATCCACCGGGATACCCATTTTTGCCTAAGTTGCCTTTTCAGGTTTTCAACTTACCGGGTGTACAATCTTTTCATTTTTTAATCCCTAACTTTTTCCTGAACCTTTTTCATTTTCTTGGTTCGCCGGGATGCCCATTTTTTTGCCTGGACTACTCTTTTTATCGTCCAGCGGGTCTATTTTATGCGAAGTATTTTTTAACTGCGTCTGAGTTCATAGGGGAAGTGAAGTTTTCACCATTCATAGTTGCAAGCATTAAGGCTCCACCATCAAAAACCTTGGTGACAATATATGGTCCATCATAGTTAGGAGTCCACTTGCCTTTGTGATCTGTCTGAGGAGGAAGGATCCTTTTCAACACCAAATCTCCGACTTGGAAGCATCGAGGACGCACTTTCTGATCAAAGGCTCTCTTCATCCGACTTTGATACAACTGCCCATGACAAATGGCTGCCATTCGCTTCTCTTCAATAAGACTCAACTCATTGAACCTTGTCTGAACCCATTCAGCTTCGTCTAACTTGACATCCAGCAGGACTCTGAGAGATGGAATCTCGAATTCAACAGGTAGGACTGCTTCCATACCATACACAAGGGAGTAAAGGGTTGCCCCGGTCGATGTGCGTACTGAAGTACGGTACCCATGCAAGGCGAAGGGTAGCATCTCATGCCAATCTCTGTACGTAACGACCATCTTCTGCACAATCTTCTTTATGTTCTTATTTGCTGCCTCAACATCACCGTTCATCTTAGGACGATAAGGGGAAGAGTTGTGATGTTGAATGTTGAAGTTCTTGCATAACTCCTTCATCATTTTGTTATTGAGGTTAGAACCATTATCAGTAATGATTCTTTTGGGAATCCCATAACGACAAATGATTTCTTTCTTAATGAATCGGGTAACCACATGTCTGGTGACCTTCGCAAATGATGCTGCTTCGACCCACTTGGTGAAATAGTCGATGGCAACAAGGATGAAATGATGCCCATTGGAAGCAGTCAGCTCAATCTTTCCAATCATATCAATGCCCCACATAGCAAATGGCCACGGCGAAGACATCACATTCAGAGGATTTGGCGGCACATGCACCTTATCAGCATAAATCTGACATTTATGACACTTCCGAGCATATTTGAAACAATCAGATTCCATGGTCATCCATTAATAACCCGCTCTCAACAATTTCTTAGCCATTGCATGTTCGCCGGCATGAGTACCGGAGGAGCCTTCATGAACTTCCTGCATTAACATGTCTGCTTCGTGTCTATCCAGGCATCTGAGCAAAACCATGTCGAAATTCCTCTTATACAGTACATCGTCTTTGTTTAAGAAGAAGCTGCCTGCCAATCTTCTCAAAGTCTTTCTATCATTGTTGGATGCCCTTGCAGGGTACTCTTGATTCTCCAGAAAGCACTTGATGTCGTGGTACCAGGGCTTGTCATAAACTACCAGTTCAGCAGCAAACACATACGCAGCCCTATCAAGGCGCATAACATCGATCCTGGGAGCATAATTCCACCGAGTCACCTTGATCATGGAGGAAAGAGTAGTAAGAGCATCTGCCATCTAGTTCTCATCACGAGGTATATGATACAGCCTTAATATTGTGAAGAAAGTCAACAGTCTTCTCGTGTAGTCTCTGTAGGGGACCAGATTAGGCTGGAGAGTATTCCAATCACCATTCACTTGATTGATCACTAGAGCTGAATCTCCGAAGATGTCCAGAGTCTTGATTCTCAAATCAATGGCTTGCTCGATACCCAAGATACAAGCTTCATACTCAGCTTCATTATTGGTGCACTCGAAAGTCAGACGAGCGGTGAAAGGCATGTGGGCACCTTTCGGAGTGGTAATGACAGCACCAATTTCACTTCCTTCGGCATTGACGGCCCCATCAAACATTAAAGTCCACTTTTCATCTGGATCAGGTCCCTCCTCAACAACTGGCTCTTCACTGTCTTTCATCTTGAGGAACATGATGTCTTCATCCGGAAAATCAAACTTCATCGGCTCATAATCATCAATCGGTTGCTGAGCAAGATAGTCTGACAGAATACTCCCTTTGATGGCTTTCTGGGATGTATACTGGATGTCGTACTCTGTCATTACCATTTGCCAACGAGCAACCCTTCCGGTGAGAGTTGGCTTCTCAAATATATACTTGACTGAATCCATTTTGGAGATCAGTAAGGTTGTGTGAGTCAGCATGTATTGTCTCAATCGCTTAGCAGCCCATGCAAGTGCACAACATGTCTTTTCAAGCATTGAGTATCTCGACTCGCAATCTATGAATTGTTTACTCAGGTAGTAGATGGCATGCTCTTTCCTACCTGTCTCGTCGTGTTGACCGAGAACACAACCCATGGAATTATCAAGTACTGTCAAATACATAATCAGCGGTCTCCCTGGGACTGGAGGCATAAGGATTGGAGGATTCTGCAAATACTCTTTTATCTTCTCGAAAGCCCTTTGAAAATCATCATTCCACCTGATGGCCTGATCTTTTCTCAACAATTTGAATATTGGCTCACACGTGGCCGTTAGGTGAGAGATGAACCTTGCAATGTAGTTCAACCTTCCTAAGAAACCACAGACTTGTTTTTCTGTTCTTGGCTCAAGCATTTCTTGTATCGCTTTCACTTTGGCCGGATCCACCTCAATCCCTTTTTCACTAACAATAAAACCCAGCAGTTTTCTAGATCTCACCCCGAAAGTACACTTGTTCGGATTAAGCCTCAGCTTGAATTTCCTCAAACGCTCAAACAGTTTCTGCAAATTCACCAGATGTTCTTCTTCCGTCTGATATTTGGCAATCATATCATCAACATAAACCTCGATTTCATGATGAATCATATCATGGAAAAGAGTTACCATAGCTCGTTGATATGTTGCCCCAACATTTTTCAGACCAAACGGCATCACCTTGTAGCAGAAGGTGCCCCTTGGGGTTATGAAAGTTGTCTTCTCCATGTCTTCTGGTGCCATCTTAATTTGATTATAGCCAGAAAAGCCATCCATGAAGGAGAATACCGAGAACTGAGCCGTGTTATCCACCAAAACGTCGATGTGAGGTAATGGGAAATCATCTTTAGGACTAGCTCTGTTCAGATCCCGGTAGTCAACACGCATCCGTACCTTTCCATCCTTTTTAGGTACTGGAATGATATTTGCAACCCATGGCGGATAATTTGTAACCGCTAGAAACCCTGCATCCAACTGTTTTTGCACTTCTTCCTTTATCTTGACAGCCATCTCTGGTCTTGTTCTTCTGAGCTTCTGCTTGACCGGAGGACAATCCTCTTTGAGAGGCAAACGGTGTACCACAGTGTCTATGTCAAGCCCTGGCATGTCCTGATAAGACCAAGCGAAGATGTCAACATACTCTTGCAGCAATTCAATCAGCCCCTTCTTCACATTATCTTCCAAAGCAGCCCCTATCTTGATTTCTCTCTTGGCGTCCTCGGTGCCGAGATTAATCACTTCAGTAGACTCTTGATGCGGCTGAATGACCCTTTCTTCCTGTTTTAACAACCTGGCAAGTTCTTCAGGGAGTTCACAGTCTTCATCGCCCTCTTCTTCAGCTTGAAAGATTGGATTTTCAAAGTCGAAGCGAGCCATAGCAGAACTGTTATCAATAGGATCCGGTGACGTGCATCTGCATGAGTGATGGTATATGCTTATGAGTGTGAACAAGAAGTGGAAATTAAACAAAACATTGCCAAATGTATATATATATATATATATTTTTTATATTTTTGATTTTTGAAAACTGCAAAAATAGAAAGACAGTGAACAAAATATTTGAATGCAAAAAGACGTCCTTTATTTATGATAAAAAATGCAGGTATCCACATAGATGAGCCCTACAATGAGTCATCACGCCCTGGGCGGAACGTAAGACTTGGATATGCATGAATAAACAAAGAAAATTACTCTTTAAGAAGAGTGACTTGGATAATCTCTTCAGAAGACTAGTTGCGGAGAACTTCACTCGGGACCCTTGGACGCACCCAATTGTCAATGTCACAATCACTATCCCCATCTTCTTTGTTGATTGTAGAGACCTGGCCGTACTGAATGATGCCAGCACTAGAGAACCTTCGGGTACCGTATCGGTGAATGCCTAAGTCAGCTATCTTGCTAGTGGAATACTAAACAAAATGAGAACATTGCGGCGATACCTATTATGCAAGACATGCTAATGAATATGCCAATGCAATGACATGTTTATCAATTCCAAAGGGTATTCTACCCCTTGATTCCAGTCTCTCAATAGATAAATAATGTAAGAAAACCCCGACTAGAATCAAGAAGAAGATATAAACCCCTAGGAATAGATAAACATGATGCATGCAATGCTTATGATTTAATTTTTATATCAGAGGAACTTTAGAGTCTTATTTGCAAATTTTGGAAATATTAAACGTTTATCACATACGGAAATATCACGTCAATTAATATTTGGAAATGTTTTTACGCCAAATAAGTACAGTCTTGGTAACCAAATACAATACAAGAGAGAAGGAAAATGAACATCCTATGGATCCGTAGAAGCAATCGTCCAAAGCCCTCGAGACCGGAAGATAAGCTGCATGAAGCCTCTTCACCTCCCTCTCATAGGTTGCCTCAATATCTGCCTTCTCTTTGGCGAGTCGATCATACTTCCTCTTCCAAAACTTGGAAGACTGAGGAAGTAGAGAAGTCAATGCGTCATCAGGATCATCAATAATCTGGTGCTCAAGGAACTCTATCAAAGCATCCTTCTCTCTGATCTACTGAAGCAACTCCTCTCGTTCACGGATCCAAGCACGCGAACGGTCTTCGTCTCTCAACTCCTCTACTCCTTGGCTAGGGAGGGTTGAAGGCCCAGCCACAACCAAAGGTGTGGGTCTTGGATACTCATAAGGCATGAAGTACCCAGATGCTCTCCTCCTAACCCAAGAGGTATAGGGTTCCAAAGCGATACAGTTCTTCGGACCTAGCTCCTTCCTTCCTTTCTTATGGATTTTGCGTCAAGCGCGGACCATCCTGCCCTTCAAGCCTTGGGGATCTTTACCCTCCTGAAAGAACACACCCTCTAACAGAATGTTATTGGATTTATCCTTTAGGGGGAACCCAAGCTGACGACGTGCCAAAATAGGGTTGTAGTTAATTCCACCGCATGTACCAAGAAGAGGTACATTGGAGAATTCACCACAAGAGTCGATAATCTGCACACCATCATATACACAGTTGTACCAAAAGATATCATCATTAGTGAGAGACATAAGTCTCGTGGACCACCGTAGACATCATTTGTTCTCCTTTAAGGTGAGCGTCTGAGGGAAGTGCGAAATAAACCACTTGTACAACAGAGGCAAACATCACACAATGGTACCACCGCCCTTTGCATTCCTCATATGCAAAGAGAAATAAGTGTCACCCAACAGAGTAGGAACGGGATTAAGAGTAGAGAAAATCCTAATGGAGTTCACATCCACAAACTTGTCGATGTTGGGGAATAACACTAGCCCATAGATGAGAAGTACAAATATGGCCTCAAAGGCGTCCTCACTCATGGCCTTCCCAAACATAGTAGCTTGATCAATGAGGAAATTAGACGGGAGACCTTGAATTCCACCTTTGGTAGTCATATGAGCACCAATAATAGATTCATCTATACGCAACAGATCAGCAATCTCTTGAGAAGAAGGAACTCTCTCCAAGCCACTGAAGGCAACTGGTCTAGGATAGGTATGCCCACAAGATAGGCATACTCCTCAAGCGTGGGCAAAAGCTGGAAATCCGGAAAAGTGAAGCAACGGTACAAGGGATCATAGAACTGCACCAACACACTCATTAGACCTTCATCCACTTGAGTAGCCAGAATAGACAGAAGCTTCCCATGACGAGCCTTGAATTCCAAGGGATCTAATACATAGGATGTCAAACTCCTTAACTCTTTCAAGTCGGGTTGTCTGAAACTGTACTTCTTCGTATTCCTTCTTTGCTTATCCATGTCTGAAAATTTGCAAATAGACCTCTTAAGTTCCTTGAAAGTTTTCTCATTGTTGATGATATGGATGTGTATAAATGCATGAATGCATGGATGCAACAATCACACTCAAGGGTCAAGCAAATCACACCACACAAAGGTCATGGGATGGATCAAGTCATCCTTAATATCAATCATCCATTTTGGTGGATTATGGTTTACACCTTATCAATACCCAAGTTCCATTGATATTAAGGATACACAAGAACGGATCAACCATGAATCAAGGGTTTGTTGCGAGTCGCGAGCATGGAGTATTTGTTAAGAACCACCCAAAGGGAATGTACTATGGTTAAACCTGACAATCATGTTCTACAAGAGGTTCCCATAGTCATCATCCCATCTTTCGGATATTATCGGATAAAAGACTACTCGTATTCCAAAAATATTCTCAAGAGAGACTCTTATGAGTGTAGTATCGCGTAACAATCGTATCAAATCTTACACTTGAACGATCTTCGCACTACGTCCTAAAAATAGGCCAAGATGGGCGTGGTAAACTAAGGTCCTCGGCTTCTAAGGCATATATTGGAAAGAGTAATGCCTAACCACGACTACTCGTGTGACATTATTGATCCCAAAATAACCTCCACCAAGTGAATGGGCTTGCAAGTCAACTTGCTAAGGAATAACTCCACACAAGTCAACAAGACTATGCCATTCTCCTATCCTAAGTGCACTCGAGTTCGGGTATAGAACTCATCTCACGAAGATCCCCAAGCATACAAGGAATTAATATTCAAACAATTCAATCATTACATACAATACAGTAATCCCAAATTGCACAAAAATATGTCACAAAGCAATATACCATACAATACCACAAATATGAAAAGTAGGCAAAACCCACTAGGCAAATGATAGTCCCCAGCAGAGTCGCCACTTTTCTGTAGCGGGGTATTCGTTACCATTAGAGATATTGACTAAATCCAAGGTAAACCATACAAGTCGAGTCGCCATCACACTTCTATTTATCCAAAGGAATGGTTAGAAAGCGAACAAAAACCTAAAAGTTTTATCGAATCAAAAACTAGTAAAAATGTCAGAGATCTGGGTAAGGGGGTTGGTTATGTAATGGGAAGGTTTTAAGCACCCAAAACATCCTAGGTACTCCTAGGGAGCCCTTTTCATAAGTGTTGTTCTAGTCTAAAGGGTGTAGGTATATCTAAAGTACTATTTACTAAAAGGAAGGTTAAAAGAAAATGACTCGCAAGGATGTCGCATCCACTGCCTACGTATCTCATCTGAGTATGAGAATCCGAGTCTTCGTAGCTCGGCTACCTATGGGTTAAAGAGAAGTGTGCTCGGTAAGACGTCGCGTCTTATGCCTACGTATCTCATATGGAATGAGAATCAGAGCAAAACGTAGTTCGGCTAACTACGGGAACAAGGGTCTCGATTGCAACTAGGGCAAGAGAAAGGGAAGGTCTCGATCCCAACGAGGGCGAGAGAAAAGAATCGCAGCAAGGGCGAAAGCAAACAAGGATTAGTTGTTAGTCGTCAGTCAAACTCGGCAAGACATCGCATCTCGTGCCTACGTATCTCATCTGAACATGAGAATCAGAGTTGTCGTAGTTCGACTATCTAGGGGTTAAGGATTGCCATCTGAACATGGACTTACAAAAGAGGACACCAGCTGTGTCAAAGGAGGGTGGGCAGTGTGTTCAACGTCCTAGCAGTAGGTGTCGCAGCTCGCTGAATCGAGTCTTAGGCAGTTACCACTTTGCAATAGAACGGACTGACATGCCACAAGATCGGAGACGCACGGAAGGTCTAAAAGTGGGGAAGCTCTGCTCTAGAGTTGTCATGCAATATGGACCTATGTGTTAGGATTTACAAAGGGGGACATCTACCTAATGTTAGCATGCAAAGAATAAGGGAATTCTACCTATGTTATCATACAAAGGGTTCTACCTAATGGGTGCTACCTAAACGGAGCAAGAGACGACGGATGGCGCGCGGAGAGGAGTTACGGATAAGGGTAGATGGCAATGCCGGAGGCAATCGACTTACAGGTAGATGGCGATGCCTGAGGCAATCGACTTACAAGAGGATGGATGAATGCGTGTTGGTTCTGTTAAGTTTTGAAAATGATTACTCGACGTTGGATCGAGCTTTTGATCTTATTTTGAAATGTTTATCGGATGTTCGTTTTAATTCTTGTATTAACAGGTGACTAAAGAAATAAAGAAATAAATATTATACACTTTATGGGAGAGGAGTACATTTGTTATGAATGAGGATTGTTCACGGCAAATAAACAATAAGAATATATGCCTCAAACATCATACAAGTAGGCAACAGTTATCAATCAGATCGGATAAATAAACAATATATAATCAAACCAAAGAATCAAATAATGGAGCATTTAAACAATGCATGGGAGTATGAACATGTTAAATAATCAAGCAATAGAAAGCATGAATGAGAGAAACAAGTATAAAAGATAACAGATGAATCAAACAGATGAAAATATGCACACGAAGGGTCCACTGAATAATTTAATCAGGAAATGAGGTAAGGACCAAATAAAATCAAGGTAAAAGGCCTCCAATACATGGCATATGAAATGAACAAGGGAGGATCAAAAGATCTCTTCAATTGCCATAAGCAATCCCTAAGTCAAACATCGATCATAAAGAAGTCAACTGAAAATTCAAGTCAACTTAAAAAATAACAAATAAATAGCAAATTAATCAAGAAAATTATGAAAAATTAAACTAAATAAGGTGGGGTTAGGACATCATCATCCCCCAAAAATATTTTAAAAATAATGAAAATTGGCACGTGAATTAATTAAAACAAAACCGAGGTCAAATTAAAAGTCCACCAACCAAACTAGGTCAAAAATAAATTGAAAATGTGAAATAAAATTCCAAGGAAATGTCAGGTTGACCATGAGACAGTGGTCAACCTTCATCCCAAAAATCAAATGCTAACAATAATTTTAAGTCATAAAAATAAAATCAATAAAAAAAGTGTGTTAAAACGGACCAGTTAGAATAAATAATTAAAATAAAATATTAATATTAAAAAAATTCGGAAATAAAAATTATATAAAATTAAATAAAACGTTAAAAAAAGTGAAAAATATTTTTGGGTAATTTTATGGACGAAGAAAATATTTTAAATAAGAAAATGGAAGGATTAATGGTGATGGACATGGTAAGCAAGCGCAGATATATCAAAACATGGCCAAGGAAGAGATGATTACCTAATGGAAAATAGAAGTGTAATGAAATCTGATATGTGATGAATCTTTGCCTCCTTGCCACGAAATTCCAATGCTCCTTTAGGGTTAGGGTTTCAGCTTCTTAAATAGGGTGGATTAGGTGTTCTCATGAGCTTTTTAATAAGTGATTTATCCATAAGAATAAAAGTGTGAAGTGAGGTGTAAAATGATGTTATTTTGGGCCAAACTTAAGTGAATGAATGTCCAATTCATGGCCAAAAGAGGTAAAAAAAACGTGACTGGTTTGTGCAGCATGCTTAGAAAATCTGATTGGGCCAGCCAGACCCAAAATCTGCCTAGAAAATCAAGTCATGGTGCCCACTTTAAATGAATGTATCTCTCAAACCATGGATCCAAATGATATGATTCCAAAAGGATGTGAAAGAGGACATGGCAAGGTACAATTGTTATGAAGAAAGTATTTTCAAATAATGCCTTGAAGTGCAAGAAAACTGGCCAAGAAGTCTTGACAAATTTTGAAGATTTTGGACTTAGAAATTTTTCTAAGTGTCCTAAAAAAATGTCTCAATTTGACTAAGCATAACTTTCTCAATTCTAATCCAAATGGAGAAAACTTTATATCTCTAGAAAGCTTGGGACAAGAGGAACAACTTTCACGTTGAAGAAATAATCAAATGGAGAATTTATCTTGATGCAAAATGGGCTTAAAGTGAGTGCAACGATCATGAAAACTTGCCCTAAATGGAAAGTCAACCATTTCCAAATTAAGTAACTTTTCCAATTCCTGATTAAATGATGAATCCATGATCCAACCTTGATCAAATTTCACATGTAGGATCCCCAAGGCATGGATTTTGAGATTCCACTCTCAAAATGTCAGGAGTTGACTTTTCTGGCCCCACAGTTGACTTTTCCCAAACTGTCTGATTCCCGATTCCATTGATCAATTGAAGCACTTTTAGCTCAAATAAAGAGCTGAATTTTTGTATGTAGACCCTTGTGGACATATGGAGGGCCATGGAAAAGAGTTTCACCCAAAGAATCAGAAATAAACTGATTTTATACCAATCCCTAGTTTTAGGGCAAAATGATCATGAACTGATTGCACTGATTGCCAATGGATCTTTATGAGATAATTGTGAATCTTCCTAGGCCAAGATGCCTCTCTAATCATGACATGGATGAGCTCCTGTACTTCCAACCAAACATTGCCTGTTGCAGGTAGCCATGAAACCCTAATTTCTGATTAAATCCAGATGAACACTCTGATAGCTTTGAATCCTTCACTGATGAACTGAGGACCATAATAAGATACTTGGACCCCCCTGAGACCCTTAAGACTTGTATACTTAGAAAATGAAGTCCAATTCTCAATCTTGCTTTGTGTGGGCTCCTTCTGTTAAGGAGTGATCGATCAAAACCTGATCTCCATGTCACTAATGTAGTATGCAATAAGTATGACCTAATATGATGCTAATGAAGTGTAAAACATAATCCCATGCTTCCAGGAAAAATGAAGGGTAAATTTTGGGGTATTACACTTGGTCAGAGAGGGTTGAAAGCCCAACCACAACCAGAGGTGTAGGTCTTGGATACTCATAAGGCATGAGGTACTCGGAAGCTCTCCTCCTAACCCAAGAAGTATAAGGCTCCAAAGCAATACAGTTCTTCGGACCTAGCTCATTCCTTCCTTTCCTATGGATCTTGCGCCAAGCACGGACCATCCTGTCTCTCAAACCTTGGGGATCTTTACCCTCCTGAAAGAACACACCCTCTACCAGAATGTTATTGGTTTTATCCTTTAGGGGGAACCCAAGTTGATGACGTGCCAAAATAGGGTTGTAGTTAATCCCACCATATGTACCAAGAAGAGGCACATTGGAGAATTCACCACAAGAGTCAATAATCTGCACACCATCATATACACGGTTGTATCAAAAGATATCATCATTAGTGAGAGACATAAGTCTCGTAGACCACCGTAGACATCCTTTGTTCTCCTTGAAGGCGACCGTCTGTGGCAAGTGCGAAATAAACCACTTATACAACATAGGCAAACAACTCACAATGGTACCATCACCCTTTGCATTCCTCATATGCAAAGAAAAGTAAGTGTCACCCAACAGAGTTGGAACAAGATTAAAAGAGTAGAGAAAATCCTAATAGCGTTCACATCCACAAACTTGTCGATGTTGGGGAATAACACTAGCCCATAGATGAGAAGTACAAATATGGCCTCAAAGGCGTCCTCACTCATGGCCTTCCCATACATAGTAGCTTGAGCAATGAGGAACTCAGAAGGGAGACCTTGAATTCCACCTTTGGTAGTCATATGAGCACCAACCGGAGATTCATCTATATGCAACATATCATCTATCTCTTGAGAAGTAGGAACCCTCTCTAAGCCACTGAACGACAACTGGTCTAGAATAGGTATACCCACAAGGTAGGCATACTCCTCGAGCGTGGGCAAAAGCTGGAAATCCGGAAATGTGAAGCAACGGTACAAGGGATCATAGAACTGCACCAAGACACTCATTAATCCTTCGTCCACTTGAGTAGTCAGAATAGATAGAAGCTTCCCAAAACGAGCCTTGAAACCTAAGGGATCTAATACATAGGATGTCAAATTCCTTATCTCTTTCAAGTCGGGTTGTCTGAAATTGTACTTCTTTGTATTCCTTCTTTGTCTTTCCATGTCTGAAAATTTGCAAATAGACCTCTTAAGTTCCTTGAAAATTTTCTCATTGTTGATGATATGGATGCAAATGGGTGCATGAATGCATGAATGCAACAATCACACTCAAGGATCAAGCAAAGCACACCAAACAAAGGTCATGGGATGGATCATGTCATCCTTAATATCAATCATCCATTTTGGTGGATTATGGTTTACACCTTATCAACACCCAAGTTCCATTGATATTAAGGATACAAGAACGGATCAACCATGAATCAATGGTTTGTTGCAAGTCACGAGTGTAACACCCTTCTAAAATACCCCAATAATTAATTAAAACAACAAAATATGAATCAGAGTAAATATGCAATTTCAGGGTGTCACACTTGAAACTTCACACCCTTCACCAAAATATCCTGTCATGCTCATTTATTAATCAAAATAAAACATTGCACAATTCGCAGCGGATAGAAATCTAACAGCATACAGACCATGTAACACATTACATGTAGAATTGCTCAACAACCAAAATGAAAACAAAGTAAAACATCCCGTCCCGATGTTACATATACTAGAGCATGACCCACTAAGGAACTACACTAGACTCCAAGCACTAGCTTCTACTCAATCACTGCTCGTTACCTGAAACATAGTTGTAAGGGTGAGTTCCTCAATCGATATAATAAGCATTATAAAATATCATGGAATGTTAAGTAAATTAACACATTCATCACCCTAATCCTATCACACATTCAGCAACGGCAACATCAACTCATAAATCATACTCAACACAAACACAAAACACGCGTATAATATTGGAATACATCCATTCATATTATACGCCATACATACATTATGAAATGAGACTCCATGCATGCGGTACCGACTATTCGTGAACACATAGTTCAACCTCACCGATCAAACCCAGATACGGCTACCAAGCTCACTAGTCCCACTCATTTGAGACCTAGTGACTCACTCACTAATTCCTCACCATGGGAATTAGCTACCACCATAAAGGCCATGCTATGCACGCTAAATCACCTAGCATGCAAACATCAACAACAATCCACAATGGACATATGCTCACACTCTAAGCCATAAACAGTCCATCCACAATTGCATACATAATTGATATATTCACAGCATTATGCATACCATCATACATCATCAACATATTTATCACAGAATCATATCATGTCATGCCAAATAATAAATCACAGTATTAGCACATTCTACTAATACCTATACTGCTCAAAACAACGGGAAATGATCCCTACTATATCATACATCAGCTAAATTACATCACTCAGCTGAAACGACCAAAACTGCACAACAACAGCTCAGAAAAATCAAACTTCTGCCCATACGCGTATGCCCCATGTCCATACGCGTATGGCACATTTCCTAGCCAAACCCATACGCGTATGGCCTCTCCCATACGCGTACCAACAGAGACAAAACTACGTTTAGAACATCATCTTCTCCATTCATACGCGTATGGCCTCACCCCATACGCGTACCAGGCCATCTCATACGCGTATGGCCTAGTGTCATACGCGTATGACCAGAAACCAATTTTCCAGATCTGCTATGGGTTTTCTCTGCTACGAGATTTCTCAGATCCAACCTTCCACAGTCCAATTTTTACACAACATTCATTCATATTATCTAACACAGATCATACCCATTCAATTTCACAATTTCTAACCTTATTACATCCAATTCCTACAAATTTTCTTCAATTATAAACCCATATTTCATTCATCCATAAGTTCATAATTTGCAGCATTCATCATCCTAATTAGAGTCGATTCAATGGCTTATTACTACCCATTACATGTTAACCCATAATACCCATTAAACGACGATAAACCCCCCTTACCTGAGTTAATCCGGCAAATTCTTCTTTGACCTTCAACAATCGTGAATTCTCCTCTTGAGCCCTAGCCTCTTCTTCTCCCTTTCTCAGTTTCTTCTCTGTTTTCACGTGTAAAACCTTTTTACCCAATGGGACTCTTTACTGATTCCAACTTTTTATTCCAATAATAATAATCCAATAATATTCCAATTATTTAATTAAATTAATAAATATACTAATAATAATATATATGAATGGTTTATCTTTTATTTTGAAAAATAATACCCTCTCATTCATATTATCATCATAATATACTATTAAACTTAAATTAAATAATTATCATATTTTATCGGGGTGTTACAACTCTCCCCCACTAAAAGAGTTTTCGTCCTCGAAAACATACCTCAAGCGAATAACTCTGGATAAGACTCCTTCATCTGACTCTCCAGTTCCCAAGTTACATTGCCACCTGCTGGTCCTCCCCAAACTACCTTTACCAAAGCAATCTCTTTACCCCGCAACTGCTTCAACTCTCGATCCTCGATCCTCATAGGTGATGTCTCAACAGTCAGGTTATCCCTCACCTGTACATCATCTACTTGGACCACATGCGACGGATCAGGAATGTACCTCCTCAACTGAGACACATGAAAAACCTCATGCAAATTCGCAAGTGACGGCGGTAAAGCGATACGATAGGCTACCTCCCCTATCCTCTCCAAAATCTGATAAGGACCAATAAATCGAGGTGTTAACTTTTTCGACTTCAAAGCTCGACCAACCCCAGTTATCGGAGTAACACGGAGAAACACATGATCTCCCTCTTGAAACTCAAGTGACTTCCTCCTCTTGTCGTGATAACTCTTCTGACGACTCTGAGCAATCCTCATCTTCTCCTGAATCATCTTAATCTTTTCCGTAGTTTATTGAACAATCTCCGGTCCAACCACAACACTCTCACCGGACTCATACCAACATAAAGGTGTCCGACATCTCCTACCATACAAAGCTTCAAACGGTGCCATACCAATGCTCGAATGAAAACTATTGTTGTAGGTAAACTCAATCAAAGGTAAATAACAATCCCAAGCACCTCCCTTTTCCAAAACACAAGCCCTCAAAAGATCCTCCAGTGACTGAATCGTCCTCTCAGTCTGACCGTCAGTCTGCGGATGATATGCAGAACTCAATCTCAGCTTAGTTCCCAAAGCCCTTTGCAAACCTTCCCAGAACTTCGATGTAAATCTAGGATCTCTGTCCGAAACAATACTCGACGGAATACCATGCAAACTTACAATTTTCTCAATATACAACTCAGCTAATCTCTCTAACGGATAATCCATTCTGATCGGAATGAAATGAGCCGATTTTGTCAATCTGTCAACAATCACCCAAATAGCTTCAAAATTCTTAATTGTCCTCGGTAAACCAGAAACAAAATCCATACTGATACTATCCCACTTCCACTCTGGAATAGCCAACGGTTGCATTAGCCCAGACGGCTTCTGATGCTCAATCTTTGACTTCTGACAAGTCAAACAAGAATAAACAAAACTCGCAATTTCCCTTTTCATTCCCGGCCACCAAAATAACTTTTTCAAATCATGATACATTTTCGTAGCCCCAGGATGAATACTCAGGCCACTACGATGGCCTTCCTCAAGAATACTCTTCTTAAGTTCGGTAACATCCGGAATACACACCCGATTACCAAATTTCAAAACACCATTCTCATCAACTCTGAATTCACCACCTTGACCTTGATTCACTAGAGTCAACTTATCAACCAAAAGCACATCGGATTTCTGACCTTCTCTAATCTCATCCAAAATACCACTCGTTAACTTCAACATTCCCAATTTAACACTATTGTGAGTACTTTCACACACCAAACTCAAGTCTCTAAACTGCTCAATTAAATCCAATTCCTTAACCATTAACATAGACACGTGCAATGATTTCCGACTCAATGCATCAGCCACTACGTTTGCTTTACCCGGATGGTAATTCAAACCAAAGTCATAATCCTTCAGAAACTCTAACCATCTCCTCTGTCTCATATTCAGCTCTTTCTGATCAAACAAATACTTTAAACTTTTATGGTCACTGAAAACCTCAAATCTTGACCCGTACAAGTAATGCCTCCATAACTTCAGAACAAATACCACAGCTGCCAACTCTAAATCGTGTGTCGGATAGTTCCTCTCATGAACCTTCAGTTGTCTCGAAGCATAAGCTACAACCTGCTTATTCTGCATCAAAACACCACCCAAACCCAACAATGAAGCATCACAGTAAACCTCAAATGGTTCCGACGGACTTGGTAATATCAGAATAGGAGCAGTAGTTAACCTTCTCTTTAACTCTTGGAAACCTTCTTCACATTTTGAGTCCCAAACAAACGCTTGCCCCTTTCTAGTCAACATCGTCAACGGTAACGCCAACTTAGAAAATCCCTAAATGAATTTCCTATAATAACCAGCAAGTCCAAGAAAACTCCTTATCTCAGAAACTGACTTCGGAGCTTCCCACTTAGATACCGCTTCTATCTTAGAAGGATCAACAACAACACCACCTCTTGAAACCACATGACCAAGAAAACTAACCTCTTCTAACCAAAATTCACACTTGGACAGTTTAGCAAATAACTTCTTTTCTCGTAGAACTCCTAAAACCACTCTTAAATGTTCAACATGCTCTTCTTCAGATTTCGAATACACCAAAATATCGTCAATAAACACCACAACAAACTTGTCTAGGTACGGATGGAAAATCCTATTCATATACTCCATAAATACCCCAGGCGCATTAGTCACACCAAAAGGCATTACAGAATACTCATAATGTCCATACCTTGTTCTGAAAGCAGTCTTCTGAATATCCTCAGTTTTCACACGTATCTGATGATACCCCAATCTCAAATCTATTTTACTGAACACACTCGCACCAACCAACTGATCCATCAAATCATCAATCCTCGGCAAAGGATATCGATTCTTGATCGTCACTTTATTCAGTTGCCTGTAGTCCACACACAACCTCATAGTACCTTCTTTCTTCTTAACCAATAACACTGGTGCGCCCCACGGTGACACACTCGGACGAATAAATTTCTTATCCAACAGATCTTCCAGTTGACTCTTCAATTCAGTTAACTCAACAGCAGACATATGGTACGGAGCCATCGATATCGGCCTAGTACCAGGTACCAAATCAATCGAGAACTCAACTTCACGCTCTGGCGGTAATTCATTCACTTCCTCAGGAAACACATCAGGAAAGTCACACACCACAGCTAGATCACAAATCACCAGTTTATCTTTAGCCTCCACAGTCGCTAACAGCATAAACAACTCTGCCCCATCTGCTACTGCCTCATTCACCTGCCTTGCTGATAGAAACAAACTCTTTCCTTCCCCAATCTCAGGAAAGATCACAGTCTTATCAAAACAGTTGATATAAACTCGGTTAAACACCAACCAGTTCATACCCAGGATAACATCAATCTGCACTAGTGGAAGACACACGAGGTCCATCCCAAAGTCTCTACCAAAAATACTCAAAGGGCAATTCAAACAAACTGAAGTAGTAGTCACTGACCCTTCGCAGGAGTATCAATCACCATACTCCCATGCATCTCAGATATCTCTAATTTAAGTTTCACAGCACAATCCAAAGATATAAAGGAATGAGTCGCACCTGTGTCAATAATAGCTACAAGAGGAAAGCCATTAATATAACACGTACCTCGGATCAAACGATCATCTGCAGAAGTCTCAGAACCCGATAAAGCAAAGACCTTGCCTCCCGACTGGTTCTCTTTCTTAGGCTTAGGACACTGTGGACTGATATGACCCACCTCTCCACAGTTGAAACAAGTCATAGTCTTCAACCGGCACTCTGCAGCCAAGTGACCACCTTTGCCACACTTGAAACACTTCTTCTCAGTACTGGTACACTCATGGATACGATGTCCAGCCTGACCACATCTGTAACACTTAGCAGGGGCACTGGAGTCTCCCCCAATAGGTCTCTTCATCCCACTCTGTCTCTGGAAACCTTTGCCAGCTACATACGGCTTCCCGCGATCATTCTGATTCTTGCCTTTCCTATCAACCCTCTGATGATAGCTCTCCGCTCTGGCCTTGGTATCCTGTTCAAAAATCCTGCAACAGTCAACCAAGTCAGAAAACACTCTAATCCGCTGATACCCAATAGCCTGCTTGATCTTGGGACGTAACCCGTTCTCAAACTTCACACATTTTGAAAATTCCCTAGTAGCCTCATCATAGGGAGTGTAATACTTCGACAGCTCTGTGAACTTAGCAGCATACTCAGTAACAGACCGGTTGCCCTGCTTCAATTCTAAGAACTCTATCTCTTTCTTTCCTCTGACATCCTCTGGAAAGTACTTCCTCAGGAATCTCTCTCTGAACACCGTCCAAGTGATCTCAGCACTCCCAGCAGCTTCCAACTCAGTGCGGGCAACAACCCACCAATCATCTGCTTCCTCTGACAGCATATGCGTACCGAACCTGACCTTCTGGTTATCGGCACACTCAATCACTCGGAAGATCCTCTCGATCTCCTTCAACCACCTCTGAGCACCATCTGGATCGTATGCTCCCTTGAACATTGGAGGATTGTTCCTCTGGAACTCACTCAGTTGACGAGCAGCTCCCAATCCCACAACATTCGGATTCCCTCCAAGTACTCCAGCTAGCATACCCAGGGCCTCAGCAATCGCAACATCGTCTCTACCTCTTCCAGCCATCTCTATTCTGAGTTAATCCAACAAGCTAAAACAATAAGTACTGATAGGGTTACACAACACCTATCACATACAGGGAAACAAAATAATTACGACTCGACTCGACCGACTATGCTCTGATACCACTAATGTAACACCCTTCTAAAATACCCCAATAATTAATTAAAACAACAAAATATGAATCAGAGTAGATATGCAATTTCAGGGTGTCACACTTGAAACTTCACACCCTTCACCAAAATATCCTGTCATGCTCATTTATTAATTAAAATAAAACATTGCACAATTCGCAGCGGATAGAAATCTAACAGCATACAGACCATGTAACACATTACATGTAGAATTGCTCAACAACCAAAATGAAAACAAAGTAAAACATCCCGTCTCGATGTTACATATACCAGAGCATGACCCACTAAGGAACTACACTAGACTCCAAGCACTAGCTTCTACTCAATCGCTGCTCGTTACCTGAAACATAGTTGTAAGGGTGAGTTCCTCAATCGATATAATAAGCATTATAAAATATCATGGAATGTTAAGTAAATTAACACATTCATCACCCTAATCCTATCACACATTCAGCAACGGCAACATCAACTCATAAATCATACTCAACACAAACACAAAACACGCGTATAATATTGGAATACATCCATTCATATTATACGCCATACATACATTATGAAATGAGACTCCATGCATGCGGTACCGACTATTCGTGAACACATAGTTCAACCTCACCGATCAAACCCAGATACGGCTACCAAGCTCACTAGTCCCACTCATTTGAGACCTAGTGACTCACTCACTAATTCCTCACTCACTAATTCCTCACCATGGGAATTAGCTACCACCATAAAGGCCATGCTATGCACGCTAAATCACCTAGCATGCAAACATCAACAACAATCCACAATGGACATATGCTCACACTCTAAGCCATAAACAGTCCATCCACAATTGCATACATAATTGATATATTCACAGCATTATGCATACCATCATACATCATCAGCATATTTATCACAGAATCATATCATGTCATGCCAAATAATAAATCACAGTATTAGCACACTCTACTAATACCTATACTGCTCAAAACAACGGGAAATGATCCCTACTATATCATACATCAGCTAAATTACATCACTCAGCTGAAACGACCAAAACTGCACAACAACAGCTCAGAAAAATCAAACTTCTGCCCATACGCGTATGCCCCATGTCCATACGTGTATGGCACATTTCCTAGCCAAACCCATACGCGTATGGCCTCTCCCATACGCGTACCAACAGAGACAAAACTACGTTTAGAACATCATCTTCTCCATTCATACGCGTATGGCCTCACCCCATACGCGTACCAGGCCATCTCATACGCGTATGGCCTAGTGTCATACGCGTATGACCAGAAACCAATTTTCCAGATCTGCTATGGGTTTTCTCTGCTACGAGATTTCTCAGATCCAACCTTCCACAGTCCAATTTTTACACAACATTCATTCATATTATCTAACACAGATCATACCCATTCAATTTCACAATTTCTAACCTTATTACATCCAATTCCTACAAATTTTCTTCAATTATAAACCCATATTTCATTCATCCATAAGTTCATAATTTGCAGCATTCATCATCCTAATTAGAGTCGATTCAATGGCTTATTACTACCCATTACATGTTAACCCATAATACCCATTAAACGACGATAAACCCCCCTTACCTGAGTTAATCCGGCAAATTCTTCTTTGACCTTCAACAATCGTGAATTCTCCTCTTGAGCCCTAGCCTCTTCTTCTCCCTTTCTCAGTTTCTTCTCTGTTTTCACGTGTAAAACCTTTTTACCAAATGGGACTCTTTACTGATTCCAACTTTTTATTCCAATAATAATAATCCAATAATATTCCAATTATTTAATTAAATTAATAAATATACTAATAATAATATATATGAATGGTTTATCTTTTATTTTGAAAAATAATACCCTCTCATTCATATTATCATCATAATATACTATTAAACTTAAATTAAATAATTATCATATTTTATCGGGGTGTTACAACGAGCATGGAGTCTCGGTTAAGAATCACCCAAAGGGAGTGTACTAGGGTTTAAACCTGCCAAACATGTTCTACAAGAGGTTCCTATAGTCATCATCCCATCTTTCGGATATTATCGGAGAAACGACTACTCGTATTCCAAAAATATTCTCAAGAGAGACTCTTATGAGTGTAGTATCGCGTAACAATCGTATCAAATCTGACATTTGAACGACTTTCGCACTACATCCTAAGAATAGGCCAAGATGGGTTTGGTAAACTAAGTTCCTTGGCTTCTAAGATCTATATTGGAAAGAGTAATGTCTAACCACAACTACTTGTGTGACATTATTGATCCCAACATGACCTCCACCAAGTGAATGGGCTTGCAAGTCAACTTGCTAAGGAATAACTCCACACAAGTCAACAAGACTATGCCATTCTCCTATCCTAAGTGCACTCGAGTTCGGGTATAGAACTCATCTCACGAAGATCACCAAGCATACAAGGAATTAATATTCAAGCATTTCAATCATTACATACAATACAGTAATCCCAAATTACACAAAAATATGTCACAAAAATTAATATACACAACAATACAACAACATATGAAAGGTAGGCAAAACCCACTAAGTAATTTATCCCCAGCAGAGTCGCCACTTTTCTGTAGCGGGGTATTCGTTACCATTAGAGATATTGACTAAATTTAAGGTAAACCAAACAAGTCGAGTCGCCACCGCACTTCTATTTATCCAAAGGAATGGTTAGAAAGCGAACAAAAACCTAAGAGTTTTATCGAATCAAAAACTAGTAAAAATGTCAGAGATCTGGGTAAGGGGGTTGGTTATGCAATGGGAAGGTTTTAAGCACCCAAAACATCCTAGGTACTCCTAGGGAGCCCTTTTCACACTTGTTGTAAGGTTGGTATTTTGTGAAAATTTATTTGTGCAAACATGATTGAAGAGATGAGAAGAGAATGTACAAGTTATTTACATTTTGTGTTTGGATGGATAAACTCATTGCCTACGTACCATCTTAAAAAAGATTAGGATCAAAACCTCGTAGTTTGGGATAAAAATCTCAAAAAATGAGTTGGTGAATTGATTGGTCCAAAAGCCTTAAGGTCTTTTGTTATCCAAGGGAGAAAACTCGACCTAAAATCACAAATCCACCATGTGAGGATAGCTTCAACATGCTAGTGAGGGGTTAACCCTATAATAAGCATGGAAGACTCATTGTCCATCACTAAGGATATATGTTAGTATTACATCTACCTCAAGGATAACTCAAACCTAATAGCTAAAGGTTATGAAAAAAATTTGATAGAAAGAAGTGGCCATTGAAACCACAAAAATATTTGAATGAGTTATATTTACCAATGAAAAGTATTTGCAAAATATGGTCAAAGTTGACTTAGGATTCAATTCAAAATAAGTGTTATGAAAAGAAAGTTTGAAAATCAAAAGCATAAGGCTTAGGTTTCCAATGTTTGAAAAGAAGTGCTAAATATTTGCACAAAAGTTTTGACTTGGGTTAGAGTGGAGGGAAGAAGAAGAATGACTAAAGTCCTAATCATACTAGATATGAGGGATAAGAAACAAGACCACAAATGGAGTTCTTATCTTGAGATCATATTGATGATCCAAGTAGCTCCCATCCTTTGTAATATGTAAGCAAAATAATTGTAAGCTCAAGCAATCAACATAACCAGACAAGCTCTTAGAAGATCCCCCAAGGTTTCTTGTATCTTTCACTTTGGATGAACATGGCAAGAGTTCTTCAATTTGAGCTCACATAGGATCCCCTAGCACAAAAGCACACGCATCAAAAAGTTCTATGAAGTAAATCAAGAATGGACAAGAATAAGTTTATAGGTTTGGTCCTTCTAATCCATCTTCAACATTAGGTCCTTTTACTCCAATTTTGCATAGGGAATGTCCTAGAAACTAAGTCCATTTGCCCATTTCTTTGCATTTGGTCCACAACAATCAAAACAAAACACAAGCACAATAATATATACACAATTATGTGCTCAAGTGAGCAAAAGGCAAATTGCATTAACATAAGCATGTGCTCAAGTGAGCAAAGGGGGAAAAGCAAATGAATAATATGTACAAGAATAGTAAATTGCATAAATGTAAAGTGCAAGAAGTAAATGTTAATGGTTAATGGTTAATATTAGTAGTTAGTGTGCCATAAGGCAAATTTAGCGCTATGTTAAGCAATCATAATTGGACTTATATAGAAGTCACAACTATCTGAGGCCGGTCAATAATAATGTAGGCAACAACACAAGTTAGAGGTCTTGATTAGTGAATCAAACTCCAACAACTTGCCATGCCAAAAAGAAGATGAGAAATGATCTTGTATTGATTTAGGTTCTTTGCATGATTTAGGAAGCAATCTATCCTTAATGCAAAGCCATTCACTTGATCCATGATCAAGATGAATTAGATTTGAATCAAGGAAGATTAAACCTCCATGTATCAATGCTAACCATCAACCTTTAACTCATTGATCAAAAAAGAAAAAAAAGAGAGGAAGAAGAAGATGATGAAGAATTAAAGTGCATTAATGGAAATGGTATGTACTAATCAACAAGTGTTGACCAAAGATAGAGAAGTAAAGTGCAAAATGAGAATTAGAAGTCAAGAAACAAATAAAATATTTTTGGCATTTTCAATATTTAAAATAAAACTTGAATTAAAATAATAAAGAAGGGTCAAACTTCAAATTCACTTCAAATCAACTTTGAAAAGTCCAAATGAATTATCCCAAGTTCAACAAGGTTAAACAAAGTTTGACAAAAAAATTCAGCATTTTTAAAAGTCAGAAACTATTTTAAATTAATTAAAAATGCATAAAAATAACCTAATTGAACTAAAATCTCAAATAAATCTCAAATCAATTAATAAATTGATGAGAATATTTTTCATAGATCTATCATCACTCAAAGAGGTTGGAAAAATATTTTTGTATTTTTTGGATATCAAAAACTATTTTAAATGAATTAAAAATAACCAGAAAAGAGAAAATTACTAAAAAATATCAAATGATAAAATAAAAAATATTAAAAATCATTTTTAGAAAGTAGAAATTAAAAGGACAAGAATGAAATTGGTCCCATAATTTTTGGACCAATAATGAGAGAGATATGAATTTTAGAAATAAAATGGAATTAAAAGAAAATAAAATCAGAAATTAGAAAAAGAGAAAAAGCGTGAGCCATTGGATCTGAGCTCATTAATTGAGCTGACAGATATAAGAGTCCACAAGCGTGCGCCTAACATGTTCCTTAGTCAATGCATCACATGTGGCATTATGGAAAGTCATAACACGGCACGACTGAGATTCAATCTGGAAAATATAATGGACGATCCTGATTGCATCTGGAGACCAGACGGTGGCCAGCGCCACCGTCTTCTCCGGCCAACTTCCGGCCAAACCAAAATTTGCAGAAATGAAATTGGTAGCAAATGGCACGATCCAGGCATCATTTGAAAGCTGAGGTGATGTACATCACCCCTATACCACTCAATTCTATTCTAAATCTCTATATTGAGAGAAATCAGAAGTGGAAATTTTGTGATGTTCAAGTGAACTTAATGATTTTCAAAAATTGAAAGCATAACAATGTTGCCTCTATGCAGAGGACTTCATATCACACAAGAACAAAGCAAATAGAGCAATATACAAGCTGGTTCAAAGCAAATAACAGTTGAAGTAAACCTTTGAATTGCAAGGATTTGAGTCAAGATCTTTGGATTCTTTTGCAAACAGTAAGCACTATGGATCAAGTAGAGAAGGTTTACGAACTTTGAGATCTGAAGATTGATCAATGAAATCAAAATCCAGATCTGAAAAATTGGAAGAGAAATGAAATAGTTCCTTTAGTGATGGCTAGGATTTCAATTCAGCAGCAATTGGGGCGCCTTCAGGTTGCTAAAATGAGAGGCCAAGGCATTGTATTTATAGCTGAAGCAATGCTGAATGCATGAATCAAAACTTGCATGAATGGAAAGGGCCTCCATGCATGGGCCTGTACAGGCGCATGGAGGGCCCAATTCCAACTAGAAATGAAAGCTTATGCATGATGTAAGTAGAATGGACGTGCAGATTGGATTGTATGAGCTCATGCATGGCAATTGAAATGATTTTCACAAAATGCACTATTACATTCAAGTCTTCGAAAATGCCATGTCCAAAATTGAAATGCAACCTTATGAGTAATGGTTGGAAAGCTTGTTGCATAAGGAACAAATGTCATGTTGATCAAAACTCCATTTGGGCCTTGGAAATTAGTGAAAATTGAACTTGAAGTGTAGGGTGCAAAACATGCATATGTGAAATTTTCAAAATTGGCCAAAGTTCAAGCCCTTCTGTCTCAATGATGCAAGCTCCAAATGGCAACATCTTCAACATGAAAGTTGTATATATTTTCAAGGAAATCAATTTGGACTTAAATTTTCCATCATTTGGATTTTTGATGAAGAAGTTATGGGCACTTGAAGTTGGACTTTTTCACATTTCAATGCATTTGGTCCAAAGTGACCTATAATGTTTTGCATTATCACATGTATTTCTTTTGAGATTTTGCAATTTTTCTCAACATAACATTTGAAGTAGACATATTAAGATTTCCAATGCATTAGATCTCACCTCTAAATCATGAAAAATGAATGAGTTATGTCCTTGGGAAGTTGATCCAAAATTAGGGTTTCAGTCAAAATGACCTATAATGTCTTAGAATGGATGATGACCTTCCAAGCTTCAAATCAATTTTTGATGAACATGAAAGTTGTTCATATGGTTCTTAAGAACATTCTTTCTCTTGGGGTCATCTCCATTTGACAAACACATAAAAAGTTAGGTGTCAGTGTACTTCAAAATAGTCAGATGAATTGACTGATCAACTTCTCAAGTCCAAAACTCATATCTTGATGAATTGATGATTGAGGACACTCAAATAAGTTCAAATATGCATGAAATGATGAATTAAAGAACTTCCCTTGATTGTATTTTACCATGGGTTGAGGTTTCTTCATGAGCAAGGCACAATTGATGAATAGATGAATTAGGGTTTCCTTGGGAAACAAGCCTCAAACTCTTTGATTTGATTTGATCAAAATGATGAATTGAGATACTTGGGGGCATATTTGATGGATGAGAGCTTTGGGAACCATTGCCATGTTTGCTTTCATCTTCTCTTGGCCAAATCAATGCACATATGGTCTCCTAGAAGCTTTTGTCCTTGTGACTGCTCAAGCTACAAACAAGAGATGTTAGTGACATATTTTTGTGCTTTTGGTTAGTAGGTTAAATGAGAAAAGAAATAATATACAAATCAAGCATGCTTGGTGATCTCAAACCAACTCACAAGAGGTCCCACCCAAAGGTAAGAAGCCAAGATGCTTATGATCCTTGAGGCAATGTAAATGCAATGTTATGATGCCATGAGGGATCTTAGGGTCAAAATTAGGGTCTTACACACCGCTTCCATCGTGTTGCCTCCTGGTCACCATTGGCCACTATCTCCACCACCTCTTGGCCACTTGCCACCCACCTTACATGGATGAAACCTAAAACCAAGGATTTTTGTTGAATTCAATTGAGATTTTGAGACATACTTTCGCACTTTGTAGTTTTGGTCTTGTCTCTCTGATTGTTTGTTTTGCTTCTAATGGTTATTGTTGTCTACTTATATATTAGGGTAATGTTTTTTTTAATAGTTTTTTATTCGTATACGTCTTGTGTTCGGGTATAAGAGTATTAATAATATTTTATCAATTAAAAAATAATACTTACTTATTTTTGGAATAGAATTATATTTAATTTTTATTAGTAAAAAAATAGATCAATAATGGAGGAAAGCTACATTAACTTACATATTTAATTTTTATTAGTAAAAAAATAGATCAATAATGGAGAGCTACATTAGCTTACATACATTGGACCACGCATGGCATGCATGTAGTTGGTTACTGGTTATCCATCAATGTCTTACTCTCGGGTCCATTAAACATCTAGTTAAGTGAGACAAAATTGCCATGAATATATACACTTTTTTTGGGTTTCAATTATGAAATATGAATATTCCACGCATAAGTTATTATCCTTTGATTTGAATACTAACACCAAGATAAATTATAATTATTATTTTATAAAAAAACATACGCATCTTATGTTACAGATCTCACAAGTTTAAAATTTAGAGGCATCTATTTGTTTAAACATGCAAGGTATAATATTTTTTTTATTATAAATATAAAGTTCGTGGGAGCCATTAATATATATTGTAAATCTGTCTTGCTTACGATTAACATGCTTGTCTTTAGTCACCACGCATGACCTATTTATAATTAAGGGTTGAAAATTAATCAATAACGTGAATCTTAGTCGGAGTAATGTTTTACTTATCAAAATGCAAACAAAGTTTCGTCCTTAAGTAAATTAATAATCCACATGGTATGATTTTGTTGAATTTTAAGTATAACTGGTTAGTTGTACAGCAACTATAACTGAGTTACATGTTAAATATATTAGAGTAATATCATATGTTTTAAGATTTTAGGGGGAGATGTATTTCTCTCTGCAGATGAGAGAATATAAATTCTAATAGACAAGACATTGTTGGTCATCAATTCTTTTGGGAGGTTAATATTTTTTTTGTTGGATTTTTTTATATGAGGCACACCAGATATTAATCTAAAATTTTAAAATAATAAAATATGTATGTTGTCACATTTATAAAATGTATAATTTTTAATTTTTTAATCAATGTGAGACTTCATCATATTTATTATAAGTTAGATAAAATTCTTAATGAATCCAGTGATAAATTAATTGGGAGAATATAAAATCCTCAATAGAAATTTTAATGACAAAAAAATGTTGGATCAGAAAAAAAAAATTTGGAGCGATACACACAAATGTATTTTAACTATTTGAAAATAGAACATCAAAAGGAATAAAAGAGAATTTTCATGTGAGGGGAATAAAAAAGGTTTTATATGTGAGAGAGGATTTACATGCAACATTGATGAGAAGGCTATTGTCAAAACCGAAAATGAAAGTGTAATAACTTCTAAGATTTTTTAATAAAATATGTCTCTTTTTTTTATGTTTTATGCTTCTTTTTATTCAAAACCCATTTTTAAAATTAAAACAAACTTTTTGTATTATCTAGAGTCTCTCGGTAAGAATGAAAAAAAAATTGATTTTAAGTTTTTCAGCTCATATTAATAAAAAGTTTTGTTTGATAATTATGTTTACCTTTTAGTTTGTAGCTCTTTTAATAATTTATAGCTTTTAAATTTATAGTTTTTACTTTGTTATTTTTTCTTCTATTTTTATCTTTATTAACAAAAATTACTTTGATCTATTTCATATTGCAAATATATATATATATATATATATATATATATTATATATATATATATATATATATATATATATATATATATATATATATATATATATATATATATATATATTATTTTTTGTATTATATAATTATATTTATTAAATATGTAGTTTTTTTTAAATATTCGACATAATCGATATAGATAGTTGTCGAAGTAGTTAATTTTGATATAGTTAAACTTCGTATTTGTTTAACAATGAGTTAGTTAGAGGGGGGTTATTTGGTGTATAAGTAACATCAATTATAAATAGGGAGACACCCTCATTTGTATAATATAGAATTCAGTTTAGTTAAAACTCAATAAAAAAATATTTTTCCTCCCAAAATCCTAAATTTCAATTTTTTTATCTTTTCTCTATCAAATTATCTCTTTTCATCAAATTTTTGTGCGACAGAATCATCTTATAACCAAGGTGTGGTTGAATCACTCAAGTGAAGAGTGAAGAACGAGAGGTGTGTCAATCAGAATGATTGATTCTTGTTCAACAAGATTGTTCATATTATTTCCAAGAGAGAGGTTTAAATCCAACATCTAGTATTTAGAGTTCTGGCTGAGATTCTTGGGAAGCATAAAACAATGCATTCTCATCTAAACAGGTTGTTTGCAACATATCTTGCAATCTTGAATGATAAGAATTGTGAGAATTGGTGTAAGCAGATGAAAGTTGTTTTTTGTTATCAAGATATGAAGAAGAAGATGCTACGAATGAATAAAAGGTTGCACATAAAGATGCTACGAATGAATAAAAGGTTGCACATAAAGATTTGAAGAAGAAAAATTATAAATATCTCTTTATAATCCATAAATGTGTTAATCCAGACAATTTTTGAGAAAGTTGGTGATGTAAACTCAGTAAAGGAAGCATGGGACATCCTGGAGAAATCGTTTTGAGGTGCTGAATAGATGAAAGAGGTGAGGTTACAAACTCACAAAAGAACATATAAATTGCTTCAGATGGAAGAAAGTGAAAACATCATTGATTTGTTCACTAGGGTAATAAGACTGGTGAATTAAATCAAGATGTGAGGAGAAATGTTGATATCAAGATCAATAGTTACAAAGATCTTGAGGTAATTGACTCCAAGATTCGATAATGTGGTAGTATCCATAGAAGAATCAAAGGATTTTTCAAGTATGACAAAAGAAGAGCTTTAAGGGACGCTTGATTCTCATGAACAAGGAATGACTAAAATATCTGTAAGCAAGACAAAGAGTGATGTAGCTCTGCAGACGCATTCAACAACAGAAAAGAAAGACAAAGGAAGATGGAATGGTAATAAAGATAGAGGAAGTTACAAGAATCTGATAGGTAGAGGAAACCAACAAGAAGGTAGTTCCTAAAATCAAAGACAATATTCAAACCAAAGCAATCATAGAGGTGATACTGCAGGTAGAGGAAAAGGCGATGGAAGAAAACTTGACAAAACCCACATTTAGTGTTATAACTTTCAAAAGTATGAACATTATGCAAGTCAATGTCAATGAGGCAAGAAATAAAATCAAGAAAGTGATGCAAGACTTGCAAAACATGAAGACGAGATGTTGCTGATGGTCACAACGAAAGGTGAATAAAGTTTTAAGGAACAATGGTACATAGACCCGCACATGATTGGAAGGAAAGATTGGTTTGTCAACATAAGTCCCTTGATGAAGAATAAGATGAAGTTCATAAATGACGATACCCTGGATGCTGAAGGTATTGGTGTTGTTCTAGTCACGAGGAAAGATGGAAAAAGGCCAGTAATTTCCATTGTATTGTATATACCAGGAATGAAAAGCAATTTGTTCAATATAAGGCAACTGATCGAGAAAAATTACAAAGTATTGATCAAAGATAAGATGATGAGAGTTCTTCGACTCGATGGTAGGTTAATCTTGAAGGCGCCCATGTCTCGGAGTATAATATTCAAGATTGAACTAAATGTGCTGAAGCACAAGTGTATGAAAACTATAGCTAGAAGAGATAAATGGCTATGGCATTACTGACTTGGCCATCTCAACTTCAAAGACATCATAAATATGAAGAGAAAAAATATGGTTTCAGGATTACTAGAAATCGACATTTCAAATGAAATGTATGAAGAATGTGTTCAAGCAAAGCAACTCAGGAATAACTTCAATAAAGATGTAGGAAGCAAGCCGAATGAAATCCTTGAAGTCGTATATTCAGATGTGTGTGGCATATCCAGGTGGATTCGGTTGGAGGTAACATATACTTTGTCACATTCATAGATGATTTCAGTTGAAAACTGTGGACATACCTAATCAAGAAGAAAAGGGATGTGCTTGAGGTGTTCACAAAGTTTAAATATATGATGGAGATACAAAGTGGTCGAAAGCTCAAGACTCTGAGAACTGGTGGTGGTGGAGAATATGTTTCCAACAATTTTGCTGCTTTATGTGAGAAAGAATGGATTGTGCATGAGGTGGTGTCACCCTACACTCCAAAACAAAATGGAACTGCATAAAGGAAAAATAGAACCATCATGAACACGGTGAGGATTATGCTAAGAGGCAATCACTTACCTAATGAACTATGGGTGAGGTTGTGTCGACTGCAACATACATCCTCAACAGATGTCCGACTAAGAAGCTAGAAGGAATCACACTAGAAGAATTTTGATATGGAGTCAACCCTAGATTAAGTCATCTGAAGGTGCTTAGATCCATAACACATAAAAATGTGCCTGATCAATTGAGAATAAAACTTGATAACAAGTCAAGCTAGACCACCCTGATAGGATATCACTCAACTGGTGGATACAAACTATTCAACCCAGTGAGTAAGCAAGTTGTAATCAGTAGGGATGTGATCATAGATGAGCTGAAGGAGTGGATTGGAAAGACAATGTCAATAAGGATTCAGTAAGAATCCTATATGATGAAGCAGCTAGTGAGGCTGACATAGAAGTTCAACAAGAAGAAGTCAGAGGTCAAGTAGGCATAAGCAGACCTCAAAGAGAAACAAACATGCATGCAAGGTTGCAAGAATGTGTGATTACATCGGTTGATGTGGTCGACGATGAAGGTGAATGTCATACGGTGAACTGACTTGGGGTGTTTTGCTTTTTATCGCAATGTCGCGGATAGCAAGAGTCGCCACCGACTTTTCTTTTATCCAATAAGGAAAGGTGGAAAAGAACAGGAAAGACCTCAATAGATTTTGGGTTCGGGAGGTACATTATACAAAGGGAAGGTGTTAGCACCCTTTGTATCCATGGTTATCCATGGGCTCTTAATTGCTGGATCACTTATATTTTTGTCTGAAAAGTGTCGGTGAATTGCTTAAAAAATGTTTGAAAGAGAGTTTAACTTTGTAATGATTCTCGTATGAATGTATACAAAGTATTTATCTCATTTGATTTTGAAAATGGTTTAGAAAAATATAACTCGGTAATGATTCTAGTATGAATGTATACCAAGTGGTGATTTTCTAGGATTTGTAAAGTGTAAAGTGTGAGGGGTGGAAAATGTTTTAGGTTATGATCCAGTAATTGAGAGTTATACCTTCCTGAGGTCGTTATGGGCATTTCCTATCCTTATGAGGGTAAAACTGTCCTTACTATTGAGAAGTAAGTAATCTTACCCTTTGGATGTTTAAGGGTCACCGTAGGGTCATCGATAGGTCATTGAAGGCAACAGTTGTAAGGATACCTTAGCATTCGAAGGGACGATCATCATTTAACCGTAGGCTACACCGAAGGGTCATCGAGGGACAAAATTGTATTTTCGAAGGCAACATCCGAGGGACCATGATTTATTTTATGATGATTTAATCGAAGGGCCATTGCTAAGTGTATCCCCACATTCGCGGGACATGACCATAACCGTAATACCGTAAGGCAGCAAAGAGAGGTCCAAGATCACATATTTAAAGTCCACATTTTAAAGTTAATTAAGTAATTAGGGTGAATCTCCACATTAAAATCAATACATTAAAAATAATACATTAAAATTAATACATTAAAATTAATTAATCAATTTAGGGCAGCTCTTCACAAGGGTATCCCACAAATAAAGTGGAAGACCTAACGGCAATCTTTTCCTGGGACATGTGAACCTTGGCAAAATTCAGCAAACGGGTTAGAATACCAAATCGGGGTGTAATCGAAGATTACACCGCAAAAGAAAATACAGCAGCATGAATGTCAGGCAAAACAGTGCATAATTAACATAGAATAGATCAGATACGCATAGGACATAACAAACAAAATATTAGCGATTGTCCCGTTCGCCTCTGCCTCGCCTAGCGAGGGCCTAGCGAATACTCGCTACATGCTCGCTTAGCGATGTGCTAGCGAGCGGCTGCGGGTTTTGAATTTCAGAACAGTATGACTTCAACCTGCGGCATGGCTTATGGCATCCAACACATAATTATACGGTTCAGCATTCACAATATTCAGGCACACTTAAATTCACATGCAAAACCTCAAATATGTTTATGAATTCAATTATAATATCACATGCAAGTTAAGAACATAAAGCGGTATCACATGCAAATTAAGAAAATAAAGCGATAATAGTAATGCAAACCTGTTTGCAATCGAATTGCAACCTTGAATTGGCGAGCCGGATTGAGTTGGGCGGTGGTAGCTTCGGAGCGGAGGAGCGGCCTTCAGGGTTTCTAAAGTAGCCTCCAGGGTTTTTGTGCCAGGGTTTTCGTCTGTCTCCCTCTGTTTTCGTCCTCCTTTTCATTACTGAAGTGCTGGTATTTATAATGCCCTTTTTCATGACCTAATGGGCTCAGAACGAAGCCCGAAATTTTTTGTTGTCTGTCAGCTTCGCTAGGCGAGCTGGTAGCGAACATTTGCTTCGCTAGGCGAGCGTGTAGCGAACGTTCGCTAGGCGAGCGTGTAGCGAACGTAACGTTCGCTAGGCGAGCGTGTAGCGAACAGGCCAGTTTGGGCCATTTTCTGGATTGGACCATTCGTGAGCTAGGCCTTTGTCCCTTTAAGATCAGTGCCATAAAATGAGTCGGAATGCCCCTGAAAAATGTCTTGAACTATTGATGGGCAAATTTTGGGGTATGACAGCTGCCCCTGTTCAATATTCTTGAACCGAGAGAGTAGAATGGTATGTGCCGTTCGTGGTCTGGAGGTGAAAGATTATTGAACACTAGAATGCCCCGAAAATTTGCACTTGTCAATTAGGAGCTAGTCTTGATGGAGATGGGCTTAGAGATGCCATCCAGGAAGTTTGATGACGAGCTTTCGATTGCGTCGTACGTTAGACGATGTCTGAAGACATGGATGTCATACCGGGTCATACGCTAGACCGTATAGTGAATCATCCATCATGCTGTTGACTTCGCTGGGGAGTCAGAGTATGCTATATACTGCTGGGGATAAGGGATCAGAATGGATCACACGCTAGATCATATCTGAGTACCAGAGTGAGCTGTTCGTTAGGCGAATGACTTTGATGGGGATGAAAGATCAGAATGGATCGTACGCTAGATCGTCTCTGAGTTGCAGAATGAGCCGTACGTTAGGCTGAATCTGCTGAAAAGGGAGTAGTCGTATACTAGACTACCATTCAGAAATGTACCTGTCCGAAGGTAGCATCTGAGTAAGGGAGTAGCCGTATACTAGACTACCATTCAGAAATGTACCTGTCCGAAGGTAGCATCTGAGTAAGGGAGTAGCCGTATACTAGACTACAATTCAGAAATGTACCTGTCCGAAGGTAGCATCTGAGTAAGGGAGTAGCCGTATACTAGACTACCATTCAGAAATGTACCTGTCCGAAGGTAGCATCTGAGTAAAGGAGTAGCCGTATACTAGACTACAATTCAGAAATGTACCTGTCCGAAGGTAGCATCTGAGTAAGGGAGTAGCCGTATACTGGACTACCATTCAGAAATGTACCTGTCCGAAGGTAGCATCTGAGTAAAGGAGTAGCCGTATACTTGACTACCATTCAGAAATGTACCTGTCCGAAGGTAGCATCTGAGCAGATGAAGGTTTAACTTGGTCGTACATTAAACCATACTTGCATTGTTGAAGATCAGAATGGATCGTACGTTAGATCGTATCTGAGCTAAAGGTCCAAATGGGTCGTACGTTAGACCGTATGGGAGTTGCTGAGAGTGAGCCGTACGTTAGGCTATATCTGAGGATTTGAGTATCCAAATGGGTCGTACGTTAGACCGTATTGGAGTTGTTAAGAGTCAGAATGGATCGTACGTTAGACCGTATCTGAGCTGACAGAGTCATATGTTGGGCTGAATCAGAATGAACCGTACGTTAGGCTGTATCTGATAATATTTGTTGTTGTATTTGCAATGAATATCTGGGGTGGGCTTAGAGATGCCACCATTGGGAAGATGTTAGAACGTTCGTCAGATGGATTATATCCGAGAGCTGTATTCGAATCTTGAATGCGATCAGGAGAATAATCATCCTGAAAAATAAAGTTAGTTTCATGCAATGTCATGATGCATGAGATGCAAATGTTGTATGCATGCGTGTGCCGTGATATGATGTGATGAATGAATTATGCGTCTGGAATAAATGCGAGCATTGTATGCATGTATATGTTATGAAATGATGTAAAGTATATGATGCGGAATGAAAATTGTGAGCATTGTATGCAGGTATGTAATATGAAATGATGTAATGAATGCACTATGCGTCTGAAATGTTCTTCCATGGAACTCTACTGGGGAAATAAATCTCAGTCTACTGGTCGGAGATAGTTATAGGGAAGACCCTCCCTTAACTGGGGGATTTGACTTCTGTCTGATGGTAGAAACACTTGACAGAGCCTGGCTGGGGATGGAAGAGATGACCTGTCTGTTTGGTGGTGCCGACCTCTTTTGGGGAATAATTGGCGTTGCCGGGGAATCGAATTAGCAACGGATTCATTGGAAAGCATGGTTAGACCTTATCCACGATCCTGAAGTCTTTTAGTAACTGCCATTTCCATTTTAGGCATGTATTTTTGATAAACATTGATCATATTCAAATGCATATATCAATTCAAGTTAAATCAATGGACGTTTACGCAAACAAAACAGAGAAAGTAAAACAAAAGCATCTTTTTGGAAATGAAATTGTATTGATTTTGAAAGAGGGCCTATAAACAGGCAATTTGTGTACAAGGAGACAGAAATCCTAGTAAGAGGAAATTGTCAAGACAACAAAGAGACAACTATGCAGAAAAAGTCCTATTGCTTTTAATTCCACTACTGTCATTATGTCTTCAAGCATCTCATCTCCTGCTGTCGGATAGAGGTGATTGGCTTGTTCGGTCCCTTGAACGCGGTTGAAGCTGATAGAGAACAGGGCATAGTCATACGCTTTAATCCCTAATTTTTGCCTGGACCGCCTTTTCAGGTTTTCAGTCCACCGGGATACCCTTTTTTGCTCAAGCCGCCTTTTCAGGTTTTCGACTTGCCGGGTGTACATTTTTATATGTTTATCCCTAATTTTTGCCCGAACCCTTTTGGTTCGCCGGGATGCCCTTACTTTTGCCTAGGTACGTCGACCTAGCGGGTCTCTGTTATGCGTAGTATTTTTTAACTATGTCCGCGTTCACAGGATGCGGGAAGTCTTCGCCATCCATTGTAGCAAGTATCATGGCTCCACCGGAGAATACCTTCTTAACCACAAATGGCCCTTCGTATATGGGAGTCCATTTGCCTCTGGGATCCCCTTGTGGTAGAATGATACGCTTGATCACCAAGTCGCCAACTTGATACACCTGTCTCTTGACTCTTTTGTTAAATGCTTGGGTCATGCGCTTCTGATATATCTGCCCGTGACAAACAGCCGCAAGTCTCTTCTCATCAATCAAATTTATCTGATCGAGTCGAGTCTGAATCCATTCATCTTCATCTAAGCCCGCCTCTTTCATGATTCTTAGAGAGGGAATCTGGACTTCCACTGGTAAAACAGCTTCCGTTCCGTAGACTAAAGAGAAAGGAGTTGCCCCTGTCGAAGTGCGTACTGAAGTGCGATAACCATGAAGAGCAAATGGTAACATCTCATGCCAGTCTTTGTATGTTACTGTCATCTTTTGTATGATCTTCTTGATGTTCTTATTAGCAGCCTCCACGGCGCCATTCATCTTTGGCCGGTACGGAGAAGAGTTATGGTGTTTAATTTTGAACTGCGTGCAGAGTTCAGTAATCATCTTGTTGTTCAAATTAGTACCATTGTCAGTGATAATCCTTTCAGGGATGCCATACCGACAAATAAGACTATTCTTGATGAACCGTGCCACCACATTCTTGGTGACAGAAGCGAATGAGGCTGCCTCTACCCACTTCGTAAAGTAATCAATAGCGACAAGAATGAAGCGATGTCCATTAGAAGCCGTAGGTTTAATCTCTCCAATCATATCGATGCCCCACATTGCAAAGGGCCAAGGCGCTGTTAACACGTTCAATGGAGCAGGAGGCACATGTACTTTGTCCGCATAGATCTGACACTTGTGACAGGTTCTGGAGTGATGGTGGCAATCAGCTTCCATGGTAGACCAATAATACCCTGATCTCAGAATCTTCTTGGCCATTGTATGTCCATTAGAATGAGTCCCAAAAATACCGTCATGCATGTCTTCCATAATCTTTTCTGCTTCCTTTTTATCCACACAGCGAAGCAGAGTCGAGTCATGATTACGTTTGTATAACACTCCATTACTCAGAAAGAATTTAGCGGAGAACTTCCTTAGGAATTTTCTGTCATTGATGGATGCCCCTTCAGGGTATTCCTGATCTTCTAAGTATCTTTTCATGTCGTGGAACCAAGGTTTCCCTTGTACCCCCTCAGTGTTAAGTTCATAACAGTATGCCGGTTCATCTAGTCGCTCAATGGTAATCTTGGGAGCTTCACCGTCCCATCTGACTCTGAACATAGATGACATGGTAGCTAATGCGTCTGCCAACTGATTCTCCTCTCGTGGAATATGTTCAAATGTAATCTCTTCAAAGTATGGGATTAATGTCATCACCCGCTCTCGATAAGGGATGAGATTTGGATGTTTAGTCTCCCATTCTCCGTTGATCTGACTGATTACAAAGGCCGAATCTCCGTATACACTCAAAAACTTGATTCTCCAATCTATAGCAGCTTTGAGTCCAAAAATACATGCTTCATACTCAGCCATGTTATTGGTACAATGAAAACATAGTCTAGCTGTGAAAGGCGTATGGTAACCCTCGGGAGAAATGAGTACAACCCCAACACCATGACCCAATGCATTAGAAGAACCATCAAAGACCATAGTCCATCGGGATCCCCATTCGGATCCTTCATCTGGTTTAGGTTTTTCATTATCAGTAACAAGCATGACATCCTCATCTGGGAACTCAAAATTCATAGATTGGTAATTGTCCACCGCTTGATGAGCCAAATGATCAGCTAGCACGCTTCCTTTGATTGCTTTCTGGGTAGTGTACTGGATATCGTACTCTGTTAAGATCATCTGCCATCTCGCTATTCTTCCGGAGAGGGCAGGCTTCTCGAACATGTATTTGATGGGATCCATCCTAGAAATCAACAAAGTGGTATGATTCAACATATACTGTCTTAGTCGGCGAGTAGCCCAGGCCAAAGCACAGCAAGTTCTCTCGAGCAGTGAGTATCTTGTTTCACAGTCGGTAAACTTTTTGCTCAGGTAGTATATGGCATGCTCTTTTCGACCAGACTCGTCATGTTGCCCCAATACGCACCCCATGGAATTTTCTAACACGGTCAAATACATGATTAGAGGTCTTCCTTCGACTGGTGGTATCAGAATTGGAGGTTCCTGGAGATATTTCTTGATTTTGTCAAAAGCCTCTTGGCATTCGTCATTCCATATCATCTCTTGATTCTTCCTCAGTAATTTGAAGATGGGTTTGCAGGTAGCGGTCAAGTGAGAGATAAATCGGGCAATGTAGTTCAAGCGTCCCAAGAAACCTCTGACCTCTTTCTCCGTACGGGGAACTGGCATTTCTTGAATAGCCTTCACTTTAGCCGGGTCAACCTCAATTCCTTTACCACTGACAATAAAGCCCAAGAGTTTACCGGATCTTACTCCAAAAGTGCATTTGTTCGGATTCAATCTCAACTTGTACTTCTTCAACCTCTCGAACAGTTTGTATAAATGATCGAGATGTTCCTCTTCAGTATGAGATCTAGCTATCATGTCATCCACATATACTTCTATCTCATGATGAATCATATCATGGAACAAAACCACCATAGCACGCTGGTACGTTGCCCCGGCGTTCTTTAGACCGAATGACATTACTTTGTAACAGAAAGTGCCCCATTGCGTCACAAACGTAGTTTTCTCCATGTCCTCAGGTGCCATCTTAATCTGGTTATAACCCGAGAATCCATCCATGAAGGAGAATACTTTGTGTTGAGCGGTATTGTCTACCAGAACATCGATGTGCGGGAGTGGAAAGTCATCTTTGGGACTCGCTTTATTCAAATCTCTGTAATCTACACACATTCGCACCTTACCATCCTTCTTCGGCACTGGTACCACATTAGCAACCCATTGAGGATAAGAAGTAACGGCTAGAAAACCGGCATTGAATTGTTTCATAACCTCGGCTTTGATTTTCTCAGACATTTCAGGACGCATGCGGCGGACCTTTTGCTTGACAGGACGACAGTCTTCCTTCATTGGCAGACGATGCACTACTATGTCAGTATCCAACCCGGGCATGTCTTCATAAGACCAAGCGAAAACCTCTACATAGTCATGTAACATCCGAATCAATCTTTCTTTGACACTGTTTTCCAATCCGGCTCCTATTCTGACTTCTTTTCTTTCCACTTCAGTACCTAGATTTACGACTTCGAGTGACTCTTCATGCGGCTGTATAGTCCTTTCCTCTTGCAGTAATAGTCTGGCAAGCTCTCCAGGGACTTCACAATCTTCCTCACTTCCATCTTCGGCTTGGTAGATTGGATTTTCAAAGTCATAATGAACAGTAGCGGAATTATTATCAATAGGATCCATAGTGGATACGGATCTGCAATTTGTTACGTGAGTGTGTGTAAGAAAGCATAACTTGTTTGAAAGACGACAGGAAAAATAAAGAGCGCAATATTTGAATGCGAAAAGGTCCATTGATTTATTGAATATGAATATGCTTATGAAATGACAAAACCCTTAACAAATTAGCTATTGTGCCCCGGGCATAGACACAATGCTCTAAGAAGTTCAATTGAAAAATTAAAATTTGCAATACTAAATGGACAATAACAATTACTCCTGACTAAAGGAGATCGGGATAGTGTCTTCAGCCTTCCAATTATGGAGTCCGTCACCAATTGTTGGGAAGATCCAGCTATCCAGGTCGCAATCACTGTCAGCATCTTCTACAGCATTAATTTGATCTTTGACCATCTTTTCAGAGCTAAATCCCAGACCAGATTTATCAGACTTGTAGGGTATGTTGATCAGTTGACCCCAGCCAGTACAGCCACCATCTCCAACCACAGCTTGAGCGTCCTTCAGGGAAACCATGGCAGGAGGAGCTCGAATAACCTCGGGCACAAGGGGAGTTGGCTTAAGGACAGGACTAGGCGGAGGAACCACTTCAAATGACTGAGACGGAGTCTCGAAGAATTCACCATCCATCTCGACATATCTGAAGGTGTGCACACTACTGACAATGTATTCTTCTTCCCCACACACAGTGACAATCTTTCCCTCTATTGGATATCTCAGCTTTTGATGGAGAGACGAAGCTACAACACCTGCCCCGTGAATCCAAGGGCGTCCCAGCAAGCAGGAATAGGCGGGGCGAATGTTCATTACATGAAAGGTAGTGTTGAAGACTTGAGGTCCTATCTTGATAGGGAGAACAACTTCACCGTGGACAACACTTTTCGCACCATCGTAAGCACGCACCACAATGTCACTAGGCTTCAATTCAATGCCTTTACAATCAAGTTTATCGAGCACGACTTTCGGCATCACGTTCAAAGAAGAGCCATTATCGATCAACACATGAGACAGGGTGATCCCTTTACACTCAATGGAGATATGCAGGGCCTTATTGTGATTCTTCCCTGCTGGTGTCAGGTCAGCATTGGAAAAACCTAGGCCATCGTCAACAGTCAGGTTAGCAACATAGTTTTCAAACTGATCGACGGAGGTCTCCTGAGGTACATGGGCAGTCTTCAGGAATTTTATCAAGGCATTGGCATGAGATTCAGAAGATAACAACAAGGACAACATCGAGATCTTAGACGGGGTATGCCCCAACTGCTCTACCACATCAAAATCACTCTTGCGGATGATTTTCAGCACCTCTGCCATTTCTCGCTTGGCAACGTCTTCAGTAGTAGCTTCGATCGGTGTCTCTGACGGGGAAGGGTTGACTGGTTCCTTTCCTCGGGTTTCGGGAACTGGAGGTGAGATCTCTGGAGAGAAGATCTTTCCGCTTCGAGTGACTTTACTAGTCCCAACAATGTCATTGGGGTTAGCAGAATCACCAACTTGCTTTACGCCATGGATGTAAACATCACCTCCATAATTCCACGGAATAGCTTTGCTTGAGGAATACGGGATCGGGCCAGGTGCAGTAATGATCAGGGGAGCTACTCGGGGCTCAGCAATAATCTTCACAGGTATTCTGGGAGCAGCAATCTTCACTGGAACCTTGGACCTTGCAATCACAGATACTTCTTCAACAGGGTTTTCCGTCTTAGAAACCCTTTCAAAGAGAATTGTACGATCGTCCATCAGCTGTTGAATACCATTCCTCAACTTCAGACAGTCCTCGGGCCAGAGTATGCAGAGATTGCAATCTTTAGTACAACCTGGAAACAAACCAGCTTGCAATAAATTCCTCTTTATGATCGGGAGAGGAGATGTTAAGTCTGCTACAGTAATGATGAGAGAATCGTCATCGAGAGCATTAACAGCCTTGTCGTGATTAGGCATAGGAGCAGTGATGACATTAGGAGTCTTCGGAGGCTCGAACTCAATTTCCCCAGCGTCGATCATGTCCTGAATCTTATTCTTCAACAGCCAACAATCGTTTGTATCATGCCCGGGGCTATCGGAGTGATATGCACACCTGGCATTGGGATTATAACGAGGCGAAGCAGTGTTGACATTTGCAGGAGGACCTCTGAGAGTGATTAGGTTTACCTTCAGCATACTTTGCAGTGCTTGTGCTAAAGTCATATTGAGCTTAGTAAACTGCCTTCTTGGTCTGTCTTGTCTTTGCTGGAAGTTTTGAGCTGGCGGGGCTGCGATCGTCACTGCTCCAACGGCATGGTCACCATTTTTCTTATTATGATTCTTTTGACCATACACAGCATTCGATTCATTCTTCCCATGGTAGGACTTTTTACTGCTTGTAGAAGTAGCCGCCTGTAACTTTCCACTTCGAATACCGCTCTCCACCCGTTCACCTGTCAGTATAAGTTCAGTGAAACCTGATGAAGAACTCCCCAGTAGGTGGCTATAGAATGGGCCAGTCAGTGTACCCATGAACAGGTCTACTAATTCTCGGTCAGTCATAGGGGGTTTGACCCTGCCGGCCAGATCTCTCCATTTCTGAGCATACTCTTTGAAGCTTTCTTTAGATCCCATAGTCATATTCTGCAACTGTAGCCGAGTAGGCGCTAATTCAGAATTGTACTGGTACTGCTTATAGAAAGCTGTTGCTAAATCAGTCCAGGTGCGGATGTCAGAGCTCTCGAGCTGATAATACCATTCCAACTGAGTGCCAGACAGACTTTCTTGGAAGAAATGGATCCACAGTTTCTTATCAGTGGTGTGCGGCTGAATCTTTCTCACATAAGCCCTTAAATGCATCTGAGGACAGGATGCACCATCGTACTTAGTGAAAGTGGGGATTTTGAATTTGCGGGGAATGGTCACATCGGAGACCAGACCCAAACTTTCGAAATCTAGACCAGGCGCCTTCTGACCTTCCATGGCTAGCATGCGTTCTTCCAGCAATTTGTACTTATCATCTCTTGGAGAGTACTGTTCATTTTCATAGTCCTCATCGTCATCCTCAGGGTTGGAGAAATCAACATTCTCCTCCTCTGAGTCATTCTCCGCCCCCTCTTCTGGACCATTCGGGATTCCAAATTTGATTCCCGTAGCCTGTCCTTTACGCCTTCTTCCCGGGTTAATGAAATTCACAGCTTTCTTGTCTCTCTTCTTCTCGACCAAAAGAGCCTTCAGTTCCTCCTGCCCCTTGGATAAGCTTAGCATCATCTCCTTGAATTGAGCATTCTGAGTCTGGAGATCTTTGACAGTTTGTTCGAGATCCATTTTTCTGTTTGGAGGAAAACCGTGAGAACACTGATCCCTTTAGAGTACCTGTTATGCAATGTTATGTTATGCTATGCAATGTATGAAATGTTTTCAAGGCCTTTTGGAATTTAACTTTGCATAAACTACCAAAAAAAAGAAACTTTTTTTTTTTTTTTTTTTTTTACAAAATAGAGCAAAGTTAAATCCCTAAGTCCTCGAAATGGTTAGTTCAATGCCATGATGTTATGATGTTATGATGTTAAGTAAACAACAAGCACAAACAAGTCACACAACCATCATTCCTAGGTTTTAAGGCTTGCATGAGTTCCATAGGTAAGTACCCTCCCCACTGAAGTTTGGTTGGTTCAACCTGTCCTAGAATAGTAACCGGGTTCTAAAAGGATCTCCAATCATTGACCTTCCTTTAAGTCCACTTCAGTGCAACACCAAGTGGTTGACCGAAGTTTCCCTAAAGTCCAATCTCAAGGAGTGTAGTATCGAGTCTCAACCAAGCCCCAGTCGGAACCGAAGTCAGCTAGCTCACTACTTTCTAATGGCCAGGATGAGTCAATTAGGGTTCTAAAGGTCTGGTTAATGCTTTGATGACACCACGCGGAAGCCAAATTTTTCCTCAAGTAACATGAGGAACATCAGGACAACCAAAGTGTCACATTAACCGTAGCCATCATTTTAACCATTCCAGTATACGCCGGATAGTTGCGATGATCTATTGCTACTTACCTAAGGTATACTAGATCCGGGTGTAGGATCTTTCACTCAAGCATAGGATACCCAAGCAATCCCTTAAAAGTAAATCAAACAATTCAAATAAGTGATCTTGTTTTTTAAGGTAACCTCTCTTTTTAAGTCTCCCCAGCAGAGTCGCCAGTTCTGTCATACGGTGAACTGACTTGGGGTGTTTTGCTGTTTATCGCAATGTCGCGGATAGCAAGAGTCGCCACCGACTTTTCTTTTATCCAATAAGGAAAGGTGGAAAAGAACAGGAAAGACCTCAATAGATTTTGGGTTCGGGAGGTACATTATACAAAGGGAAGGTGTTAGCACCCTTTGTATCCATGGTTATCCATGGGCTCTTAATTGCTGGATCACTTATATTTTTGTCTGAAAAGTGTCGGTGAATTGCTTAAAAAATGTTTGAAAGAGAGTTTAACTTTGTAATGATTCTCGTATGAATGTATACAAAGTATTTATCTCATTTGATTTTGAAAATGGTTTAGAAAAATATAACTCGGTAATGATTCTAGTATGAATGTATACCAAGTGGTGATTTTCTAGGATTTGTAAAGTGTAAAGTGTGAGGGGTGGAAAATGTTTTAGGTTATGATCCAGTAATTGAGAGTTATACCTTCCTGAGGTCGTTATGGGCATTTCCTATCCTTATGAGGGTAAAACTGTCCTTACTATTGAGAAGTAAGTAATCTTACCCTTTGGATGTTTAAGGGTCACCGTAGGGTCATCGATAGGTCATTGAAGGCAACAGTTATAAGGATACCTTAGCATTCGAAGGGGCGATCATCATTTAACCGTAGGCTACACCGAAGGGTCATCGAGGGACAAAATTGTATTTTCGAAGGCAACATCCGAGGGACCATGATTTATTTTATGATGATTTAATCGAAGGGCCATTGCTAAGTGTATCCCCACATTCGCGGGACATGACCATAACCGTAATACCGTAAGGCAGCAAAGAGAGGTCCAAGATCACATATTTAAAGTCCACATTTTAAAGTTAATTAAGTAATTAGGGTGAATCTCCACATTAAAATCAATACATTAAAAATAATACATTAAAATTAATACATTAAAATTAATTAATCAATTTAGGGCAGCTCTTCACAAGGGTATCCCACAAATAAAGTGGAAGACCTAACGGCAATCTTTTCCTGGGACATGTGAACCTTGGCAAAATTCAGCAAACGGGTTAGAATACCAAATCGGGGTGTAATCGAAGATTACACCGCAAAAGAAAATACAGCAGCATGAATGTCAGGCAAAACAATGCATAATTAACATAGAATAGATCAGATACGCATAGGACATAACAAACAAAATATTAGCGATTGTCCCGTTCGCCTCTGCCTCGCCTAGCGAGGGCCTAGCGAATACTCGCTACATGTTCGCTTAGCGATGTGCTAGCGAGCGGCTGCGGGTTTTGAATTTCAGAACAGTATGACTTCAACCTGCGGCATGGCTTATGGCATCCAACACATAATTATACGGTTCAACATTCACAATATTCAGGCACACTTAAATTCACATGCAAAACCTCAAATATGTTTATGAATTCAATTATAATATCACATGCAAGTTAAGAACATAAAGCGGTATCACATGCAAATTAAGAAAATAAAGCGATAATAGTAATGCAAACCTGTTTGCAATCGAATTGCAACCTTGAATTGGCGAGCCGGATTGAGTTGGGCGGTGGTAGCTTCGGAGCGGAGGAGCGGCCTTCAGGGTTTCTAAAGTAGCCTCCAGGGTTTTTGTGCCAGGGTTTTCGTCTGTCTCCCTCTGTTTTTCGTCCTCCTTTTCATTACTGAAGTGCTGGTATTTATAATGCCCTTTTTCATGACCTAATGGGCTCAGAACGAAGCCCGAAATTTTTTGTTGTCTGTCAGCTTCGCTAGGCGAGCTGGTAGCGAACGTTTGCTTCGCTAGGCGAGCGTGTAGCGAACGTTCGCTAGGCGAGCGTGTAGCGAACGTAACGTTCGCTAGGCGAGCGTGTAGCGAACAGGCCAGTTTGGGCCATTTTCTGGATTGGACCATTCGTGAGCTAGGCCTTTGTCCCTTTAAGATCAGTGCCATAAAATGAGTCGGAATGCCCCTGAAAAATGTCTTGAACTATTGATGGGCAAATTTTGGGGTATGACAGTGAATTTGTTCACTGTGCTTTCTATACAGATACTGAGTCAATGTAATTGAGGCATTGAAAGACTCAAAGTGGATGCAAGCCATGATGGAGGATCTGAAGTCTATAGAAGTTAATAATACATGGTCATTAGTTGAATTGCCCCAATAAAAGAAGGCAATTAATGTGAAGTGGGTTTATAAAGTGAAGATGAATCCAAAAGGAGAAGTAACCAGACATAAATCAAGACTTATAGCCAAAGGATTTCTTCATAGAGAAGGAATTATTTTTGATGAAGTCTTTGCACCACTTCTAGAATCGAAACTATCAGGTTGGTTGTTGGTCTAGCAAACATGAATAATTGGTATATATGTCAGATGGATGCGAAATGTGCATTCTAAATGGCCCTCTAGATGAAGAGGTTTATGTAGCACAACTAGTTGGTTTGGTGAAGCAAGGTCAAGAAGGAAAGGTATACATGTTGCATAAAGCCTTGTATGGACTTAAGCAAGCTCCGAGAGCTTTGAATAAGATAATAAATAGTTTTCTAAGAGAGAAGGAATTTGTAAAGTGCATAACAAAGCATGAAGTATATAAGTCAGAAGAAGCATGAGTGAACTGCTTATAATATGTCTCTATGTTGATGACCTATTGATAACAGGTCGCTGCAAGAAGGAGATCGAAGACTTCAAAGGTGATTTGAGCAAGGAGTTTGAAATGTCTGACCTGGGCAACATTTCATACTTCCTTGGTATAGAATTCTACAAGAGTAGTAAAGGTCTAATGATACATCAAAGAAGATATGTAAGTGAGATACTCAAAAGATTTGAGATGAAGGATTACAATGCAACTTCGACACATGTTAAGCCTATATAACAACTAATGAAGGACTCAAATAAAGATGATGTCGATCCAAATCAGTACAGAAGACTCGTTGGATCACTAAGATACCTTTGTCATACAAGGCCTAATCTAGCATACACTGTAGGTATGGTGAGTAGATTCATGCAGAAGTCAAATGTATGACACCTTGCAGCCATAAAGAGGATACTAAGGTATCTCAAAGAAACTCTCGACTATGGCATTTTATTTGCTACAATAGATTAGTGAAAAGAGTGCAAACTAGTGGGATACACCGACTCAAATTGGTGTCGTGATGCTGAGGATAGAAAATCTATAGTTGGTTATATGTTTATTTTAGGTGGTGCACCAGTTGCTTAGAGCTCAAGAAAGGAACCAGTAGCGTTGTCATCATGTGAGTCTGAGTACATAGTTGTCTCTCTCTGTGCATGTCAAGCAACATGGATGATGAATTTGATCGAAGAAATTACAGAGAATAATCATAGAGAAATGACCTTGAAGATCGACATCATGTCTGCTATCAATCTGGCGAAGAATTGGATAGCACATGGAAGAAGAAAATACATCAAAATAAGGTTCCATTATCTTCGAGAGCAAGTAGTGAATGGAAGGTTGATCCTAGAATATCGCAGACTGAGAATTAAATTGCATACATAATGACACAGGTTGTGCAGGTCAAATTATTCAAAATATTAAGAATAATGGTTGATGTATATATCTAGACATAATGAATTAGCTGGTGTGTTAAATAAGTAATTCTTTGTGTTAAGCATTTGAAGCAGTCGAAGTAGTTAACTTCAACATAGTTAAACTTAGTATTTGTTTAACAACTGAGTTAGTTAGATGGAGATTACTTGGCGTGTAAGTAATCTCAACTATAAATATATAGACACCATCATTTGTATAATATAGATTTTAGTCCAGGTAGAACTCAATAAAAAATTCTTTCTTCTCTTAAAACCCTAAATTTCATCTTTTCTCTTTTCTCAAATTATCTCCCCTAATCAAATCTTTGTGCGAAAAAATCATCTTACAACTAATATGTGGTTGAATCACTCAAGTGAAGAGTGAAGAACGAGAGATGTGATCAATCATAAAGATTGATTCGTGTTCATCAAAATTGATTTAAATTATCTCCAAGATTGGGGTTTAATTTCAACAACATTTGCGCCAACTCATACAATGCAATGTTTAGTGTTTTTTAACTACATTCAAATTACATACCTTATGATGAATTTTGAGATAATATTGATAATTATCAAGTTAGTGAAATGTCGGAGAGGGATCCAGGAAATCTATCAAGACGGAGGAAATTCGTAATAGCATTGCAGTTTTAATATTGAATGCTAGATAGTAAATTTTTTATCATTGTATTAATATAAATGAATTTAAAATTACAATGATATTATTTCATGTTCTTGTTAAATTTCATTATAATATTTATATAAATATATAAAAGTTTAATATATTTTGATGTTATCTTTGATTTTACATATATATTAAAAATATTTTTCACGTGTTTATTACTCCCCCTGACTTAAAATAATCTCACAATTGTAAAAATTATTTGTCCCAAAATAAGTTTCACTTAGTTTCTAATATAAATTTTGATTTTATCTTCAATTATATCCTCTAATTAATACACACAATTTACTATTTCTCGCACGTAGCATTAATGATGATTAGGATACATCAATAGCCAATAAATATAATTTGGTAAAATTGTCATTTTCTCTCTTTTATTTATCACATTTTCTTAATTGATATGAAAATATCAATTATGATATTTATTTTGAGATAGAGGGAGTTATACATTTACTTTTATCTAATTAAAAAATAATTTTATAATATAATATAGGGTTAAATACACTTTTCCCCCCTGTAATGTTAGCGAGTTTAGGATTACCCCCCTGTAAAAATAGTTTTTGTAAACCCCCCCTTATGTTATGTAGATTCCTTCGTAGAACCCCCTAATATCCAGGTGGCATGGAATCTAATAAGAGGTCCTACACCTGGCATATTTTTAATTTTGTTAAAGTGATTATGTGTCATTTTACACTTTTTAATTTCAAATTCCCCCTTAGAAAATTAGGGTTCTGAACATAGCAGGGAAGACGAAGACGAAGACAACCTCAGCGAAGACGAAGATGAAGACGAAGATGAAGATGACCGCAGTGAAGACGAAGATGAAGATGAAGACAACCTCAGCGAATACGAAGAAGCGATCCAGCTCAGTGAAGACGAGCTCAGTGAAGTGTCCAAAGTCCGAGGTTAGTAAAAATTTGAAGTTCATCAATGTCGTAGGGTAAAATTTTGAAATCAACAATCTTTGACATGTGGGTATAATATATTGACAGGATTCACAACACTTTAGTGTTACACTCCACCATGGGGGTGAATTTTACAGGGTTTTTGAAGAAGAAATTATATACAGAGGGGGTACGGATACGACAGTTAATGGGATACATGTTTCAAATTGGAACATGGATAACATTGAGAAGTTGTTGAGTAGGTTAGGGTATAAGGCTGATTGTGTTAGGGTATGGGCAAAAGTTTTAGAAATTCAAGATGGTTTTTTTCTGATTAGGAAAGATGATGATGCTGTTGATGATTTTGGTCTATACTTTAGTGCAATGAATGTGAAAGGAGATTTGTATGTTGAACATAGTACTGGGAACATGGACCCTGCTGATAGGGAACCTAAATGTGTGAATGATGATGACCACCCCCCTGATAATGGAATTGTTCGGTTAGATGAGGAGAAGGTAGAGGGGTTAGATGACAGTGAAGATGAAAGAGCTACTACTTACTTTGATGGTTTTGAAGGAATAGATGTTACTAAGCCTATTAGGGAGGAGTTTGATGGTTTTGAAGGAATAGATGTTACTAAGCCTATTAGGGAGGAGTTTGATGGTTTTGAAGGAATAGATGTTACTAAGCCTATTAGGGAGGAGCCCAATAACAGTAAGGAGGAGCCCAATAAGAGTATGGATTCAGATGATGTATACTATAGTGATGAGTTGAATAGTTCTGACCCAGATGATTCTTGTGATGAAGAAAGGCCCAAGTATGCTAGGTTTAGGAAAGAGCATCTAAACAAAGACTTTATATTCAAGTGGGGTATGGAATTCAACACACTTGATGACTTTAGGGCAGCTATCCGTGAGTGGCCAGAAGTTGAGATGGAACCACCTCTACCACCTACATATAAAAATGGTCCTGGTAGACCTAAGAAGATTAGGATAAGAGAAAGTGGAGAGGATGGTGCAAGGAAGAGAAGATCTGGTGTTGCATATAAGTGCACCAAATGTGATAATTTTGGTCACAATGCTATGACTTGTAAGGCTACCACTCAGGATCCCAATGCACTTAAAAGAAAGGTAATTCATTGTGATATACATTTTGTCTTACATTCTACATTCTGTCTTACATTCTTCATTGTGATATGCATTGTGATGACAAGCATACATTGTGTCTTACATTGTAGAGAAAACCTAAAAAAGGACATGTGCCAACTGCATCTGATATGCCAACTGCAAATGATATGCCAACTGCATCTGATATGCCTGCCCCAACTGCATCTGATATGCCTGCCCCAACTGCAACTGATATGACTGTTCCAACAAATGTGCCTGTTCCAACTGATCCACAGCCTCCAACTGATATGCCTGTTCCAACTATTATGAGTCAAACAGGATCTAGTGTGGCTGCCTCAATCACAAAACAATCCAGAAAAAGGGTTGAAAAAAAACCTATCATCAAAAGAAGGCAAAGTGAGAGGATCAAGTTGAGTTGGTTTAAAAGACCCATAACAGGTGAAGGAATATCTAGTGACAAACCAATTACCCTACCAGAAAATGAAGACATACCCACTTCAAAATGAGGGACTGATTATTATGTTTCTGCTATGTATTTTGTAATCCTTTTGGAAAACTCTTTTGTAATGCCAACTGATCTTTGAAGACATGTATTTTGTAATCCTTTTGTAACAAACATATGCACTTACTGTGATGATCAATTCTAATGTATCAGTTTAACATTATTGGTGTGTATTGTCTATAAAACACAATGGCACTAAACCAGATTTGAACCCTGCAAATATAGATGGGTAGCATGCAAGACTCTAGCAGCCTTTACTGCTTGGTGGCTGGATTCATACATTAGAAATTTGTTTGATTAGAAATATGGTTAATATTTTTGAATGCTCTCTCTTATTTTCCTTCTTTATAAAAAGCATAAAATGAACCGCTGCTTTGTCTGCTTATTGTGCATCTGCGAATGGAGCGTTTGTTCTTAGCATTGATACTGATTTTGATGGGTGTATGCAGTTGATTCGTGAAGTAACTGCTGAATTGCCTATTTATTTGGCTAATTCTCTGAACAGTTTGAGGCTTGAAGGACAGAAAACTGCTGCTATTGAGATTTTGCAGCAGTTTGATTGGCAGGTACCTGATTGGGTTATTGTACCTGGTGGGAATCTTGGGAATATTTATGCTTTTTATAAAGGGTTTCAGATGTGTAAAGAGTTAGGTCTTGTGGATAGAATTCCAAGGCTTGTTTGTGCTCAAGCTGCAAATGCAAATCCTTTGTATTTGTATTTTAAGTCGGGTTGGAAAGAGTTTAAGCCAGTTAGGGCACAGACAACTTTTGCATCTGCTATTCAGATTGGGGATCCTGTTTCTATTGATAGAGTTGTTCATGCTTTGAAGAACTGTAATGGTATCGTTGAGGAGGCTACTGAGGAAGAATTGATGGATGCTATGGCTCAGGCTGATTCGACTGGAATGTTTACTTGCCCTCACACTGGTGTTGCTTTGACTGCTTTGTTTAAGCTCAGGAATAGTGGTGTTATTAAGCCTACTGATAGGACTGTTGTTGTGAGCACTGCACATGGGTTGAAGTTTACTCAGTCCAAAATTGATTACCATTCAAAGAATATCAAAGACCTGGCTTGCCAATTTGCCAATCCTCCAATGCAGGTCAAGGCTGATTTTGGATCTGTTATGGATGTTTTGTCCAAGTATTTGCAGAGCAAGGCACCCAAGTATCATTAGGTTGACACTGCTGGTTTTATTATATAGATCAATGCCCCATAAAACAATTTTCCTGCTTCTTATCCTGATGGTTTAAGCTAAATGTTGGTACTATCAAGCAACTATATACAATTTTGTTATTTATAAAGAAAGAACTCGTCTCAAAGGATTACTCTATTAGGTTAGAAAATTCTTGAAGCATTTGCAACTATATACATTATTTCCATGTTACAAAATCTAACTAAAATAGTCCTCCTACAGCATTTGCAGAAATTTCAATTGCACTGTGATTTTGCACCTAGATTAGATCACAGTTAATCCAAACATGTACTTAGAAGCAGAACAGAACAACTTGTTTTCCCTTGACAGAACATTATACTTCACTGGAGCTACTTATCTACAACAATACTCACTCAGATATCTGTGCACTAATCTTACAACAATGACAGACTCATTACATTGCTGAAAAACACTAATGACATAACAATTACATGACAGACTCATTAGACTAACTTAACCATAGCTGCTATCAACATCCATGACAAACCAATTACAAACATTAACCATAAATTTTTCCTCTTTTCCATTGCAATCTTTTTCTTCAATTTTTCTAACTTGTTAAGCTTTCCGACTCTGCAATCTATCTCCTCAACAATCTCTTTAGCAAATTCAATCAAATAAGCCTTGTTGACTTCACATTGGCGGCATCCGGACGGATTGGTTTCTTTCACTGCAAACTCACTGACCAAATCATCCCACAAAAATAAACCGCACCCATTCTGCAATTTGAGACAAACACCACCAACAATTAATTTCGAAATCAAACTCAAAATAATAAAATGCTTCAAAATTGCTCACCATATAATTCCTGCATTTCCAAAATTTGCGACCGGGGTTTTCAATTGACTTGGAGACGAACAACTTCATGGTTTCATTGCATCCACATCTTGGTAAGCCGTTTCCAACTTCACTCGTGGAAGATGCCTTGCTGCCACCCATAACCCAGATGAAGGGGACACGGACGAAGATGAAGAGAGGGATGGATTTGGGGTAGGGATGGATTTCACGAAGAGAGAGAGGGATGGATTTGGGATAGGGATGGATTTCACGAAGAGAGAGAGGGATGGATTTGGAACCCTAAAATCTAGTTTATGCCATGCTGGAGATTCACATGTGAAAATAAAAAAATTAAAAAGCCACGTCTGAAATAAAAAACCAAGATTCCATGCCACCTGGATATTAGGGGGTTCTATGAAGGAATCTACATAACATAAGGGGGGTATTGAAAAAATAACTTTACAAGGGGGGTAATCCTAAACTCGCTAACATTACAGGGGGGTAAAGTGTATTTAACCCTATAATATAATAATGAAATCAGTAAAATTGAAAATTTATCAAACATTTAAATTAACCTATTAACTATCAATCTTTAAGTATCAACTATCGATCATCAGCGTTATGAACAATCAATTATATTTACGAAACATAATCTTAAGATAATTAATTTTAGACTCTATCTATATTCTTGTAATCGGTTAGAGTTCTACTAATATTCACTTATATATATATATATATATATATATATATATATATATATATATATATATATATATATATATATATATATATATATATATATATATATATATATATATAATTTATTTGTCACTAAAATTAAAGGTTAACCGTGTGTGTTTTAAAAATCATTAAAGAATAAGTTTTATTTTAACTTTTTATTCCACTCAAATGCGCTTTTAAATTTTAAAATTAGTGTGTTTAATTTTGATTAAAAGTGATTTAGAAGTAAAGTGATTTATATTTAAAAATTTTACGTTTAAATTAAAATATTATAATTTTTTTTAATTTATTAATTTATAAATATCATTTAATTAATATATAAATATAATTAAATATGTTTGTAGATGTTTGAACTTTAATCTAATATATACACTTATTTAACAAAATTAAAAAATATCAGAGTTATTCCATCAATTTAAAAAAAATTTATAAATTATAAATTCCACGTAGAATCAATTTTAAAAATATAATTAACTTTTTTATGATCAATCAAATTTATATAAGTATAATGGTTAAACAAGAGACTTTTTGAAATTAAAAATAAGCACTAGAAATGCACAAAAGCCAACCTAAAAAAAAAACTCAAAACTCACCTACAAGGAACACAAAAAAACACCTACATCCAATACAACATAGGATTAATACACCAATCAAATTAAGAGATATTCTTCCCTCTTTTATGAAAAGCAATAAATCAATCTTAAGATAACGCCTTCATAAAACTCAAGAACTCCAACTTTGTAAAAATGCAACCTTTAAAAAGGATCGAGTTTTGACAAGATCAAATGGACCAACAAAAAACAAGATCAAAAAATAAAAAATAAGGATAAGAATTAAGATTAATAAGTCTCTCTAATAACGTAAGACCTAAAGCCAAAGAGTCAACCCTAATCCACAAGTAAAATTTATTCCATAAGATGTTGAAAAAATAACAAAGGCAAAACAAGTGCTCCAAATCTTCAACTTCCAAAAAAAAGTAAAGGACAAACTACATTATGAGCTCCTCCAATAATGCCATTCTTTACTAATTCCATTCTCGTAGGCCACTTGTTAAGAATCAACTGCCAACCAAATATAAGAATTTTACTACGAATGTTGGTCTTCCATAATTGATCGAGCCCTTTAAGTTTAATAGGATCCTAAGTGTGCTCCACCAAACAAAACTCACGAATCCTCTTATAGCAATCTTTCACTGAAAAACCATCTTTATGTATCCACCAAACAAAATAGTCATCTTCATTAGTCTTAGGCTTCACCCCTATTAAAATAGAAGACAACTCTTCTAATAACAACACCTCACCATCACCCAAAGACAACCCATTGAAACTAGTCTCACACCCAAGAGTCATTAATCCAATACGCCACATCGACCATTTTGGAACAAGTCGAATGGCTCAACAACCTACGTAAAGATGGGGAAAAAACTAAAACGGAGGATGAATCACACCAATGATGTCTCCAAAAGCCCAAAGTCTAACAATTACCAAACTTACAAGAAATAGAAGAAGAAAACTAATTTGAATGGAAAGCATTATCAATTTGATCCTCTAAAGCACATAAATTCCTCCACCGCAAAGAAGCTTTCTTTAGAGATGTCGATCCCCCCAAAACCGTATACTTAACATCCCTATAAATTGGCCCACGAGGAAGGTTTATCACTTAAAAACCTCCATTTCCACTTAGAAAGTAAAACCATATTGAACATACCACAATGTTTAACCACAAGTGCCCCTTTCCTCCTTAGGCAAATAAATGGTGTCCCAACTCATCCAACAAACCTTCTTCACATCATCACCCCTCCCCACAAAAAAGATCTTTGGATACTTATTATCCCATTTATTACTACTACCTTGGGGACCTTATAGAAAGAGAAGAAGAATATTGGAATATTTGATAAAACAGAATTTAAAAGGACCATTCAACCTTCGATAGATAAGAATCTATTATGGCACATTGCTAACCTTCTTTTCACCTTGTCAACAATCGAAGCACAAACCTCTTTTCTTCTAGGATTACTCACTATTGGAATGACATGAAACACAAAAGGGATCAAACCAAAACATCAAGACAAGAAAGAACCGACCGCTTGCCAAAAAAATGGAATCAAGGTTAAGACCAAATAATCGGCTTTTGGATAGATTTATCTGAAGCCCTGACACCATCTTAAAGCCTCTAAGTAATGTTTTAATGCTCCAAAGGTTAGTCCACGAACCCTCTCCAATCAAGATTATATCATCCAAAAATTGAAGCAATTCAAAATGCATATCATCATTAATATGAAAGTCTTCAAAATTTGCTAAAAATACCACTTGGTGTAATAAACACGTAAATCCTTTTGCTACCAAAAGAAAAAGAAAAGGAGATCCTTTGTCTAAGGTCTCTAAAAACTTTGAAATCCACCATAGGACAACGGAGTACAAATTATTGATTAGTTGTTAGTATAATTTTATTTTATTTTACGCTCTTAAAATATTTTTTACATCTCTAAATAACTTTTGTGTCTTTCAAGATAAGAATCATAGACTTGGTCACTTGAAATGTCTCCCTACATAATCCTCACAATACTAGTAGTAAGAGCTTGAGACAAGGCAGAAACATTAAAATACTGTGCATGTGTTAGAGGGAAAAAGACATTAATATTGTGCAAGTTGATCAGGGCACAATATTATACGATCAGCGGTTAATCACCCCATGGCCTTATCAAACAAAAAGCTAGATTAGTTTTATACACAAAACAAAACAAAATAAATTAAGATAAATATTCAAACAAATGTATGGTTCTTTTTGTCTATGTTTTCTAATAATTTGTCTCTTTAGCCATAAGAAAGTATTATTATGCAGCAAGTGTTTGTTAAGCTTTAATAATTAATTAGTGTTCATGTTTTAAAACAGATATTTATTAATTATAAATATTTATTTAATGAATTCTTGTCAGATCTGGTTTTTTTGCATGTACTTGGAACTGATGGAAGGTTAGCCTAGCCATCGTCCATTTTTTTGTCTGGCCAAAGTCAAATAAATGATCACAGCTCACTACTAGAACACAAGAATTCTTATAAACAAAACTTAGTTGTCAGATAAGAAAAACTCATCAATTGTGCCTTCAACATATTTATTAATAGAGATTAGTCGTAGTAATTTAATAGTAGTGGATATTTCTTTACCTATAAAAAAATGATTACAGTAGGATTTGTTCTATAAAGAATGTACTTAAATGAGTTTTACATGATATCCTATATAAGGGTAAGGATGTCATTCTCATTTCTAAATGAATCATTATTATGTAGTTACTTATACAATGTATACAAGACAAATCTCATTTTGGATAAATATTGGGCAAGTTTATGTCAGTCTTTTTAAAAATAAATTTATAATATAATATATATTTGTAAAAATTTCATTTATAAAGAGTTCAAAGAATATCAAATAAAAAACTTGGTTTTCATGAAGATATTATGAAGACAATATGGATAAGTTGTAGGTAGTTATCTATTTTGATGACCATCTTTTCCTTAAAAAGATTGAGCCTAAGTTCACATTATTCTAAATAATATTTGCCTTAGTAGTTTGTAGAAAAGGCGTATCTAAAATAATATAGACAACTGCTTCTTCTTCAATATCAACGAATATAAAATTAATTAGATAGATAAATTTCCAATATTGATTAATACATCTTTCAATGTTAGTGCCATGATGGTGGATTTTGTTTTTCCTCCTAGTTTCTCCATTACGGAGAGGGACATTTAATTACTCTCTCCCTCCGTTCCTTTTTAAGTGTCATTTTTTGACTTGTTACCCATACTAAGAAAGTTAATCATTATTGTTACTTTTTAAACAATAATTCTCATTTCACCTATAATACCCTTAATTATATCCTACATTAATTTTACTTTTTTTCTCTCGGTAATAATTGTATAGGGGTAATTTTGACAAAAGTGCATTTAATACAACCTTGAACTCTGCAAGTAACAATTAAAAAGAAACAAAAATTTATCAAGAAAGTGACACTTAAAAAGGAACGAAAGCAGTAATGTTTTTCCCCTAAATCACATAAACCTCCTAGAACTTGTAGTTGTACAGAGAATGTTGAAACTCCTTGAATCAGGTAACTTTGGCAAATTAATTATCCTTCATTTGGATTATTGTATCACATCGTTATACAAAGGTTAACTATCTCGTTGTTGGAAAGTCTCCTCTTCTTTTGTTAAAAGCTCTTTCAAGATTTTAACATATGTCAAAATTTGTTGAAGTGCCTCTAAAAAAGATATCATCACTCGTAAATTATTGAATATTGCGAAGAAGTATTTGTATTGTCTTTCTTTAGGATCTTTTTTCTTTAGAGATGGGTATGATAATGATATACTTTATGCAATTTCCTTCTCTTTTTTTCTCTCCCCCGCTCATTTTTTTTAATCTTATTTTCTTCATAATCGGTCTCTATCTTGCACTTTTTCGACGATGACTTTCAATAAAGATTTGATTTTAACAACTTAGAAAACATATTCTTTCTCGAAGTAATAGAATAAATTTTTTTATTCTTTTTTGGGCTCTCCACGACCTCAAAGTTGGAAGAAATTTATGTATTGTCGTTCTTCATGATCCTTTTTTTAAGAGGTGGGTATGCTAATGATATACTCGTTGCAAACCGTCGCTTTTTTCTCTCCCCTAATCATATATTTTTTTTAATTTCACTTTTTTCTCATATTTTTTCACTATACTCACCATTTTTTTATTTCTCTCTATCTTCACAATTTCTCCCTATCTTGTTCTTTTCTGATGACGACTTTCAATAATTCTTAGGTTTAACAACTTAGAAAACATATTTCCTCAAAGTAATAGAATAAAACCTTTCATTCTTCTTGGAGTTCTCCATTGTATTCCCCTCGTAGTTGCTAGTAGTTTCTAATTTAACTAATGATGCCCCTTAGGATATTGTAGTTGTTTGGTTAAAGATACTAATTGCGCCTTTTTTATGACCACCAGTGTCAAATATTGCACGGTATTAATTTGGGACATATTCTCGACCAACACTTTCACCTCCTAGTCCACCAAAAAAACCAATAAACAACCACACAAAAGAAGCAACTCAATTTCCCATTAAAAATATTCCTACCATATGACCGTCTCTTTGACGTCTGGATTCAGATTGATGCCCTATAAAATATTCAGCAAAATAGATAATTTTGAGACTACAATTTTGATAGGCATAATCGGACCACTCAATCCAACATTCCAAATCCAATCATCCTCCATCCAAAGACCCGTCTTTTGCACTTTGGCATTAACATCTAAAACATAAATGAATAAAATTGGGATTCTAGCTTCAAAGGCCCGTGACCCAACCAATTGTGATGCCAAAAACTAATTGAGCTCCTTTACCCTAACTTACGCACAATAGACTTTGCAATCTAATTCTGATCACCTCTTTTCTCCAAGCCTAACCCTCTCACATCCACCCCATAAAAGGGAACCGTGTTTGCCATTAGATGGGAAAGAAAAATCAAGTAGCTTACCTTGCATATCGCCATACCTAAAGGCAATAAGAGCATCCTAAATTGCACTTTTTTCATTCAATGTCCTCCAACTTTATTTTCTAATAAGTGCTAGATTAAAATGTTCACAATCTTTCACTCTCATCCCTCTTTGATTTTTTGCTTTGCACATTGTGTCCCAACTCACCCAACAAACTTTCCTCTTCTCTAAACCTCCTTTACACAAAAACGACCCTTGCAATTGGACAAATTCTTAAATGATCCATTCTGAAGCTTTATAAAATGACATACACTTCCCTTGGAAAGATGACATTATCTACCTAAGCTTTATTAAGATTCAAGCCCAAGTATCCATTCTCCTAGGATTAGCACCCACTGGAGTTCCCAAAAACTTTAAAGGCATTGAACTAATGCTATAAGATAAATAAAACTTTACGTTGAATCCATAAAATCCTTCTTCAAGTTGAAGCCAAAAAACTTACTCTTGAAAATTTTCACACACAGACTGGATTGCTAATTCAAAACCTCTCAATAAAGCTTTGATCGTCAAAAGATTGTTCCAAGACCCATTACATATGAAAATTGTATCATCAAAAAATTGTATCATCAGAAAATTGGACAAATTTAAAATGAATGTCTTCATTAAAGTGGAAACCATGAAATTTCCTTAACTCGATAGCATTGTGCATTAATCCGGACAAACCTTCTGCAGGAAGTAAAAAGAAAAATGGAGATAAAGGATCCCCTACGCAAACTCATTCTGACTTGAAAATCTGTAGTAGGACCACTATTAACCAAAACTGACATTGAACTAGTAAATATTAAGGCCTTCATCCACATAAGCCATTCACTTCTCAATTGCATTCTACTCATTATGTCTCTTAGGTAATCCCAAGACGCACAATCATAAGTTGTTAAAAAATCTACCTTCACCAATAAACACTATTTCTTATATCTCTCTGCAAAGTTTATCATTTCATTAATAACCAAAACCCCATTTGTCATCTGTCTTTAAGGTATAAAAGTTGTTTGGTTGATGGAAACCAGCTTTTCTGTAACTCTCTTCAATCTACACACTAAAAGTTTAGAGATGATTATGTATAAACTTTCTACCAAACAAATAGGCCTTAATTCCTCTAAACCTTGAGGATTATCTGCCTTAAGAGTTAAGGACCAAAAAGAGGTTGTAAGAAGCTTAACATTCAAATGAAACTCAATAAAAAAATCACCATATAATCTTTAATGAAATCCCAACAAGCCTAGAAAATCCTAGGTTGAAGCCATTTGGACCTAGACTTTTCTCTATGTCACTTAGCCAAACCACTTCTTTGATTTCCTCATACAAGAAAGTGTTGGTGTTGGTTAAAAATATATATGTTGAAGAAGTCTCACATCGCTTAGTTTTGTGAATAAAGAGAGGGTCCAAGACTATATATAGGATACAAATTCTTTGAAGTCCCACATCGTTTAGTTTTATGAAAGAAGAGGGAGTCCAAAGTTATATATAGGATTCAAGTTATTCATTCCAAGAAGCACCAGTCAAAAGCACTTTAAGCTTGTATTTGACTTTTTTTGTTCTCTTATATTATTGTATTAGAGTGCTGTGAGATGTAGTTAAATATTTGTTTTTGAGGGTGTGGGTGTACTGGGGGACTGGGTTAGTTGAGGGTATATTATGTGTTGTAACAATTTTCACACAATGTTATTCTCTTGTTATCTATTGACAACGACCGTGGTTTTTTCTCCGGTTTTGGAGTTTTCATGTTATGTTCTTGTGTTGTGATTGTGTTCCTCTTTTTTCTCTATGTTTTTGTTTATTTTTTCCCAACAACTGATATTAGAGTTGTTGGTTCGATCCGGGGATAAGTGTTCGTAGTATGCTATGTGGTTGTAGTTTTGTCCAATCTTCCACGTCAAAAAAGATGGGTAGTGTTGTGAAAGAGTTGTTGAGTTGCAGTCGAAAATTCCGCTGTGAAGTTTGTGCTAGAGAAAATTGATTGAAGATTTTTTTTTTACTCGGGGAAAGTTCAAGTCAAAGAAGATTACATAAGGTGCAAAATTATGTCGGTGGTTGAGGAGCTTCCTGCCAACAAGGAAGTTGCACCATAATGTTTCAACCTGATTTTCGACATATGAAATTTTTTGAAGTGGTTTGGCTTCAAGTGAAGTATAATCTTCTTTAGGTGGAGTATGATAGTTTTCTAGAGCTATGATTGTCGGTGAAGACAATATGAAATTCTTTGAGTGATTTATCTTCAAGTGAAATTTATTCTTCATGATAAAGTATATGATTGTCGGTGATGATTATGTGAAATTCTTGAAGTGGTTTATCTTCAAGTGAAATATATTTTTCATGAGAGAGTATAATAGTTTCTAAAACTATGATTGTCGGTGAAGACAATGTGGAAAATTTTGAAGTGGTTTATCTTCATGTGAAATATATTCTTCATGAGAGAGTATGTTTGTTTTTAAAATTATGATTGTCGGTGAAGAAAATGTGAAAATTATTGGAATGGTATAGCTCCAAGTGACTATACTCTTTATGATAGAGTATGATTATCGGTGAAGACAATGAAATTTTATGTATTATTTTTAATCAAGGTGGATATTGTTGTGGTTGGTTGAAAATATACATGTTGGTACTCTTTATGGTGGAGTATGATTGTCGGTGAAGACAATGAAAGCTAGTGTATTATTATAAATCAATGTGGAGATTGTCGGGGTTGGTTGAAAATATACACGTTGAAGAAGTCTCACATCACTTAGTTTTGCGAATAAAGAGGGAGTTCAAGGCTATATATAGGATACAAGTTCATTGAAGTCCATCATCACTTAGTTTTGTGAAGGAAGACGGAGTCCAAAGTTATATATAGAATTCAAGTTCTTTATTCCAAGATGCACCAGTCAAAATCACTTTAAGCTTGTATTTAACTTTCTTTGTTCTCTTATACTCTTTAATTAAAGTATTGTGAGATAAATCTTTTTTTTTAGGGTGTGAGTGTACTCAAGGCCTGAGTTAGTTAAGATTATATTATGTGTTATAAAAAATTTCACTGTTTTATTCTCTGGTTGTCTATTGACAACGATCGTGATTTTTTCTCCGATTTTAGAGTTTCCACATTATGTTCTTGTGTTGTGATTGTGTTCCGCTTTTTTCTCTATACTTTTGTTTGTTTTTTCCCAACAGAAAGGACCTTCGAGCATATTTTTTTCTTACCTGGACAAGAAGTTGAAAAACACCCCTACCAGCTTAGGTCTCCTATAGTTGCTCTCTAAGAATCTATATATTCTCAAAGTGTTCAACTTGCTCAATTCTTCCCTTTGAAGTATTGAGGCCCAAAATCTCGTTTCTTCTAAATCTACTCTTCATTGATTAATGAAAAAACTTAAAATTTGAATCAGCCTCCCTTAACCATTTGCATCTAGATTTTTGTCTTAAAATACTCTCCCTAGCTTGCTTAGTCCTCTAAAATTTGCTTGTTGCATATGATCTCTCTTCCATCAATTTCAATCCATCTTCCACTTACCCCTCCACTACTTTGACATCTAAATCATTAAGATCCTCAACCGCTCCTTCCACCTGTAGTCAAGAATTACAAAAACAATATTTTTAACTTAGTTTAAACATCCATAATTTTTGTAACATTTTCAACCTATAAGTTGTAATTTTTGTAATTTAAATTTAATTTTTGTAACATTTTCAATCTGTAAGTCCATAATTTATGTAATTTAAACATAGTTGTACTTTAAAGGTCAATTCTCTTTGAAAGTAAGTTTTTATAATGTGAATAATTTAGTTTGATCTATTAAATTCTTAAGTTGGAGATAGATTTTGTTAAGAAATATATCTAATTTTAACTTTAATTTTTATGTTTTTTACGTAACTCTTTTATTTTGTACATCTTAGTTTCAATTGATTTAATATCTCTTGTTTTATATTTTGGATTTAAGTACCCTTATACTCTTTAAAAAAATATATAGTTGTAATTTAAAAAAAAAAACTAGTTGTACTTGTAATGATATATTATATAATGTATGCCATTGGCGGTGACAACCTTGAACATGTGGGAGATTCCATGATACAAATAGCGACAAAATGAACTATTTACATGATAATAGTACATAGCAAAGATAAGCCAACTAACCTTTCATGCATTGAAAAGCTGAATATCAACCTGGTCTTAAAAATATTAGGGATGCATAATAAAATTAAAAACACAACTACTTCGTTAAATTATAATATAGTTATTAAATTAACAATGACAGATGGATCCAGCAGATATGGTTTTCATCCGATGTTGTTAAGAATTAGTATAATTATATTTTCTGTGTTATTGTTTTTTTAATCATACTTTTGGCTTAATTTATCATAGGCCTCGTAAAAATAAATTAACCACATTTTACACTTACCATGAAATAATAAATAAGACAAAAATATATATATTTATATAGAGGTAAAAATCATTTAAAATGCATAACAAACCAGTAAAAAAGAGTAACTTTTGAAGAAATTTCAAGGAGTTTAATTTCAAGTATGACGAGTTAATTTATGAGAAATTTATGAGCGTCGTACTCATAAAGTTTGCGAGCGGTTTATTCATGCAAACTATTCAGTTTTCAATTGATTTGACAAATTTTAATATCTTTGAATATGTTGTGAATGGCACATCCCTTCAACTTTATTTATTTGAATGACCCTGTTTCGACTTGATAAAAATATTAATTAAAAAAATTAATGATTTAATTTTTTAAATAAAAATTGAATAATTTGTTTAATATAGCAAAAACTAGAATGTATAGGTATGTGAGCGTTGATATCCCAACTAAATTTACATTCTAAGATCACCACCTAACAACACCTAATCGATATTATTCAAATAAACATCATAAAGAAAACTCCACATGACTACACCAAATTTAAAGAAATCAAAGAGGGAAAAAATAACAATTGTTTTGTTATATACTTTATAAAAAAAACTCGAAGAAATATAACCATAGCGAAAGAAAAAGAAAAGTGTACTACAGAGAAAAATCAACTAAATCTCAAGAAATGAAACTCATTTATGTTAAAATTTGGAATTATATTATTGGTAAAAAATGGATTGATTGAACGTGGAGAATGAGAGAGAATTAGAGAAAATATAATTGAGAGTGAGAATTTGCATTAATATTAATTGAGATATTTGTTGGGCATTCATATAAAATTTCAGTAGTTGATTGAGATACAAGTAAAAAGAAATGAAAAACTAAAGTTAACTGCATGTAGTCAATTACATAAAATCTGTAATCGATTACAACTTGTTTACCCGTATTTTTTATAAACAATCGTTAGCCTTTAGAAATGTTACTTGCAGGATCGACTAGTAAATTCTATGACATATTATGCATAAATTCTTTAAAAAATGTTTGGTTGTTTCTTGTAAGAACACTACGCCAAAAACTGGAATAGACAGCGCATCTTAGAGGGCGCTTTATTACAAAAGCGCTCTCTAAAGTGAAGCGAAAAATAAGGAGCAATAGACAGCGCACTTTAGAGGGCGCTTTTGTAACAAAGCGCCCTCTAAGGTGAAGCGAAAAAATAAGGAGGAGATAGAGGGACAACAATACATGGCGCTTTTTAGAAAGCGCCCTCTAAGGTTACCCTTAGAGGGCGCTTTTAATAAAGCGCTGTTATAAGTTCATGTGCATTTCCAGCTTATAAAGCGCTTTTGGAAAGCCTTAGAGAACGCTTTCATAAGCGCTCTCTTAGGCCCCCTTTAGAGGGCGCTTTTTTTCCACAAGCGCCCTCTAAGGTGAAACGAAAAAATAAGGAGGAGATAGAGGGACAACAATACATGACGCTTTTTAGAAAGCGCCCTCTAAGGTTACCCTTAGAGGGCGCTTTTAATAAAGCGCTGTTATAAGTCCATGTGCATTTCCCCCTTTAGAGGGCGTTTTTTTTCCACAAGCGCCCTCTAATGTCCCCTTTAGTAAACATTAAAATTATAACATACTGCGCGTTTTGTTATTTCACTATCTGTTATTTTCGTTCTTTTTCACGTTAGGGTTCTAAGGCGTTTTCCTTCCACCTCTGTTAGATCTACATTATTACTGCGCGTTTCCTCCTTCTACCAATCAAAGGTACACGCTTTTCCCAATTTCTGTTTTATGTTATTGCATTGTTTTAGCTTTGCCCAATTTCTGTTTTATGTTATTGTTGTCTATGCTACGTTTGTTTCGACCATGATAGCGCATGCAATAGGAAATTGACGGTTGGTTTTTAGTGACCATGATAGCGCATGCAATGGGACTACATTACCCAGTAGTTAGGGTTATACGACCTATGAACATATGATTTTGTGTCAACACCAGTATCATTAGAAACCTAGGTCCGAATGTGTTTGAACTCTTCTGAAATTGTTTTTTGTTTATTCTAATTAGTAATGGATAATACATGGATGTCTTCCAATCGATTGTCGAGAGAGTACGAGATTGGGGTATCAGAATGATTTTAATTGTTTTCTTTATTACAGGTAAAATGACTTTTATGATTTTAATTGTTTTTACATTTGTCATCTGATTTTAATTGTTTTCTTTATTACAGGTAAAATGGCTATTATGAAGTCAATCATTCGTGCAAGGGGCAAGGGATACTCGAAAGTATCAATTGATATTTGTTTACATGGGGATGTTCCATTGTCGTCAAGCCTCATTCGCGTAGATGATGATGCTGGATATTTGAAAGTATCCCTCTACGACAATGGAACATGTCCATCTAAACAAATATCAATTCTATCTTCAAAAGATAAGAGACCAAAAATATAAGGGGATTACGCAGCAAATCGAGTCAGTTGCATAAAAAAAAAAGGTATAAACACAATTATATGATATTTATGCATAGAAAATGTTAATTCTTGATCTTATACATCACCTAACTAATTTTATGATATTTTAGGTTCATGCTATTGATATTGAACAAAAAGAGGTTGTTGCTAAGAAGACTGCTGCTAGCAAAAAAAACATACATCTCAGAGATGCTTTTGCTACTTCGTTTTATTTCTTTTTAAGTTATGAATTGGTTGTATATTTAGAATCTTTAGAAGTTAAACAATTATATATCAGTGGATTGTTGTATATGTATGGATTGTTGTATATAAGGCTTGTTGAATGCAATGTGTGAAAAAGGGCTTCAAATTATACAGTTTTGGGTGTACTGCTTCAATATACAGGTTGTCTAAAATAAATAAAAAAATATAGCGCTTTTTAAAAAAAAAAATTTAAATAACCACCCACTTTAGAGGGCGCTTTTTAAAAAAGCGCCCTCTAAAGTGGAAACATTTAAGGGTTTAGAGGGCGCTTTTACTGGAAAGCGCCCTCTAAACCCTTAAAAGTTTCCACTTTAGAGGGCGCTTTCCAGTAAAAGCGCCCTCTAAACCCTTAAATGTTTCCACTTTAGAGGGCGCTTTTTTTAAAAAGCGCCCTCTAAAGTGGCCCTTAAAGGGCTTAAAGAGCCACTTTAGACAGCGCTTTCACTAGGAAAAAAAGCGCTGTCTTTACCTATGCCAGCGCCAGATTAGAGGGCGCTTTAAAGCGCTGTTATAGGCCAAAAAAAGCGCCCTCTTTTCCCTCTTTTGGCGTAGTGGAACAAAAATAGACCTGAACTTTATCAGGAAATAAAGACAATAAATTTTAAATAAAAGCAAGGGATTTCAACTGTGTCGAGATCCTTGTAAAAATGCAAGGTAAAAAGACAAATGAATTGTTGGAAAAGGAAAGTGAATAGTAAGAAAAAGACTTTGCTTAAATATATAAAGAATGGTGTGCAAGATCATACATGTTTGTTCGCTGACTTGTTTTTCATTCTTGCACTACTACAAAAAGTGCTTTTAACATCGGACGCGAAATGCATTTTACCCCGACTGCAGTAGCGAGATAACGAATGGCGTCATGAAAAGTTGTCACTTATCACATCGGTGATTTAAAAACCGAGGGGTAATGTTATATGCACATGGGTTTGAACCCTAATAGTAGCAATTTTATTATTTTCAAAACTAACGTATCTTATATCTCGACTTATCTTTAAAATCGAGGGGCAAGATTATTTCTTTTTTTTTTAAAAATTGTTAAATTGTTTACCCAGAATAGATAAAAATCAAATTCCCTAGGAATCTTGATAAAAATCAATTTCCCTAAAGATCTAGATTTTAGATCTTTGAATTATTAAATCTTGGAGAAGATCAAATATTGGATGCAAGATTATTCTCTACGGATCTTGCATGCATTTGATTCTGAAACAAAATAAAATAAGGGTTAGATAAATAAAATTAATATTCAAATATATGATTTTGTGCTCAAATAAATATTTTAAAAAACAAACCTTAAACCTAAGTAATTTTCTGCTCTTTCAATCCATCTTAGAGAACTTTTCCAAACGTCTTTATGTGTCAAGCGTTTCAGGTTCCATATACGTTAGATTTTCAATATTCAGATTCCTTTTATAATGGATATCCCTTAAGTTTCACGCGGATCACTAATGCCAAATTCTTGAGCATTGATAAACATTAAATGAACGACAAAGATTTGTTTAAGGGAAATTGAATATAATAAAAAACTCTTAACTATCCCCTCGGTCTCGAAAAAAACTGAGGTGAATAAGCTATTTTTTTTTTAAATTACATTGTTTAAACGGAATATTAAAAATACATTGTAAAATTTCTTTCCCAATGAGAATTTTTATTTTTCATGCCCAAGTCCCATACAAGATACTAGAGATCTGTTTCCAAATGAGAATTTTTATTTTCCATGCCCATGTCTCATGCAAGATGCCAGAGATTTGTTTCCCAATGAGAATTTTTGTTTTATGCACTTGCAATCCATCCCAGAGATCCGTAGTAGCAACTCATGATCAAATGGACGATGGTGAATATCTCTTCCAACAGATATTCATCAAAACTCTTTCAACAAATCTCTAAGGTAAAATGACATTTGATGAATATCTCTTTGGTCCAGCTACATATAAGTTAGTCTTAGGGTAAAATCTGTTTAACGAGTATTTTTATAGTAAAATATGATTATTATACACCTCATTTTTATTATAAAACCGAGGTGAATAATTTTTTTTTTAAATTACATTGTTTAAACAGAATATTAAAATGCATTGTTTACAACAAATCTTCGGTGATATCCAAATTTTGTTGCATACCCTTTAAAATAATTTTTTTTAAAACAAGAATGATTTTCTACACTTGCAATTTATCAACTGAGTATTCTTCAAAGGTTGAGCTCAATTTTGAGGGTTATTCAAAAAATAAAAAATGACAACATCAACACCATTATGTGAGGTAGATTGCAAAAGCAGAAAAAATATTTTGTTCAATATAGAAGAACATTGAAGATTCTTTTTGTCTTGCAATCTATCCCAAAGAATGATTCTTGCGAGTATGGGGCGGCTTCATATTAGTAAGGATTAGGGTAAAATTTGTTTAACGAGTGCTTTTATAGTGGAATCTTATTATTTTATGCCTCAGTTAAATAGAAAATCGAAGGGTTATAACATTTTGTTTACACTTATAAACAAATAAAATTATAAACTGTAATAGCTAGGAATCGAAGCTTGTACTGACTTATTTTTTCACCTCGGTGTTTTGAAAATCCGAGGGAATATATGTTTTTTTTTAAATAATAAAAAATAGGGCGCCTTGGCTTTATACCTCAGTTTTCTATTGTTCGAGGTGAAAGCTTCGTCATGAAAAGTATTATTTGTTGTAGTGTTATTTGGGTACTTTGAGTTTTTTGGAGTTTCTGTAATGATATTGTCACCCTTAATCCTAACACTAGAATCCCTATATATACTAATACATGAATAACTGCATGAAACACCTCAATTCCCAGCGATCGACACGTATCTCATTTCATGGTTTCAAACCTTCTAGCTTATTTATATGTGTCTTCAATGCATGGATAAGACCATAAAATAGTTACTGAATCTGATCTCGTCATTTCGCTCTAACTGCTACTGTCTACCATCAGTCTTTGTCGAATCCCTGAGAATGTTATCTTTCACAGTTTGAGGAAACATGCTAAGTTCCAATTTTCGACGTCCTAGGCTAAAGATTATTCCTATCTAAACTCTATCAAACATCATTATTTAAGTAAGTATTTTCATGGATCCCTTTTCCTCATGTCGAGTTCATGATGTCGAAAATTCCATGCTAACAAATTGCCCCCAAAAATGTCATTTTTGACCAATTGAGAGATAAGGGGTATTTTTTAAACTTTTCACAAATGTGCCAAATAATGTGTTGACGTCATCGTCATCATGGCTACTTTAGCAAAAACTCTTTTTAAGACATTCAACCACCAAATTTCATAATGGCTCCACTTTCCTAGGAAAATATGGGTCACCAAAATTAGAATCCTTCATTTCGCCTCTAAAGATCATTCGGGTTGGGTATTACTAGATAAAGATGGAGGTTGATTGTTACAATTATGTGAAAAAATGCCACAAATGTCAAATATATGGTGATAAGATCTTTGTGCCACCAACTCTGTTGAATG